>NC_135777.1:6072498-6199168 GCF_028453695.1 Augochlora pura
TAACTCGGGAAGCAGCAGCAACAGCAAAGAAAGGCAGCAGAAGAAAATCAACATCAAGAAGTGCAGATATGAGGCAGCATTTTGGAAAAATGACCAGAATTGACCACTAGGACAACCACGGAGAAACACTCGAATGACCACTAATAATTATTTGAGTGTCCACTGATAACCACTTAAATCATAACTGATATCCACTTAAATTACCGTAACTGACTACTACGATGACCACTAGTGACCACAGGTGGACCAAGGGTCAGCAGTAATCAATGGAAGTCCATCTTGAATCAGAAAAATTTAGTTAGAAGACTTTCGAGAAGCGCTTTTCGAAACACAACTACATTCTTACGAGAACAATAACAGACTGACTAATTGAAAAACAACATTGCGCAGGACGCCTACCTGTCAGTAACGGTCAGCAATGATTTTCATATTGCTAATTCATTATTTAAAAAAATATTTTTCACTAATAAATTTATTATTTCCGATGTCTAAAAATTTATAACATTTCCGATAATTAGAAGTATGGCCAGGCATTCTCTGTTCCATTTTTACATTTAACATGTTAGAGACAATAATTGATTGAATCGGAGATGTGAAATAATTTTTTTCAGCAGGGATAACTCGAGAAATTTTTGCGTTAATAAATTCATTGTTTCTTGCAATTTAATATTTAGAAAAATTATTTAGCGTATTATTCAACTGATTTTCTTTCATTAATAAATTTATTATTTCTGCCTTCTTAATATTTATAACAGTTCCGTTTGTTCGAAATATGGTCAAGCAGTCCCTTGGCTATTTTGTCATTTAGTTTGCCATTTCGCGCTGCGTGACTTGTTCATTGTTTCGAACACGGCCTGAAACCGTCGTCTCTATTTTAACTCGTAAACGAAATGGCGGATTGCATTTTCCTCATCATGTTCGGAGAATAGTGCATTGATCTCTTACAATGTATAATAATCGACATAGCTGATAAGTATATGACTGTTTCGCAATCGATGAAAAACAGTTGAAACTCGCTTCTAAGAAAACGACGCATTATTGACCATCGTGCAATATCTCGCCGTTCTTTTTACGAGATGACAGATCTCATTCGTATTAAACTAGCAATAATTAATATCGTTCATAATTATTATTGTATTATTAGTGATCAGTGTTTAATGACAGTGCAGTGAAAGTGAACGTTAGAGTAGCTTGCACTGAAGACGTCCTTGTGTTCGTCACTATCGCATACAATTTAAACTGTGCCGTTTTTCATACGTTGTCCGAGGTTAATCGACTATTTTCCGAGCATAACGTTGATTTAAACTAAAAGGATGAGTTTCTTATTAATAATATTTCTGAGATTTATCAAATTAATAAAAAGGTCAGAAGATTCACTAATTGTTTATTATTTCGAACGCGACTCACAGTTTGATCGTAGCCCCTTCCTTCCGTCGCACCCCGGAGCGAAGCACGGCTCAACTCGCTGGCTGGATTTCATTGCAGCACGTTAAAAATTTGCGCGCCTGCCTCTGATTGGCTATTGTTTTTCGTTAATAACTCGTAAAAGAAGTCACAGAATGCATTTTCGCTAAGGGAAAAGTTACTCTAAATGGCCTCGGGAATCTCTCATTTTCCGGAGTTACAATAATTTTGATACACCCTTATATAAGGTCTCCCCTCCACTACTCGTAGCACATTCCAATGTCCATACTGATACCATACATAACCGTAACACCGTTCCTGTTGCGAAACAGCTGTTACATTATTATTTAATCCTGTGACTATTCCATGTTTTGTTGTCAAATGATGTCAGAATATCCTTATTCAATGTGAACGCTCAGGATACTTGAAAATCGAATGTAATAGAAGTGTGGATTCGCATATAAAATACAATACAGTGTCTGTAAAAAATGATGCAATGCTTTTCTATGCGTTTATCGAAAATTCGATCTCATGGACAGTTAATGTATCGTTTATTCAGTAATTCGAACATAAACAGATGTTGCAGTAAAAGCTTACCATCTAAACAAGAAACCAATGATCCTATAAAAATCGTTAAGTCTGTGAAATATCCTGATTATGAAATAATATACAGTTATCCATACATTAGATATGTTAGTGGTATGAATGTGGCGAAACGTACTCAAACGGTTTTTTGTGGAGTATGTACCGTGACATCTATAGGTGCGCGGTTACTAAATTGTATATCAACAGATCTTTGTTTATCATGCATAGTTGCTTGTAAGTTTATGAATTATTGAATGTAACCGCGATGTGAAATTTTGAAACAATTTTGAATTAAGATTTTTTTAATTTCATTCGTATTAATCTCTTTATAACACATTTTAGGTAGTTTAACCACAATTTTGGTTCATTTGGTAACTCTAATGTGCAACAATACAATTGGATTTGTATATTTAAGAAACAACGATGAAAGTGTAATATTATCGTACACTAATTATTGGGGTGAAAGAGTAGATCTGAAAACTGATATACACAGTATTTTACCTCTTTCAGAAACTCCTTTGAATCTTTGTTCTAGTATTTATAGAATATTGAACATTAAATACCGTAAAGAACAATTAAAATTAATAAAACGTGGACAAATGGTTCAGAAAGAAAATTTTATAAATATATTTGGTGCGCAATATTGATTCCTTGGGTATAAATTTATAATTACAACTTTATTTTATTGAAATAAATGCCTATGGTAACAATGATTCTATTGTTTCTGTAAATGTCGAATATATAACATGATTGTAGTTATCCCCTCCTTATCGCATCCACCTAAAATGCGCATAGGCACGATTTGCCTCGCACTGCTTATGTAAATCTTGCTTCTTTTTAATAACTCGACCCTAAAATATAGGACTTTCAGAAACATGTTAAAGAAAACGTTTCAGTGCAATAGAAAAGATAATTGAACGATTTAGTCAAGAAAAGTATGATGAGACACAGCAAGAACATAAATCTGTGCAACATTTATCTTAGATTTCTCTCTGGCACTTGTAAGCTACTTTTTTTCTTATCAAAATTGCTTATTTGTAAGAATATTAAATTTATCTTGTAACATTACCTTGTTATTGGATGCATCTATCATTTCCTTTGCTAGCATAAAAGGAAATGTTTGTTTAGAATCTTTCTCGCTTGCTGTTTCAATTAACCAATTCATTGACAAATATCTAGCCCTGTTTTCATTCATTGGTACTGGAACCTATAGATTTACGTTACTAAATAGAAAAGATTAATTCATGAAAATTACTTAAACAAATATATATATATTCATACCTGATAAGTAATTCCACCTTTTCTTATTATCTGTAGTTGCAACATTGGTGTACAATTTTCTACAGCTCGATAGAAAACTTCTTTCGGATCCAACAAAATAGATTCCTTTTGTTTAGGGTTAGAATTATTGTATAGCTCTAACTGCATCATTTTAATATGTTCAAATGCTTTATCCATTATTGCTCTAGCTACTACTTTCTTGCCATCTCGCATAATATAATTTATAAATTTCCTAACAACCATAAATAATAAGTACTTAAATATTGGAACTTCGCTCTCATTAAAAATTAAATAGCATACTTAATACGTTCATCATAAAATTTAGACGATGTCTGAGAATTAAGTGCTGCCCTAATAGGCATATGGGCTATTTCTTTCTCTTTCTCGGTTCCACATAATAACTCCTGTTCTTCTTTTCTATAAATTGGATTTAGGTAATGTGATGGATATTGACTGTAATTTTGAATAATATTTGTTGCTGTGTATCTGGAAATAACAATATACTATTCAGTAATAGTTAATCCTTGTAGTTTAGAGGATTGCCAACACTATCTGTATGGATTTTTGTTTCATTCATTCTTTTACTGTTACATAAACTATAATTTTTACAAGAATTATTCAAGTTATAAAATTTGTAGTGAACAAATTACCAGACGTAATAACGTAAGAAAATATTAAACTTGTAGGTTATGTTAGGAAGATCAAGACTAGAAAAGATCAAGTACAGAATAGCTAATATAAATCCGCAATTTACACAGGTTTCACAAATATTGTATGAAATTTGTAACGTTACCTTTTAACATCTTGTAATAACATTGAATTTAGTGCTCTTGTTAGTGCCATCTCCGCACTGCAGACTACATATACAGTCCAACAACAAAACAAGCGAAAACAATGGTGATTTTGTTTGTCACATCGTCACGTGGTCTGCGTCGTATACACGGACATCTCAAGTTGTATATCCATTGCGTATTGTACTTAATGAAATGTTCGATTGCTAAAATGTGATTAATTTATCAATTAATTAGAAAATTCCAGTTGATCCTCGCTAATTCCTAATATGTACGTATGTACATTCATACATATATGTAACATTTGATACATATGTATGTATTACATGCTTACCTAAGTTTCTTCTTGCATCTCGATCAGTATTTCTTATGTGTATAAAAATTACTTTGAAAAATTAAAAGATATATTTATTCCAGTACATTGCGAATAATTTAAAATTTATAGAATTAATTTCATATTTAATATTTTACATACACTGTACATATGTATGCATATTATTTAATAATAATATGTTAAATATGCAGCAGAAACTACATATGTACGAACTTTTACAAGGGTTGCATTTGATAACAGGTCTATTATTTTTTCTGTAAGCATATAGTTATATATATATGCAATTGTAAGTTATGAAAATACAATTACATACATAATCTAAGCTTGGCGTAAGGTCTTCCTTTTATATGTGCGCGCGTGTACGTATTATTGTACATACATACGCAGGATAGATTGACGTATACGTACACCACTGCAGCCGTCGACTATATGTGTAACTGAACACGACAGGTTTATGGTGACGTGCACTTTCATTTTTATGGTAGAAAGTTAAGTAACTATTAAATAGAAGTATTTCACGATAATAGCAGATTTGATTTCTTCTGTGCACTATTCATCGAAAACTAAAGCTGCACAAATGGTGCGCTTGCAGCAGAACACATATGCTACAGTGTTAATATCTTGCAGAAAGGTCTCCTAAGAGAGGAGTGCCTTTAATAAGTGATTCTTTGCTTATTAGTTAGATACTTGAAATCCTGAAAATGACTGATAATCGTGGGAATTTCTCAATTCCAACAAATCAAAGTAAGTTACAAGACCAAATGAACTGATAGTAAATAGAATAATATGTTTTACTACATAACCTTAGTGTTACTTTCTCTATTGATAAGCAATAATACAATGTCGTTATGTATATTTGTGTTATCCGATAATATTATGACATTAATAATATCATGATTTTTAAAAGAACTATATTGTTGATGCATAGGTTCCAGCAGATCATTTAGTTCTCTACGTTTGGAGTTTGGACCTATCAATGACGTTCAGAATGAATTATCAGGTATGATACATATATACCGGATAATTAATCCATGTGTACAGAAATAGCTGTATTTGTATACATTTTGATTGCATTTAATGTCATTTGTTTTTAATATAGAAACAAAGTACAAAGTACTTTTTAAAGTCTACAATCTTAATTTTAAATTATAGATGAAATTACAGTTTTAGTAAATGTACACGTATGTGTATACCAATTCAAGAATCATATATGGATTTACATTCTTCAGGATTTTGAAACTATTAATTATGTTGATACAGAAATATTTTGTTTTTTTTGTTAATTAAGTTGAGATAGATTACTTTTGCGGAATAATATTCAAAAGGTATTTCTACTGGAATATGATAAAGATGCACTACAATTCACCTAAATGGATTGTAGTTTCTTTATTTTTACATATTATAAAATATATTGAAAAAATATTATATATGTGACCTATGAAATTAATTGTTGAAACATATGTACATAGGAAAGTGGACTCTATTTCACGATTACTCTTATGTATTTCATGATAAATATTTGTAGGAAACATTTATCCATTTAGAATAGATATATAATATAATAATAATTAGGTGTAACACATACGTTTAAGAAACTGAGAGAGGCTAGCATGGTAAAAATTTTATATTTATTTTTTAAAAGAAATAAGCTATTTACAAATGAAATAAATATGAAAGTGATTATAAATCAATTAATTTATAATTGAATGATGCCCTCCAAGAGTTTACTTTTAAGAAATTATAGAATTTGTGTACAGTTTTTAACCCTAGCTAAGAATTTAATTTTTTCCATGACTAAGTATCAGGGAGCAGATATTTGTTAGTAACAACTGTTCAAAGAGATTAACTTAAGACATTTGCGTTAGTATTATTATATTTTACTTATTTTCTTACAGACAAACGAAGACCATTGAAATGTAGTTTTCAGACACAAGGAAGTGATATGACATTAATTAATTCAACAAATTCTTCCCTTTCCAATTCAAGTAGTGGTGCTACAGCAGCATGCCCACCTATGTAAGATATACTAAGTCTGAATATGATATTAAAAGAAACTTGTAAAATTGTTTCTTAGCGTTATGTCTAACCCTAGATCTTTTCGTCCAAGTTTGCCTTTATCTTTGCCGAAACTGCCGCTAAGACCACGTCCTGCAGTTCCTGCAGAACTCCCAGATAAAGCAAGGTAATTAAGTTAATCAAGCATCGAATTGTTAAATAGTACAATGTTATTAAGTAGTGGAATTTGTATTTGAATTATTGAGTATGTTGTCCGATTTATATGTGTATTAATAAGATAAATTGCGTAATATACATCATAGGGATAAGTTACGAATGTGTCAGTCCATGCAAAGTACTGGAAAATTACAGCTATCACCGAATATGATATATGATTTCACAAGTGAAGATCTTCAAGATCTAGGGGAAATAGGACGGGGAGGATTTGGTACTGTAAATAAGATGATTCATAGGATAAGTGACACTGTTATGGCTGTGAAGGTAAACAATTTAATTTATTTGCTATATATCAAATCCACTTCAATTCATACAAATCTATTCGATTACAGAGAATTCGTTCTACAGTGGATGAAAGGGAACAGAAGCAACTACTAATGGATTTAGAAGTTGTAATGAAATCCAACGAGTGTCCATGTATTGTGCAATTTTATGGAGCTTTATTTAAAGAAGTATGTTTTTGGATCTATTGTCGTAATATTAGTTGATTTGACACTGACGGTAAAATTAGATTTTCGTCGAATGAATCGATCGTATAATTTATCGTTACTCTTAAGAAAAGTATTGATAACATGAATGTTATTATATTATGTTCAGGGTGATTGTTGGATTTGCATGGAACTGATGGATACTTCATTGGATATATTTTATAAATTTATTCATGAGGTATTGAAGGATAGAATACCAGAACGTATTTTAGGAAAAATTACCGTTGCCACAGTGAAAGCATTGAATTATCTCAAGGAAGAGTTGAGAATAATTCATAGAGATGTAAAACCTAGCAATATTCTATTAGACCGACATGGTAATATAAAACTATGCGACTTCGGTATATCAGGACAATTAGTAGATTCAATTGCACGCACTCGGGACGCCGGATGTAGACCTTACATGGCTGTATGTAAAGTAACAAATTAAATGGAAGGTATTAAAGTTATATCGTGGATGCATTGAAGAGGTTCATTTTATTGTCGTCTTTTAGCCAGAGAGGATAGATCCTCAACGCGCAAGGGGCTATGACGTGAGGAGCGATGTATGGTCGCTGGGAATTACATTAATGGAAGTTGCTACAGGCTATTTTCCCTATCCTAAGTGGAATTCAGTATTTGAACAACTTTATCAAGTAGTTCAAGGCGATCCACCGAGGTTGTCGCCCAATGAAAATGGAAATCACTTCACTATGGATTTTGTAAACTTTGTGAACACATGGTAAATTATTTCAAGCATATTGACTTCACGTATCTACAGATTTTTACAAATAACTTTGCGTGCATTTTTATTCAAGTTAATCACATATTGTTATTCTTAAAGTTTAATTAAAGAGGAGACACAACGGCCGAAGTACAACAAATTATTAGAGCATCCCTTTATCAGGAAAGCGGAAGAAGACACGGTAGATGTTGCTGCATACATAAGTGGCGTACTTGATAACATGGTTCTCAGGGGTTTAACGCCTTTTACCACTAATCGACATTAAATTAACCACATAAGGATATAAACATTTGTACCTTAATTTCTATTACTTTCGAAATTTTCAATCTAATTACTGTAAATGAGCAGGTCATTTGCACTTTGGTCTAGTATAGATAGTAAAATTAATCGACATCGATCATTGTTGATAATAAATAATTTTGTGTAGAATCATATACTGTGGTGTTACAGAATCCTTATATACATAAAAATTAGAAGTGTTCTAACAAGTTAAAATTTATTAAGTAATACGTAGAGTGAACATTTTTAATTGATCTTTCATTTGAAATTATGACAAGAAACCCTGAAAATAAAAATGTTTAACTCTGTAACTATGATATTTGTTACATGTAACGACAGAAGAACCAATTCAGTTATTTGAGCTTATATCCTTCTCATTCTTAAAGTTTCTATAGAGTCGAAATCTTCAAATCCTTCCACTGGATTTCAATAGAATTTTTCTAATTCGTTGTAGCGTATTGCAATATTATTCCTTAATCATGTTATGCGTTGTATCAAATCGTTCATATAAATGAAAGAGCATGTGGAGAAATATGATTATTCTTATTGTAGTATACAAAAAAGAAATGTAAATTTAAAATTTATTGTCTTGTTATTATCGCAAAATTAATCCATATTATATTATACTACAATATGAATATCAACTTTCCAGTAGTTACGTTGCTTTCTCTTTTGAAAACGTGTAATATTGATTCTACAACGCTTTATTCCAAAATTGAAATGGTTTGGATGGAATTGTTATATAACGATTCTGATGGATGTGATTCTGAAAAATTAGAGTGATGTTGCAACAGTTATGTAACGAATGGAATATAACTGTTGCAACGGTTTCGATTATGATTGTTAATCGACATGTAACGGCTCATACAGAATTACCAGAGACCTTTTTATCCATAGCTGTTGTTATGAACATCATTTTGATTTCAATGATTATCGAGAATTGGAATTAATTTATAGCCATTTTTAACCGCTTTTCTTATTCGACTTTCTTGTTCAAGTTAAAAATTAAAATAGACATGTACGAATACCGCAAAATAGCGCAGTTCCTTCGTTAAATTGTATATGCGTATGTACATATACATACTGATAAAATAATATGTATAAATAAGTATTATTATACGTCTAACATACCTATGAACATGTGTGCGCAGAGTGTTACAGAATTTTAAAAAATTTAATAGTAACACCTGGCTATAAAATTTTAATTATTGGAATGAGAAGTGCATTATAAGACAATGTTGCAATGAAATTTTACTAGTCATATTATATTTACAATTGTGTACATATTAAGTTCATACTTATAAATTTGATAATTAATGATTATACTTATAAATAGAATTATTTTGGTGACTTTTTTCTAAGCTTCTGTGTTTATAGGATTTTTAACAGAACTTACATATCTAGATTCTTGATAGGTATAATTTCTACATCATTTCGCTAGATATCTGTATGTCTTTGATGGAAACTTTGGTGAAAGGATAAGTCAATAAGGTTACTTATTGCATAAAATTATCATAAAAATCAATCGTCGATATATGTAATCGATAAATATGTTTGCATTATTTGCACATTTATTTAGATTTGGAAAATGTTGACAATGAATACATATTGTAGAACAATTAATTCACTCTGTGTACATATGACGGTGTGATGTACACTTGCGCGGTTATTATAAACTGTATATATGCATAAGTCATTAGACTTAATGTTTACTTATATGAACTTTTTTTATTAAAATTGAAATGCATACTTCGGTAGAGTGGAATTGATGAAAGACAATTGACACGTGCGATGAAATCTAAATATTTTCTGTTGTTGTAGCAGACACTGGGCACATCACATCTGCTAGGAAACATCTTGTTATTTGTTAGCCGTACTATTGCGAATCATGAGCAGTATTCGTTTATACAAATTGGCAGTCATTTTGACAAATGTATTAATTTAATGATTTGTATTATTTCTTCTACACGTGTATGCAATAAAACAATTTCATATGCTTCTAAAATTGTTCAACTTCTTTCTCGCCGAGAATATTGCAAGTTAGGAGGAAAATATTATGTTTATCTTAATTAATAATAATAATTATAAATTCTTTATTAGGAAATGTGTATCGAATAAATTGATGCTTCGAGAAAATATGAAACTGGATAACAAATATCCAGATACTCTTGTCTGACTGTATACTCTTTGACTACCATTTAAGAAATCAAGTAACAAATTGCCGCCAAATTTTAAATACAAAGAATGAAGTAGGGTCACGTGACGCTGTAGGGTTCACATTTACTCCGCAAGGAGCCTCATTATCTACCACGCAAGTCTCGCAGACGCGTTATTAGTGAGTGTTCAATAATTTGCTTTTTTAAATAATCAGTTCAAATGTTGGAACTTGCCAATAATAAAATATTAATGACAACGTCAGTAGAAGTGTGATGATGCAATTTGTGACAAAATTCTAACGTTTTCATAGGAAATAGGTACGTTTAAATTTCCGATTCGTTGCTCTTTGCGGAATTCCATATACATATTGCGTTCTTTTGCGCCGCAATATTTACGCATTGCTTCCTATAATTAATATTTCAAAATTAATAAATAATTTTATCGAGTTAGTATCGAATATTCTATACGATTTTGCCTGATTAGAATGATCTGTGGAAAATGTTATTCTTCTCTTGCACTGGTAGCGGTTTGCCAACGTTTTCTAAAGTTTTAAAGCAGTTTGAATCTTCGACCAATCACAGGCCGCCATTCTCACGCCTCTCACAGTTTACGCGTCAAATCGTACTAGCAGAATCACGTGCTTCTAGCTTTTTCGAATTTACAAATGTTTTGTTGTTTTAATAGACTTTTTGTTGTTTAAACATATAAAAAAGAGAATAAAATAAACGCGAGAGAATCATAATTTGTCAAACAAACAATTTATATTTTTTAAGTAAGCAATCGGCCTTCTTTAAATTAATTAAGTAACATTATTAAATGTACAAACGCTATTTTTAAATAAACAAATAGGATTAATTAAACAAATATACATGTTTATGTAATAAATAATTATCACTTATACGCATTATAAACATTTTCTATGTTTCTACGTTCACAGATCGACATACCTTCAAACGTTGTTAGCGAAGTAACCAGGCAAGCTATTGAAGATCATGGAAAATTCTTGTAAGTTTATTTGTTTTTTAAAATTAAATCAGTCTAATTTTCTAACTTAAATCAAACTCTATTTAATCGTTAACGAATTTTCACTTTTGCTTTAGGAACATATTGAAAGGAACGATTCAAGACCATTACCGACATGAAGCCACTGAAGTCCATTATACGCAAGATCAACTATCGGTTGCATCGAGTACTCGCCGATCGGTGAGTCAATGTATTCAATGTTTTCTTAATTTATATAATAGTGAGCATAGTGACAAAATTAAAGGAAGAAGAGAATGAAGAGCTCCAGAAGCTGTAAAGAACCAAAGAATGACTTTAAATTCTTTTCAGTTGAAAGCCATTTTCTAAGTGTTAATTGATATAAACCGGTGCTCGCACATCATTCAATCGAGGGAATTGCAACATCGTTTAAGCTCGGGCTTCTAAATCGCTAAGGTGTAATACAAATGAGGTATACAGAATACTCGATTCTTACTAAGAAGTTTGCTGAAATATCGGTAACGATGAGCGTGAAACGGTAATGGCAATAAGGCTTCAGAAAAACCGGCTTTGCTTAAATTAACACAATTAAACAATGTTTAAACCGCTAATATAACGTGCTCGAACAGAGAATTTCAGATCGAAGGTAAGAGGGCTGTTGGACGGTTTCGGTTTCTACATGTTCGTGTTCGTTTCGTATTCAATTTACAATATCGTCTTTCATTTAACCGCGATGCTAGCGTCACCGTTCGCACTTGTAATGTACTCGCCAGGATCAATTTTGTTAAATATTTGATGGCATTACCATCATTCTCGTGAAAGCTATACTCGCGTTTATGGCTATATCCGTAACCCGGCTGGGCAGTAGCTAAGCTTTTTAAGTTATCCATTGATATGTGTCCACATCATTTCATACCATGACCTATAAAACATATTGCAAGACCATACGACGAAACTAAACGTATCCGGGTCGATCTACATAACTTCGAGGAAAGAACTATGCATTTATTAGTACCAGCGTAAGTTTATTTTCAAGGGAGCAATATTTCAGCAACGTTTTAGCATTTTCTCGTGTTTTGGACGAATAATAAAATAAAAAAGATTATATTTTAGTCACCGTGCAGATAAATTATTTCGTTTAACATAGAAAAAGAAAGAAAAAAGCACTCAGTCTAGTTTTAGAAAAGTCATTGCCTTTATACTTTTTAAAGTATTGGGATAATTTTTGCTAGGGGTTGTTTTCCAACGTTCTACGATTGATATGTAAAATCTTTGATTTTACTCTGTATCTGACGATTTTGTCTTTTCTGTTTTAGTAACCCATTCGGAGCGTGTGATATTTTGGATTTTGGTGCTTTAGAGCTGTTCTTTATTAAAAAGAGCTTAAATTTATCGTCGATCTGTCGCACTTGAAAAAATAGAGTTTGTGGCCAGTGTAAAATCGGGTTTCCAGACCGTTGTGGTCTGGCCGCTGCCAGTCGTCGCAGGTAATACCAGATAGCGATGGAACGGAAAGTGATTATGAGTCACAACCTGACGCGTCTGTATGCTCAGGGGAGGGTAGCAGGTGCAACTATTGTTAGCGCTGGTGGTTCTGGTGGTGCTGCCGGTGCTAGCATTACTACCATTACTGCTAGCTTACAGGGGTAGCCACCAGCTGGGTAAGCCAGTAGGGGAACGGATGTTCCCAGGAGATTATTGATCGTGCAGGTAGATACTTCCACTTGCGACTACATACACGACCGACCAACCACGCCAGAAAAGCTTACAACTGAATTTATATTCTTCTTTTCCTTTGCCAAAAGGGTTGAGATTTCGGATAGAGAGGTTTTTCTTGGTCATCGAACGCTATAACATCTGTCGGACTATTTGGCTATCTTATCTTTTGCGAACGTAATCTGTGCGTCTGTTGATTTTTATGCAAAATACAAATTCTCCGCGTCGACTGCGATAGATAAGAATTAAATAGCATATTCCTTCGATTTTGAAACATTAGATTGCAACTACTCCGTTTTGTCACAAATACATAAACTCCGCAGTCTAGTAATAAGACTATATTGTTTTTGGATTTAGAATAGCTGACACATTAGGCTTTAGCATTCAGATCGTAACAAAATCAAAATTTATATTATATTATTGTTTTTACTGTCACTTAGTTTAATTATCTTTTTTTAATCTTTTGCCTTTAGCATTTAGATTTTAAGCTTTAGACTTTAGGCATAAATTATAAATAAATGAATGTTATAAATAAATAAAGAAGATGTAACATATGTAAAATTCGGCGAAGCGCTTTAACATTTCGGATCGAAGGAACGTCTCAGTTTCATTGGGTTCTTGAGATCATCGAAACGATCGACATCGCCGTGCTTAATTACCAAAATCGGGGAACAGAATCGAGCGTATCGACTATTCGATGAAATTGATTGCACGGTAAACACGTCCGCTTGAATATTTAAATGCTGTAGCATGGTTCCGGGAAAGGTGGGCTGGTCGAATATTCGGATAACGCCCCCCGCGAAGGTTGCGGCGTACAACCGCGTACAAGGTGAAATTGCGTCTGCGTTTCATGCGACTCTGTCGGAGGGAAATTTTTCCCTAACGATCTCGGCGGACGTCGGCCAATAATACCCAGGCCTCTGAAATTTAACACGCCATTCTCGGGCTCGTCGAATGGCCGTCCTTCTTTCCCCACTCTTTCGCGGTTGGATATCGCGAGTGACGGTCACTGCCTTCCTGATTCGATCAATGAAACTACCTCTCGCAGACCGACTAGGTTATGCGTCCACCCCTAGTTTAGATCCGACCAACTGATTTTTAGCTGCCCTCTTTCGATATCGATGCGTGCCCGACCATCGATAGCTCGCCGTCGTTTACTCGTTTGTCGATTGATTTACTTCGCAATTTTTCATTTTCATTTTCGTATTTATTTTTCCTCGATCGGCGTATATAGAATTCTTTTGCGTAGTCTCCAGCCGATGATACTCGTGCCCTTTCGTTTCTCCGGAAACACGATACTATTCGGTTCGAAAATTTCTCGATTTATTAGGCCGAATTTCCTAATGTTTCTGGAAAAATAGAATTGTCAACAACGGGACGACACATTTCCTGTGAAATTCGCTTGAATAGTTGTGTTATTTCTGGCGCGAGCAGATAATTTCATAATCGATATGTTTCTTTGGTATTACTACGCACAACACGAGACAACAATATTATGTGGAGAGCGAAGAGCATAGCGGAGTAGCGTAAAGAGAAATAAAGAGTATCAACCGAGTAAAAATTTGATAAAATTTTATTCGAAAGATTATTCGCAATCTGTTAATCGGATCACTTTTTCTCCAATTTTCCGATACAGCGTTACAAGTCAACTGGATTTTAGTTTGATTTTCATTCAATCGTAATACGAACCGAAGTAACTCGAAATCGATGATCTAACACCGACGAGCAACGATGTTTCAAGAGAACAATGCCAGTACGTTATATTTTCCGGTGATATTTCATGAATTTTGAGCGTTATAGCATCGATAAACATTAACGATGGCTCGAGACGTAAGAACAAGTTTCTAAATAAACCGGTGTAAGGTGAACAAATGCAATTCGATAACAATCGTTTCGAAACTATTTACAGGAGTACGCAACGGTTACCAATTCGTACAATGTTTCTGCAAAACTACGACAATCCAAACAGACCTGTACGATGGACGGAAGCGAAGTGATCGACAATTCCGCGGTACATGTGCATAGTCATCGAAGCCATGAGGGCATGTGCAGACCATGGGGGCCGTTGCAGCCGATGCAGTCAGGTGTGTCCCCGACAGGAACGAGAGAAACAGTTGCGCCATTTCCATGGTTATCGTGCAAATAGGACCATCGTTTCGACTTTTATCGAGTATTATCGTAATATTTGTTTGCGGGTAACGCATACGCGGCTAAATAACTGACGCGTGTATCGTTAAAATTTGAACGATCGCGAATGAAAAATGAACGATCGAGGTTCTAGCTACGGCTGGTATCTCGACAGTTTCGAATAATAATTTCGAAGAAAAAATGTACGAACAGTGTCACCGACGGTGTGTGGCCGAACGAAGAAACCGTAATAGAAAGCGCGAGGAAAGCACGCGTGGGCGAGGTCCCCGGGTGAACCGTGCACCCCGCGAAATTAGGGAAGGGTAGAACAGCCCGTACATATGGTTCACCTGCGAATGGTAGCCCCAACACCTGTCCCGCTATCCTGCCGTCCGTAGGAGCGTGGAGCGTGGAGCTAAGCGCGAGCGTGCAAGTCCAAAGCGCCAACCACGATCCATGGCTCTACGTCGCGTCTACGGCCCTACGGCAAAGAAACTAGATTCAAAGTGGGGGATTATCTGGGCTTTCGCTAACCCGTGCTAGTAGTTTCGTTCGGACGATCATGCGGTTTAGTTGTACCGTAGTTGTACGTCGACGGCCTTGTATACGCGTACACGCGACATAACAACACCGAAACGTGTTTAACGTTACCGGGCTCGCGTTCAGATCTCCGCGTACCCTTTTCCTAAGGGAAGCGTGCAGCCCCTTCTGTTTCGCGGTCCGCGATACCACGAGTGGATCGGTTTCGCGATTCGCGCGACCATCTTTTCGGAAACCGCACTGCGAACCCTTTGTATTTGTGAACCGATCGCGGGACGATTCTAGTGCGACCTGATACAGCTGTTACACGGAAGTGTTGTCGCGTGTACACACGAATGTGAAAGAAACAAAAATTTCTCGACCGATCGAATTCGTTGCGCATCACGCAGATCGGTTTTATCGCGACCGCAACGACACACGAAAAGCTTCTTCCGCGCACTTGTCCTCCAACGGAAAGGATATCTTCGTATTTGCTGGAATATTTTATGCACGCCGGTGAGTCGAACTAGGCGGAACGGTGACACTGGTCGCGGCAATTTTCCTTCTCGGATCAATGAAATCAATTCGAAAAAATATTCTTCCACCGGCGAACAGATTCTATATATCCAAGTGATACATGGAACAGAGTGTGTTGCTGAACGTAATTAATTTGCTAAAACCTTTATCCTATATATATATATTTTCCATGCGACACAGTTCTCCGTTGGAACCGTTCGATAAAACACTATCAAAGAGTTGTGGTTCGAATTAAATATTCATGAGGAATAGTAGGCGGGGTGTGTAGACACTTTACGAAATTCGGTGTGTGTGAGAGAGAGAGAGAGAAAGAGAAAGCGTTACAGGATCTCGACGTTGTTCTCAGGAAATTATTAATACGTTGCGATCTTTTATAGATATCGTACGCACAGCTGTTGGTATTCGATTAGCGAGTTCCCGTGTAATATCAACCATTTTACACACAGCAGATCACCGCGATCCACCTTACCTCTTGACCGTGAAATGAAAGATTATCAAAATGAAGGCGGAGGTGATCGTAATTGAGACGCCAATGGACCGTGGTTCGTCAGCGATGAAGGAGAACATACACGACGACGAGTTCGGCGACGAGGCAGAGCTGACGAGCCTCTCGTGGTTACAATCGCTCGATATTACAAGTGCTTCGAATTTACCAACGCCGCCCTGTTCTCCGTCTCCACCACCTGTAAATAGACAAGCGAAAAAAAAACTTTCGCCTTTGATCAAGGCTGAACTGGGTGAGTAACGGATCCCTTTCGTTGCGAACGGTTGCACAGACTATGGCAAGGATTTCGACAAGATATGCACACGTTTATGATTTCTTTGTAAGAATAATTCGCGTTTCGCTACGTTTTCGTCGTCCGAGATGCTTCGTCGTTCCCTCATTCGTTCCAGAAATTTTATAGTTTTCAAATATATTTCGTATACCGCGTATATTTCTTTATGATCCTTTACGACCTATTATGTGATATTAATTTAAATGTAATACGACAAAGTAACGCGTATCGTATGCTCGTGTTCACGATGTTGTCATTAATTCTCACTTCCGAGGTATTTTATATACATATCTGCGCGACGAGATGCACGATTTCTATCATTTTCTCCAACGACTTGAGACATCACCATTGGCCCCCGCGAATGAAAACGTATCAACGCTCTAATAGCGTCAGACCTCGATATCGATGGAATAAATCAAACGATTCCGAGGACCGACAGTTTTTTTCGGAAGATTACATTGCAACCGGTACGCGTTTGGTAGAATTTAGCAAAGTCGAACGATGCAACTCGTTTATGAAAACGGAAATAAGTGGACGCCGCGGATTCCCATTATATCGTCGTTGGCGTAGTATATTATCTTCTTTCATTAATCATGAACCCAGGTCTTGTACTATTGACCGGCAGCGCATTTGCCAGGAACATGCTAGTAACATGTTACCATTCGGGTCGTTCCGTGAATACATATATGCACACGCTTATGCATACAGCTTGTACAAGTATACATATGGGAATTCGTTGAAATTCGAAATTCAATTCGAATACAAAATTCGTAATAAGAAATAATTTGTAAGAATCTCTCATCGTACGATATCGAACGCGGAAAACAACGCGATTTTCTATGAGCAGATTTTAAGTAACAAATGTATAGGTGTTAACTACAAATCGGTTGTCCTCTTTTCCCCTCCCTATAGATTTAGCCGAAAACGCTGAAAAGTATCGAACCGATCCGGACGCAAAACCGCCATTTTCTTACGCTACGATTATATGCCTGGCGATGAGAGCAAATAACAATAAAGTGTCTCTGTCGAACATATACGCCTGGATCCGAGAGAACTTTTTGTTTTATAAATACGCTGATCCGGCTTGGCAGGTAAGCGATTCGATGGAACAGGGTCAAACTGTTTGCAACATCCTCTCCGATTTCGACGAGACGCTCTGTACGGATTAACACGGTTCGAACAAGGTTTCGTTGCAACTGCGCGGCGGATAAGTGACGAATTTATTGCATGAATTAAAAATATCGGAACGGTGAGAAGGCTGGAAGCAACTGAGTAATCCGATAGATTAATTCACTTGGTTCTCGAGACTTGTAAATTCGTTCGAAATCGGAGAGAAGGACCATGTTCGGTTAGATATGACCGAAGTAGGAAGGAGGGTCCGATTAATTTTCAACTTTGCGAACAGAATTCGATTCGGCACAACCTGTCGTTGAACAAGTGCTTCGTCAAGTTGCCACGATCGAAGGGCGAGCCCGGAAAAGGCGGCTTCTGGAAATTGGATTTGGAGCGGATGGAGGAGGGCAAGAAGTTGAAGCGACGCGCGACGATCTCGCAGCGGGTACGCGGTATCAAGAAGCAGACGCCGGTGACAAAGATTCTAGTGAACAATCCGCTGAACCATTGTGCACCGTCGAACAGTTCTCTGTCGACGCTGTACGAGACGCCACCGAGTAGCGTGTCGCCACCAATACCAGACTGTCTCTCCGAAATGACCGACTCCACGCAAGTTAGTTTAAGCGAGGACGATCTCACCGGCTTGTTGATCGCTACCGCGGGTTGGGACGAGAATCAGCTGGATCTCCTCGATTCACTTCTGGACACGCTGTAGAATCTCTAAAACGTATAGAAACGTAGAATCAACCGGTCGATTTTCTTTCACGATTCCGATATTATATGCTCAAAGACCGTTTCGTTCTCGTTTTTTTCTTCTTTTTTACCGATAGGTGTCAGATTTCGTTCCTAGCGTATTCCGTCCATCTCTAGTTTACCGAAAACATACCGACATTATATATGTACACCTAAATATAAAAAAATATACATACTTGCGATCAATCCGCGAAGTATAATAACGTATCAGGGTCTCGCGGAACGTTCCAATTGTCTTTTGACGAATAGAGAGTATCGTATTAGTCGTGATACTTCTTAGCGCACCTATTTCAATCGTGCACTTACTTTCTTGGCGAATCAACGTTGTTTTACCCGTGTAAACGGACATGTCTCGTTCCGCGTATCTTCGTTACTTTCCTAATAACGTTTAGTTGTGTGCAGTGTATCTTCTCCGAGTCCGAGATGCTTTAAATACGTTTACGAATGGTAAAGGTTGTCGATACGCGCATACGTCGACAATAGGTGGCGGACCGTATCGAATCTTTCCGAACCGTGAACCGACATCGCGTAGACATCTCGAGCGAACGGTGTACGCGTGTACAGCAATATTTCAACCCTTTGTAATACATCGACGAGTAACATTCCCATTACTTGGCGGATACATTACCATTGTTTGAATAAGTTTTCGTACACCTTACTCCCGCACCTATTATTTTGCCGGATCGAAGCGGCAGACAGAAATCTTACCACATAAATTTTAAACGTAAGCGTAAAACGTAATTGTAAACTTCTATTTGGTATACATATATGATATTAGATCGTCGTCTAAGGGAAAAACGATACAAATGTTTGCGATGCGTTAACGTGTATAGTGCCTTTATATAAGTAAGAAACATTTGCATTTTGCGATACGATATTAGCATAAATTTGCCAAGTCCATCGACTCGTACCAAGTACGGTTTATATATTTCTGTTTAGAAATCATGTGGACACGAAGTGCCTTACAAGTATTATTGGAAAATAAATTGCTTGACTCGAAAGGAAAATTTCGCTCTTGTATGAAAACATTTAACATTCAACATATGCGCAACTGAAACAACTATCTTTAGACTATCATAGTTATTGTACATTTCCCACTTGTTTGACTTACGATTACTTTAACATGTAGAACCAGCCTTGGTATCGCCATTGTAAAAAAAAAATATTATACGGCTCCTTGCTATCGTAACTGAAATTCTCGAGAGATTTTTCATGCCGAAGAATTTTCAAGTTAAAAACAAGACTGTGACCGTTTAATGAAGATGGAATAGAATTTTTCTTTTCTTTTTCCCCTTTTTACTTGCAACACGACTTTAAGCATCCGAGCTTCTCGAGTGGATTTTCGAACATCTTCGATTTACGAACATGACGCGCGCGTCCTCTAACAATTAATTATATCCGAAACCGTTTTAAAGACACGTGGCACCGTGTGTGTAAGTCGATATCCTGTAAATTGAAACTACATTATTGTCGAAAATAAAGAGTACGTAAATGCAGAATAACAACCAGAAAGGAATTATTTTTCTCAGTAACAAAGACGGAGTCCGTGTCCCCTTTGCATCTTTGGCACGTGTCTATCTTATAACCATGTCGCGGATCTGTATGCGCAATAAAGATAGTCAGCATTCATATATATATATACGTATGTATACATATATGTATAATACGCATACGCCCAACTCTGATATCGTTAAACATTTGACACATTATCGACCGCTGTTAATACTTTTCAAAACGTGCATGATCGTCCACGCTTACGGACATGTTAATCGACCTAATACTAATAAGTATAATCCGCTCTGTTTTGCGTCGCATCATCTGGGTTTCCGTTAAACAAACACACACAAAAACACGCGCGCGCGCATACATACATACGTACAAACACATATCACAACATCAAAGTTCATTTTGTCGTACTCCTATATACAATTTACCAAATTGCCATGTCGCAGAAATAAGAGAAAGAAGCTAAGCGAAGAGGATGAAATGACCGCGTATACAATTTTCAAGTGTAAAGAAAAATGTAATGTAAACATTCGATAAAAGACTCTATCGTATTAAAGGAAGATAAAATGAAATGGGTCGAATGCATTGTCACTGGAGTCGAAAGTCGAGCAACGATTGCTCGATAAATTATTATATACACACGTAGGCCGGACGATATCGTACGTAAGACGATCTGGTAGATCTCTAGGTAATAATTTTCGGTTCTCTCGGGGTGACTTTAAGCCTCAATCCGTTCGCGTTGTGCAGTACTAATTCGCTGCTGAAGCGAAGCTCGTTTTCAGTGTCCAACGACTCCACGTGGTAATTTCTCAATAGAGTGATGATAACAACTTTGACGATCATGGTGGCGTATCTCCAACCTATGCAGTTCCGCGATCCCGCACTGAAAGGAATGAAGGCGAACGGAGGATATTTGGGTCCATCGGGGAGAAACCGTTCCGGCCGGTAACAGTCCGGATCCGGAAAGTATCGTGGATCGCGATGAAGAAGGAACAGATTGACAAGAAGGGTCGAGCCGATTGGAATGTCGTGTCCCGCTGAAACAAACGTATCCACCGTCAATTCTATCCTATTATTATAACTGTCGCGATATCGAATCGCAATCGACATCCTCGAGCAATAATAATTACATCATCAATAATTATATCATAATTACATCAATGAAATTCTCTATTTAATTGAAAAATCATGCAATTGAAAACCATAAATATGTATTCCCCACTTGCATTTCGACGAGACTGGCGATTAAAATAATTAGCAGTCGATCGAATCCGAATGCTTTCGAATCGTTTTCACGCGTTCCAGTACTCGAGTCAACATACTCACATATGTTAATGGGTTTATAGATTTGTCTGGCAATAAGCGGCGCAACCGGATACACTCTCCATGATTCCTTTATGCACGCCGTCAACCACGGCAATTTGTTCAACATGTCGGAATCGAACTCGTTCGTCCCCGCGACGTTATAATATTCGTCCAGAATTTTCTCCTGTAAAAAAAACAAAGAGAGATTCGTTCAGGTTAGTCCACGCGATTCGTTACGGTCGATACGAGTGGCGTTAAATTCGCTGGCGCGGCGAGCATCGCCCCGGTACACTTGCCTGATACTCCGGGTGACGACCTAACGCGTAAAGGATCCAGGACAAGCTGGTGGCCGTGGTGTCATGACCAGCGAATACGAACGTGTTCACCTCGTCGCGAATGTCTTCGTCGCTGAGGGCGTCGCCGTCCTGCGACAAGTCCAACAGCAAGTCCAATAAAGTCTGGTATTTGGTGACCCGTTCGTCCACGTTTCTTTTCTCCTTTGCCTTCCATTGGCTCTTTCTTTTCGCGATGATCTGCGATCAAGAATAATTTAATAAACACGTGGCTGTCGATGCATTTTGTTTCGGATTAGACGGGAGAATGAGAATAGTTACTTTGTCAACGAAACGATGAGCGACGGTCAACGCGTGCTCGTGAGTTTTGCCCCATCTCGATAATTTGAAGATCGGATCGAAGGACAACCAGATGTTTAGGAATCTTCTTTGGGAGATTGACGCTAATCTATGAAGATGACAGAATATTCATATTAAAGCATATATTATAATTATTGCGACTACGGGAAATGAGGGATCGCAAGATTGGTATAGGATACTGTGGGTGTTTGCACAGTGCGACGCGAATGCAACAGTAAGAAGATTGCAAGAGGGGTATCCGCGATTGAAGTCGCCCACGGCGCGATATGTTAGGAAATTGACCAACACATGTACGCTAACGGGGTTGCTGGCTGTGGCGGTAGTGGAGCCGGGCGGCCGCGTACTGTGCAAAACGCCTTCGCGGAGTCCTTGGAGGCTGATGATTCCGAAAGCCGGTGAGCCGCAAAGCGGGGTAAGTTTCAGTTAATTGTGAATTTTATTTATAACAAAGATCTTTTGATTGTAAATTTTGATGGATATAAATTCATTTATAAATATACGTTAAAGTCGTTTGGTCCACTGTCGAAGAAGATCAAAATGTATCAAGAGATAATATACAGTTTTAATATGAACATTGGGTAACGCTATAATTCTAAATATTTTTGGAAGATGAGAAAATATACTTACGCATCTACAGCCTGTACGTATTCGTTCTTTAAATCCGTTTGTGCGTTGATCTCGCATCCCATGGAACTGTCTGTAAAAGTTACACGACACAATAATAAAAATTTATTAATGAAAGGAGTTTGATTTAATATACTCGCATTGATCGATTTGTTTAGTGATTTGTCTTGCGGGTATTTTGAAAACATGTCAGAATCGATCGTTAGGCTGTTCGTTCAATTAAATTCTTTAAATTGCTAAGACAATGAAATTGTTGAAATATTTAAACTGCTGGTACTAAACCGAAATTTTTACTATTGTTACAGATCCAGCGACTAGGTGGACAGATTATACGCGAATGGCTGGCTTGTCTTCTCTCTCTCTCTTTTCCTGTTCCTGAACTGCAACGCAGCTTCCCTCATCCTCGCATCAGGTAGCGTGCGAATGCAAATTATTACGTTGAAATTTGTAGAATATTTTAACTATTACAATGACCAAAGGAATTGCCCGGAAATCATTTGAATGGTAATTTGTTTTCTAGTTAGGCAGGGTCTTCCTGTACGTAACGATTTTTTGCGATTGTTTCAAGTTTCAGTTGCATCAGCAGGATTATCGGCTTTTTCTGTTCTTTTTTTTTTGTATCGGAATTTGTTGGTTCGAAAAAATGCAGCGCTACTCGGTGAATATCCAGGGCGGCCGAGAACACGAAAAAATTTTGGGATGTCCTATCATTTTGTCGCGCAGTGTAGAATTGTCATTTTGCGAAGCCGGATCACCGAGCTCGGCGAAGGGGCGTATCCGTCCTAGCGTTACGACGTCCAGGCGGGTGGGGGGTTGTTGGGTATCGGTGGAATCCGTCGTGGATCCCAAGGGGCTGCGGACAGCCCTGGACTATCTTGAAATAATAGCGTTGCGACCATAGTTGTTCCACGCGTTGTCTTTAACGTCGCGAAAATTGACAACGTGCTTGTCGCGTTAGAGTTGCGAAATAAATGCCACACTGCGAGCAGCCGTTTCAAGGATCGCTCTATCGTCGCAGAATCGTCGTCGATCTCCTTTGAAGTTGTGTCGAAAACATAATGCGGCAATATTCCCTAAATTGTTTCGATTTTTCTTCCGAATGCATGAAATATGAGAAGCTTACATATTTGAAACATCGTTAACGTTGAATTCACAAGTCGCCTAATTTGTTAATCGATACTCGAATCGATATCGCGCGAGTTGTGGTCAAAACGATCGTTTCGACAAAATGACAGTTTTCGCGAACTGTCAAACGTGAAGAGACTTGCCAAAATCGTCGAGTGATTTGAAAATATTTCAGTATCAATGCACATGAAATAGTCGATAATAATTTTCGTAGCATTTGTTCCAACGAAGGCGGTCGAATATGGTTTCGAAAACAAGAGATTCAACGATCGCTAAACGTCGCGATGATTTATTTTTAGAACCCAGCCACGTATGAATATTTGCATTAATTAATAGACAGCTTTCCCCGTATTTTACATTGATATCCATAAGAAGCCAGATGAATGCTCTATAATAGAAATTCGTTGCTCCAACAAGACTGTTGCGTGCCCACGTAACAAGATATTTCGGTTCTTCTTTTAATTAATACATTGTATTAATTCCATATATTTAATATATGATAGAATTGTGGTAATTTCAAAAAGTTTGTCGTTTCGTTATTCAAATGAATAATAATTGACAATTTTCTCTTGTCTTAATATATTAATTTTGTTATCGAACATACAATGTACTAACTAGAAGTATATAGGTTACTAATCGCGTTACGAATATTTCTGTATCTCGTTTAGATATTGCATCGTATTATCGGAACCTGTTTGCACCATGTTTTTTTAATTTGATATATTATCGAAATCCGATCTGCAATTTTGTCAATTAGGTGAAAATATCGGCCCTCCTCTACGAAATAACCGAGCGCACCAAACAATTGGCCGAGCCGCGGGCTCGGTTGGAAAGCGATAAGAGATTTCAAAGTCGTACGACCGTGGCGAGCATTCCGAAAGCTTCGGCACGTATAGTAGAGCTTTCGAAGCCACGGCAGCCGTATCAGCATCCATCCAAGCCTATCGGTTACGTTTCTCGCGGTGCTCTACACGCAGTTGGTTCGTACTTTGTTTCGTCACTGTCTGTAAAACTAAGTAGTACATATTCGGAATTTCGGTTTACAATCCGGAACAATACCATTTTCTGTTTTGCCTTTTGTTAAAAATATCGTTCAGCGAGTTATGCTGGAGACAGTTTTGCCAATTACAAAAGACGATACTATCGTTGAAATTTCAAGCTTATATCAGATTGGGAAAAAAGAAATCCATTATTTTTTCAGTAGACGGCTGTAATGATCGATCAAATAATTTCACATTTATGCTCGTTGAAAAGGTGACATTTCGCACCACAAAAATTCTTTTTCTGTTTTTTCTTTGGTCCATTCGGTTGCGAGCGTGTTAAAAATGGAAGTTAACATAGATAAAGTTCGGTACATTTTATAATTTTTCTTTGATAAAGGTGAAAATGCAAGCCAAGTGTGTTGAAATTGTGAATGGTGTTTATGGTCTCGATACTGTACCAGCCAATTACGCGCAATTTTGGTTTCGTCGATTCCGTTCAGGTATTTTTGATGTTAAAGATGCGCCTCGTACAGGTAGACCGGTCGTAGAAAATGTTGACAAAATCACAGAAATAATCGAAGTTGACCGGCATGTTAGCGGTCGTAGCATCGCCCGGGAGCTAACGATCGACCATGAAACGGTTTTTGAACCATTTGCACAAAGCTGGATTTAAATAAAAGCTCGACGTTTGGGTGCCGCATCAATTAACACAAAAAACCATTTTGGTTCGAATTTCCATCTGCGATGTCTTGGCCAAACGGAATGAGATCGACCCATTCCTTGAACGCACGGTGACTGGGGATGAGAAATGGATTGCATACGACAACATTGTGCGAAAACGTTTATGGTCAAAGCCTGGTGAAGCAGGTCAGACGGTGGCCAAACGAGGACTAACAGCCAAGAAGGTTCTGCTGTGCATTTGGTGGGAATCATTTATTACGAGTTGCTTCCATATGGTCAAACACTAAATTTGAATCTCTGCTGTCAACAACTAGACCGTTTGAAGCTAGCGATTGACCAGAAACGGCCAGAATTGGCCAACAGGAGAAGTGTTGTGTGCCATCAAGATAACGCCAGGCCGCACACGTCTATAGTGACTCATCAGAAAATTCAGGAGCTTGGCTGGGACGTTTTGATGCGTCCACCATATAGTCCAGACCTGGCAGCAAGCGATTACTATATTTATATTGCATTGCAAGACTTCCTTAGCGATAAGAAATTGGCATGGAGAGAAGATTGTGAAAATCGATTACAAGAGTTTTTCGCTAACAGGGGCCAAGACTTCTACGACAGAGGCATTATGAGGGTACCTTTAAAATGGCAACAAAAAATAGAACAAAACCGTGCATATTTGACCTAAATCAAACAATCGGCAACATGTTAAACAAAGTCTTGAAGTTCGCGTAAAAATGATGGATTTCTTTCTCCCCAACCTAATATTAGGGCGCTCCACGGTAGAACGTGTTTCTGTAATTTCAAAAATCCACATACGTGGCCATTAGTAATTTACATTTGCATTTAACATTAACATCTCTTCGCAGCCACGCAACGTATAATCGAGTTATCGAGACCGAAGAGAAAGCAAAAGGCAAAGGGCAAGAGAACGAAAAAGGTGTATGCTAGCAAATCAAGGTAATTTGTTTGCATTCTTGTACCGTTTTCTTTTCTTTACAACTGTCATGATTGTCGAATTAACAATCTTATTTTTTATACGAACAATGTCACGTTTCTCGCAGCTATTTTGCAAAACACGCGAAGAAGAGGCAAGGCCGCGAGTACAGAAAATACGAGCGTAGGATGAAAAGAAGAAAGTTAAAGAGAGCAAAACAACGTCCGCCAAGAAGGTCGGATTCCGACAGAACTATTATTGTGGTAGATTTAAAATCCAAAAACAAGTGAACAAGTTTATCGTAATTTCATGTATGGTCTCGGTGTGTTCTCGAACAATATAGGTTTCTAAGTAGAAAATATCGCTTTACGATGTTGACATATTTTTATCGATATCTATTTACGAAGAAGAATGCATACGATTCGTTCAATTAATTAGCCGAGCCTTTGAATTTCCATCGGTAATCGAACATCCAAAAATCAATTGAAATTTGCCGGAAAATCATCTTTGGAATATTAAAACATCCCCGAATCGACAGCAAATAGAATTGCGATAATTGCAATTTCGCGTGTACGTGCTGGAAATGCTTTCAGTTTCGAGTTCGCTTACCGCATATTATGTCCAACGTAGCTCGTTTCATGTACGGAAAAACGTCGAAAGATTTGCCGACTTCTTTTCTCAGACAGGAAATTAATATTCCAGCCTCTTTGATCGTTGTCTTCAAGTATACCTCTAAAAGACCGCTGTGAAACGACGGCGTCAACAACTTCCTCCGCGAATGCCATTTGTCTCCTAGAACGGAATGTATAATGTATATTACAATAGTATTTTCAAAAATTTCAAATTATTTAAATAGAAAAAATACTGAATTCCCGACTAAAAATTGTCAACGCATCGAAATGCGAAGTGAATCGCATTTGAACGCAAAAAAGGACGTGATATCAACAATGTAATTATCGATCCAATTAATTCGTATTCAGGCGGCTAATTCATACGTTGGATCTGCGAACACAGTAACCAATGGATAAAAGCGACTGGGTAAGCATCACGTTCCTTTTGTTGACTAACGTGGCTAAAATTAATTCGACCCGTCCATATGCGGGAAACCGCAAAGACATCCATTATGTAGATTATCGTAGATTATGTGCACAATTCGAAATGAATACACGTCGCGCGGTATGTAAAGGAATGTCGAAACATTAGCGGAATATTTCAATGATTCAACTGGTCGTCGTTGCAACGACTGCGTCTGCTAAGCCTCTCGCGTCTCTGCGACGAAAAGTACTCGAAAAGTGAACAATAAGTCGACACGATATACTCGAAAAACAATGTACTTCTCTATTATACCGATTGAAACTGATCCACGCAACTGGCGCGTACTTTAAAGTATCAGTTCTTGCGTCCAATTTTTGGCATGGATTGTTTTTATGAAGAAAAAAATGAACAAAATCAGATAACAAGCGAATACGAAGAGAATGCGAAATGCTTACCGGTGCTGGTTAACAAACCGGTGCCGAGCCACGACCGCAGATACTCGTATTCGAGACTTTTGTCGATGTGAACGCTGCTGCTCAATAACGGCTGAACCGCTTCCGCTTTGTAGAGAAAGATGAAGGGCCTCATGCCTACCCAAAGCAAGTACATGTCACCCAGCTCTTTCGCCCAGCAGATCATCTTCTTGAAGGCTTCTGTAACAGATATCGGTTCGCGCGAAAAGATTAGCAACGCTGACTTGTTTCGTTCTTCTTTTTCCATTGTACAAATCGATTGAACAGAACTCTATATGGAAGCAATTGCTAAAGCAATCTAAAGTTAAAATTACACATGGTGTATAGTTTTTTTTACATGTATCATATATTGTTCTCGTTGACTTTTCGAACGTTATCCTTTTATTTTTAATCTATTAAAAGACACAGATTTCTACCGTATTATTATCTTTATTTTATTAATAGCTGGGTACATCGCCAAGAGTTTCATTAAACCGTGTCGCGCACAAAAATCTCACCGTTTCAAAGAATCCTCGATATCCTGTGCTATTGGACTAATAACGATCGTTGACCCTAGCCATGCCGCGCAGAAATAGATCTTTGACGGTTCTATTCAAGGTTATTTATAATTACGTACCATGTCTCCAATATATTACAAATTTCATTTTATAATATACCAGATTTTTCGTACACGTCGGAGTCGCAGTTTGTCTTTGTTATTAAAAATTTCATTAAAAAATTGTTCCAATTAGAACAGATCTTTATTAGATCTTCAGAATATAAAATCGAAACTTGATATTAGCGGTTGTTACACGGTCCCCTTGTGAAATCTAAAAAGCAAAATATTCGAGCGTGTACCAGTTCGAAGAAGGCGATTTCTTTTTACAAAACCGTTCGACGAACACTTTTATCCAGGGGTTGCGCCGATACGAAATTTCATAGAATTCCATGCAATTATACGGTACAGTGGCGTTATTCAGGACGCAGGCGACCTCGACCTGCTTCTTCTTTCGTCTCGTTCCGTCTCGTTTCGTCTCGCGAGAGGTTCGCGCGATTATCTTCAGCATTCAATACGCGCTCGAGGTGGATAAATCTTTTTTTCTCTCCTGTTTTCCTCTCCCTCCCCGACCCCTCCGGATTCTTTCGCGCGTGCACTCGCGACGATTCCCCCTCGCTTCTCATATTTAGAGCAGGCTACTTATTTCCGAACTATACGTACACGCGTCTTTATCTTTTCCGATTAACGTGCGATTTGTTCGCCGACCTTATTAAACGGTCGCGATAAAACCAAGCGCACATTTTGTTACCGAAAGGACTTTGACTTCTCTCGCTCGCCGAAGATCATTAATTTAGCCGCGCGGTCCCTTGCGATTTTCTTGGTAGAATGCAATTTACCGAGGCGTCTCTCTTCCATGCGAACGAAGTCGCTCGGATATCAGATACATAATTACCATTTGTTTTCCATTCGTTTCGGTTCACTTTGAATTATAGTCCGGTCGATCCGCACATTTCAAATGGGACATTGTTTTACCGTCGATTTCATCGCCGCGGCGGATTTCTTTTATTTCAACAGGGATTACAAGAATTTTTCAATAATTCTATAAGATATCCTAGATGAAAAAAATAACGAATTATTCCTAGAATGAATTAACACGGTTTATCTTAATTATTCGGTTCTCAATTTCAAAATGTATTTCATAGTTTTCGATTTAGCAAACTTCTCCACATTATCGCCGACTTGTTGCAATAAATAAATCACAAGATAAATCACGATGAATAATAAGAAAATAAAGAACGTCTCGCTATAGCGTCTTTGAAATATGCAAGTTTTCCAAAAATATTAAAATATTTAAACTCTTGGAAAATCGAGTTACATTTTCTTGATATTGCTATCGCAACTTTCTCCGAACGGTATTCGTTAATCGAAGCTCGCGCTTGTTCATTGTCAATGTCGATACACCTCCTTGCACGATTAGAGTGTCGCCGCATTCCGATTTCTCGGGGTTGGGTATCAATCGTGTCAAATTGAAAATAAAAGTACGCGAACGAACGAACGGTGGCGGGCGGCGGATATATCCAACGATGTTTCACTCCAGCTACATCGTACCAGATATTTTCACGCGTCCGTGACACATTTCTTTGCACTTCTTTTCTTTTCCAACAGACACTTGTTGCAGTCTTTTTTTAACAACAAACCAATATCGTGCGAAACATTACTTTACATCTTCCCGGGAACATTTCTGCGTAAACATTTCACGTCTCACGAAAAGTCGTTAACAGGTAATTCCAGCTTCTATGCGTTGCCATAATTTTATCGTTACCGCACCGACGAAAATATCGAAAACGATAAAGACATTCGGAAAAATTGATTCGGAGCAATTCGTTCGAGTAAATGATGATATTTACAATTTATTCTGCACTAGTTAACATCGATAATTCAATTTAGAATTTACGTTGCGCACTTGTACACATGTAAATTACCGAGATCTACAAGTCGCATATTTTACATCCTTGTTCCAGTTTCAGAGAAACGACAAAATCAATGCTTTCTCCGAGGAATAAGAAAATTGAAAATGGTTCTTTTCCAAGTTGTAAAATTGAGAAGCGATTTTTCCAAGTGACATCAAAGTTAAAAACGGCAAAATTGAAACAGGTTTACTAAAGACGACCTAGTCGTTGAATGAAACCGTTCAATCTTTCCGAAACATGTTCTCACTTGGACATCGTACCAAAACCACAACATCTCGACAATATCGCAATTGTAGCAACCGCGTACTCACCTTCCGGACTGCAGCACAGCTCGCAAGCATTCCCGATGATCGGAAACGCCGGAGGGTATGGCACCTTCCTAAGGGCGTAGAGAAACTTGCCGCGTCGCACGGCGAGGAAAAGTACGATGGTCAGCAAGCACATGGACAGGGTCAACGTAACCCAAGAGGCTCCCATTGTGAAACTCGGCGGCGGCATTTCGAATGCGCTTCCTCTTACAGAAAGATCGAGCATACGGTTCGCATATTTGTGAAATTCCAGTGGCCTTGACGACGGATTGCTCGGCACTAGCTGCGAGCGAACCGCTTCCAAGAGGAATCGCTGATTCGGATCCCCCGCGGAGAGGGCGAGTTCAGCCCTCCGGTGAATCGATCTACTAATTGGAGGAATTGCCGATGCTGGTTGCGACACTTGTTGCGCAGATACAGTTGAAAATTCGTCGAAGCGAACAAACTCCTTGAAACCGTCGTGAACAAATGGAGGAAGACGAAGACCCCGGGACCGTGTGTGCAACGCGTATCATCGAATGACTCCCTCGGTTATACGTTGTCCGTACCAAACAGTCTCCCTTATATACTACTGAATACTCTGTGTACTACATCAACGGTCAGTGGTTAACTCTCCCACCAATAGAAACAAACACGTGGGACGTGTATAACACAGCAGCAGCAGCAACCGAGTGGAGGTGTCGAACACTCTGGTTCCTGGCAAGGAAGTTACATTGGCCGTTTATCCACGGAACACAACGCAACATTTGCATGTTCGCACGGTGCCGAGCGCGCGTTATGCGCCGTCCACGTTGAAATTGCCTCGTGTGCATAAGGAAATCGGAACTGCATCCACGCAGTTTCCTTATCTTTATCTTCATCCATATCCTTATCCTTATCCATATCCTTATCGTTATCCTTGTCATTGTTATTATATTGTGCCGTACGTGTCCAGGGAATGTATACATTGCACGCCGACCCAAATCTTATTAATACTTATTAATATTATTAATAATTATTTGATTCGCATTATTTAATTTTATTTGTATTATTTCACTTTAACTGCTTTCTTTTATCTTTATTTATTTACAGGCTAATACCAATTAGGAGATATACGATATAAAATATAGAACAGACGCGGACTCTCAAAGAATTTCAAGATACTGTTATATTTTGAAATATAATAGTATATATTAATAATAAATAATAGTGAAATAATATATTTTATATTTTTTAATATATACGAAAAATAGTAATATATTAGTAATAAATATACATTATATTATGAAATGGGACTATACTTTTCAAATACATACCTCTACAGAGAGAAGGGTTCCCTGAATTTTTGAATTAGAAATTTTAACCCTTTGCCGTCACAGCCATTTCAACTTGAAACAGTTATTTCGATTTGTACGGTGTATCTTATTTATTTGTACCAACAGCAACACTGTAACAATTGCTTATCAATACGAGAAGGAAATATTAAAATTATTATTAAATATTAATTATTATACAGAATATGATATAACAATTTTATGTCATCGCTCGGGTGAAAAGATCGTAAATAAAAAATTATCAGAATTCGGCTAGCGTAAAATCCTCGTCGGCAAGAGCAAAACAGTAATGCGCAGGCGGAGATTGGTATGAAAAGGAGACCCTGCGAATCCAAAGTTCAAAGAAGGACAAACTTTTTATGCGAAGATGTTTCACCTGCGCAACGACGACGTCGATCATGATGATGATGACATCGATCACGACGATGATGATAATGATGGTGATGGTAGTAATAAGGATGATGATGCTCTCGTTTTGATCATCGCCGATGTAACTTTTACGTAACATTTTTCTGATATAGCGCTGCACTTTTCGGCTTCGAGATTATGTCACGCGACTTATCCGGTCCCGTCCGGCCATCATTTACTTTCACGGGCGGGAACAACTTTCTATTCCTCCCTTTCGACCGTAACGTTTCGACCTGTTCACCGAAAAAGATTATCGGATCGCGTCGATACCCACCGTCGCGAGGAAGCTGCCGTTGTCGCGAAACATCCCAGCGCGATGACCGGCGGATTCCGTTGATTCGGGAGTGGCGAGCACGTGTGCGGTTTATGGCAAAGCTTCCATCCGCGCCACATGTTCGCGATGTAGTTTTTGAAAGCGTTCACTTTCGACTCTCGGTTCACGGATTCTCGTTCCATCTTTTTTGTTCGCGCACCGATTACTCGATGTTCTCTCTCGGCGTGTCCCATTCATCGTCGAACAACGAGTTCGATGATTAATCGTGTCAAAACAATTACGTCAGAGCATGAATACACCGACATGTGTGTGTCGCGTTCGGTTCTCTCGTTGTGGAAAAAGAAAGAAAGAGGGAGGAGAGCGACACGTGTGCAGAAATGGAACTGCCGAGGGATTTGCATTTACCTGATTAACCTCTTAGGCACGACGCGCCACTATTGTGGCTTTCGTGAATGTTTTGTGCTTTACTCGATTGTTTGATTAATTATTAAAGTAAACGATTAAAGTGAAAGTGTGTATGCATACAATACATTAAGAAAAGAATATATGTAATTAATACTAGGTATAGATATACGGATAAAATGTATATTAAGCGAAAACGGTAATTTAGTTACGAAAAACTTTATTTGCGCAAAATCCTGCCGTGCCTAAGAGGTTAAGTGTAAAGAGTGGAGAACAGCGATGCGATAATAAATCTCGAGAAAGATTTGAAAATCCCGCTGATAAATTGCCGAACGAGTGCTACAATAAATAATACATGGTATTAAACATAGCATTGTATTTATTAAATAGTAATAAATACAATAGAATAAATAAATGCGCGATAAGTGGAGATAGTGAATAATACGAATAAATTATGGATAGCGAATTATAAGTAAAAAATAACAAATAATAAATGACTGGAGTAATCGTAGCAAAGTCATCGAAGAAGCTGCGTCCATTTGTTGGAGAAGCTACTTATGCAGGTTCGACCGTGCTCCATTGTTGCGAATGTAAAGGCGTTGCAACCGCATTGTTACTGATATCCTATGCTGATAAGGAATAGAAGAAGACTCGTTGGTTCGTCGAACTTTGTCGAGCGAGTGATAAGACGACCCCAGGGAAGATTGCGATCGAGTTAATGAATAATAGCCGTTCTATTATGTCAAAGTCAAAATCAAGGTGCGCGCGACAGTGAAACGATTTCGACTACGTAGCCGATGTAAAATTGCAATTGACAGATCTTTCAGGGAATGTGCCAATCACTGTATAGTCATTAGACAGCGGTTTCTATGCATTTTTCACAAAAATTACAAGAACGTTGCATTATTTTCAAACCGTTCGATCAATTTTAGTTATCTTTTAATCTTTAAAATTATAAAAATTAATTTATAGTAATAGTTTAACCACTAAAGTAACCACCATTTAATTTAAATTTCTAATTCAAAATTCAATTTATTAATTATAATTTTTACCTCTTTTACAATAAACTCTCTAAGTATTATTATATACTTAAAAAATATTTGAAAAAAAATCTAACAATTAATTCAAAATCTGTAATTAAAATTCGACTGACTTTGAACAGAAAAAGGATTTGCGCCTTAAAAATTATCATTTTGAAAAAGGATTTCAAAATTTGATAATTATAGCAATTGACTAATATCCACAGTGTAGGCTATATCATTCGAAATTTACGTTCGCTATATACATTTGCTGTACGTATTGCTTTTGAAATTTTCAGAATTCAGACGCAAATTTTTCGCGGACGTATTTTTGGAGCTACGTACATTCTTCGAGAGAATAAAAAAAAAGATGGATATTTTTCAAAGATTCGCGCAATAGAATACCGGGGTGATAGCGACGTGTTGAAACAATGATCGGCGCGTACCACGACGTCGAAACTGGTCGAGAGACTCTGTCAAAGTGTCAAAAGACGATCCCCGGCTGTGGTCGCCGGCTATCGTGCATGGCGTCGCGACACGCCTCTCGCGTGTATAACCGTTTGCCTCTCAAGACAAACGTGTTCCACGTGTCTGACCTCAAACTCCTCGATCTTCCGCGAGTTGGCAAACATGTGACCTTCTATTACATAATCCCGAGAGCGTTTCCACGTGTAACGCGATCTACTTGCTCCGAGGAAGAAGAACACTTTGATCCGCTACAACCGAAAATGTGTCTCGCCGAAATGCTGTTCTCTCTCTCTCTCTCTCTCTCTCTCTCTCTCTCTCTCTCTCTCTTCCCCCTACCCAATCCTTCTCCTCCTACACAACCCTCTGCAGTATAACACAAAATTGTCTTCATTTATAAATTCCTCGTTCGCGATTGCCTTGCTGTTATTTAACAATTTTGACGTTTTTTTTCATTAATTTCTTATCAATTCGTACTATTTCTTCTACCGTATTATTCGGGATATTATTTTTTTTTTTTAAATAAAACAGGCAAAGAAAAAGAAGAAGAAAGACGAGGAGAAAGAGCCTATTGAGAAGTGTTTTGAAAGCATATGGAAACGAGTCTGCCGGCGGTGCAGTTTATTTTGAGATCAGATAAACTTTCTTCGGGTCGTACAGATTCCAAGAATGGTTGCATCGATTATGTCAGCACTGGAATCGAGCCGACCCGAAATCGCGACCGTTCCACAATCGCCGCCCATTCCCGTATCCGAACTTACAAGGACGAACGTGTCCGATTCGTTTCGCGTCGGTCGCTCGAAACAGACCGGTCTGCTGCGCAAGCCGCGTTCGCGAAGATTGTTACAGGGAACGTGAATATCGATGATGCATACGCAAATTATGTCATCCTTTTATTCGGTCATAAATCTCGTTTACGATCGATCTTCGCGAGGCGCCGGTACATTATTCTGTTAGTATCGTATAGTAATCGGTCGCAGTTTCAATCGGAAATCCATTAACGACAGTGGATGAACAGTTTTCTCTGGCATCGAAACAACGATAGAAACTGCTCATCATTTTCTTATTTTCCTTTTTTTATTTACCTCATCGCTGTACCCTAAGTTCGTAGAATAAAAATTACGAAGCAATGGATCATTTATTAGCGTTTAATAAAAACATATAGCGAATTCGTAAGAAGAATAAGAAGCTTATGAAAATAACGAATACACTAAATGACAAATATATTCGAACGGAATATTTATCCGAATGAAATTTTATTTGAGTAAATTGTTATCTGGGTAAATTTTTATTCGATTTTAGATAAATAACCGATAACGTCCAATAAGATTGTATTCTCTTTTATAGGCCATTTGAATAAATATCCTCGTCGAGAGGGTCGCTAAGCGGTTTTGAAATTTTCCAATAACGATCGGTAGTCGTCGCTGCAGCAACAGGTAGCGATCAGTCTGTGCTCCCGGCAAGTGTTCGCATGGAGAAATCGACAATCCGCCAATTTACATTGATAAGGAAGGTCGTGAGCATAAGGGTCCGTACAGCAACACGCGTCGTGCAATAATTTTTCGCCGCAGTACGGGTACACCGAACTGTCGCACAAAGGACACCGTCTGGAACACCGAATCAAAAATTGACCCTTCGCGACACACAATTCGTACACAGTAAACGCGGACCAGTACGATGATCCGCAAAATGCTTGGCACGCTTACCTGTTGTACGATGGTTTGTAAGCGTAATTAATCGGAACGTCGTTATGTTTAACATTCTGCTGAGGTATTCTGGTCGATAAAAGTGAAGCGAACGCTGCTTCTTGCTTCGCCTCTGCTATCGAACTTCTCGTCGTGTCGCTTTGTTCATCTGGTTCGTAGATTAATATGATTATTAGAATAGCGACGTCCATTCGGTATGCATGCATTCATTTTCAAATCGCCATCGGTTGCATTCTCCACGGTAGAATAAGTAAATTCTGTATTTGCCCGATAATAATTAAACTAAAAAGTTATGCCTTGTTTTTGATAGATTGAAAATAAAAAGTTCACGTTTCTAAATTATTGGAAACTTTCCACAGTTTGAAATTGTAATATAGTGTTGAAGAAATTTCTCGGTTTTCGTGTACTCACTCGAACCGGTAACGACGCCCGAACGAAGAATCAAATATACGCCGATCATCGCCGCGAAGCCAGACATTTCTCTTGAATTGCAATTGTAAATTGGTCCGCGCTTTAGCCAACACCGACGAGCACTGCCGCACACGTCTTCCCACTGAAATCATCTACTCAATGTGATTTTTAGTTGAATTTCTTTTCGCAGCCCACGCATTTTCCATTTACATACATGTAGCTCGGGTTTCAGGTTTCTCAGGCGAGAAAGATCCTAAATGGCCAGAGTACCCGTTACTTGTAACTGGTCCGGAGCTTCCTGTTCTTCTTTTTGAAGCGTTGCCGATACGCTTGGCAATCATAACCAAACTGTGGATTTTATGCGTTTGCGATAAAAATGGCATAAAACATAGTAAAAGTTTGAGGACATTTCTGCCATCTCCTCGATTTATTGAAATCATGGAGAGAAAAAACAGAGTATTATTAAAGTTATATTCCTTACAAATTGACTCGGACAATTTTTATTTCGCGTTAAGATCCGCAGTTTAATCGTAATGGTCAAGAATGAGTTTTTATAAACTTGTATGTACCTAATGGATATTCTGATTCTGAATCTCCAATAAATGTTCCTAATTTAAATGGGTGATTCGAATGATCAAGAATGCTCTTCAACGTGATTCGTTTTATTCGATAAATTAGGAGGACAGCCTTCTATGTTTTTATACGATATCAATGCGGTAGATTCTCCTAAACAGTTCTGCATCCTCCGTTTAGTTTTTCAAGCCTTAATTTTGTCATAATTAATGTGTCTTTACGACCCTACAAAGTGCGTATGTGGCGCCTTTATCGAAGAAACAATGAAGCTCGGTTCGTACAGCGCCGCAATTGGAACAGTGGGAAAACATTCAAATTGTTTGCCAAAATCAACTGTTGGTAACTCGGCGAAATTTTTTAGCATTTTAATAAAACAGTGACGCCACATATGCTATCTACAGGTTCGCATAGAAACATTAATTTTGACAAAATTAAGGCATAAAGGTTTTCATACGAGTCGAAATAATTACAAATTATTTTTAATTATTTTAATTTTTATTAAGTGGCGGTTTCCGTAGATGTAATACATGGTTTCATGCGATTTAACGTATATGTTAATAACTGAAGATTTTGTAATAACTTTGTAACTCTTGTATAATGCCTTTCGGTATATGGTATCACTGATTCCAATGCGAATACAGAGTTTTCATGCGTTTGTTCCTGTTCCACTATTAGAGCCTTTATAACAACCTGTTAAACAAAGAATAAATATTATAGTGTCCACAAATTGTTTGTTGATATTTGAACAGTTTGTTTGAATATTTACTTGAGCCAATTGACAATGTTTGCTGTTAGTATTCCATATGATAGCACATCTCAGTAATTCTTCCTTGTACGAAGAACTTAACTCAGTAATTGTTTGTAGAAGCTTGGGATAACTTTCGATTAAAATACCTGTAGAATTTAATTTCTTACTATCGTTTCACGGAATCTTGTGATTTCTTTGCACTTAAAAATCTCAATAATGTTATCGTAAAAATATAACTTACATTCTATAATCTTCAGTACTTGCATGGGCCGTTTCAACTTCAAACTTAAATTTAGCGCAGAAGATAGTTTATTCGCGTCAAGTAAGTTTGCCAATTCCTGTTCTTCGAGGACTAGCTGTTTCGTTTCTAATTCTGCCTTTTCCTTCTTTTCTTGTGTTACGTCTTTCCAAGTAATTAATAATGAATCACTTCCACCGCTAATTATTATTTTCTCGTCTCTTCTAACTACATTTAGAGCGTCACACTAATATATTACAAATCACTGAGAAATTCAAATGTACTCAAATAATACTTGCCAGCCAATGCCCACACACGGCTGTCATGCTCTTCTAAACTACATAAACACTCGGATGTTTTGATACTCCAAAGTTTTAAAAGCCCGTCCCCACTCGCTGTAATTAACTGCATACCACGTGATAAAAATTCTGCTTTCAATACTGAAGATTCATGACCTTCCATTGTCTATAATATTAAAGTTATTTAATGTTAATTTATTAAGTCCAGTTATAGGTAATTTCCTTTAGAGTGCCATTAAAATTCAAAGTATCGCTAATTAATAATAATTTCTACTCTATACTATATATTATTATTACACATATACATATATAACTGATCGGTCTTTATACCATTCCTTACTTTTAAACAGGAAAGATCTGTCAGTGACCAGAGCTTCATTGTACAGTCGGCTGACGTTGTTAAAAGTACTTGATCAATTGGAGAAAACCTTACACACCAAACACCTCTTCTGTGACCATGGAATACTCCAAGCAATTGTAAATCATTGGCTGACCATAACTGCAATACATAGGTAAATCACATTTCTGAAGGAAATATGTACTACAGAGAAAATTATTAATTATGAACCGCTTAAAATTTAATTTATCGCACTTTTGCTGTTTTATCTTGTGATCCAGTTGCAATCAATTTGTCATTTGGTGAAATAGTCACAGAATTAATATCCTTTCCGTGAGCTAAAACGGTGTTCGCCACATTTAAGGAATGTTCATCTGAAACAATCAAATATCTGATGTAGTGTTAAAGATAGAAAGACGTGAATGATGGCCGGAAAAATTATAATTACCATCAAACTGTAAATTGTTTGGTAGGTTCCACAATTTAAGACATGAATCTTGACTAACGGAAGTAAAGAATTTACATGACATTTGAGAAATTGCAACAGATCCAACAGGAGCAGTATGCTTAGTAGCAGATGCAATACAAGACACTTTTAAAGATTGCTTATTCATATGCCAAACACGAATACTATTATCCTATAAATATATAATAATATTATCGTATTATTATAAAATGTAATAGATATAAAAATAAAATATCATATAATAACATATTATTATAAAACCAACCTTCGCCGAAGACAGGAATAAATAGGCATCGGCAGGCGTTGTTGCAAGAGCGATAACAATGTCTGAATGCCCACGCAATAATTCGCAATTCATAGTTAATGTATCATACAATTTAATGTCACGACTGTTAGTAGCAACAGCTACATGAGTTCCATTCTCTCCAACGAAAACCACATCCAAAATTTCGTCGCTATAACCGGCCAACTGAAAATAGTTTGATTTTTTTATTACAATCGGTATTGTATTTAAATATGAATCAATTACAGACAGTAGCACAACTCACCTGTTTAATACATTCAAACGTTTCTAATGAATAAACAATGATATTGTGATCAACAGTGACTGCAGCAAACGTATTATTGTTCTGATTATAAAGTAGATGTGTTATAGAAAGGCTTTCTTCTCCTTCTGTCGATATGTCTGATAATTCGTGGGCATACACTTCTTTTCCAGCTTTCATTTCCCAAATCTTAACTGTACCTGTAACAAATTAAATCATTTATCTCTTGAGTCAGTAGTTTAAAGTTAATCATTATGTGATTACAAACAATCTAAACCTTTATTTCCCGCAGCTGCAACATAGACATTATCATCCAATCTGTTTTGAGCAATTGTTGGTAGTGATACATTTTTAGGTATAATGAAGGCATCTTCAATTTCTTCGTACACTGGTAAAACACGTATAGGCGATTGTGAAGCAATATTCCATAAAATTAGTACTTTATCTCTTCCTGAACTATATGAAATGTAGCGTGGTCATAATACAAACTCGTTTGCAAGCATTTCAAGTCGCGTAATATCGTTACGTTACCTAACTAAGTAGTCACTGTTATCATGAAACGATATAGATGTAACTTTGCTGAAATGACCAAGGAGTGCAATTTCTCTGTTACCAGTTGATATATTCCAGCCATAAATTTTTAAATCATCGCCAGCAGCAAACAAAAGATTCTTTTCATTGTCAGGATGAAAATCTAAAACACTAAAATTATATAATAGAATACAATACCGTTAAAAATATCTTTTTCACCTTGAAAGACTTGAGAGAGTTTCTATTACGATAAACTCGGCAAAAATTATTATTCCTTGTTACAAGAGATGTGTCTAAATATTTTAGGAATTCTCCGCATCGTAATTGAGCAGAGATTATACCTGACGACTCCTTCAGCTCCTCTTAGATTGTGAATACAAGTGTGATGTTGCAAATCCCATAATTTGATAATACCATCAGTGCCTCCTGATGCCATCAAACTGTTTTTGCTACAGTAAGCAATACGTGCTACCGGACCCTTGTGAGTTGATTTCCATATCTTCAACAACTTATTATCTGAAACGGCAAACATCATTTTAATACAAATAACGTAACAGAGAATACAATAGTATCAAACTGATACGGATTGTAAAGTTACAAAAAAATAATGAGATTACCTTTCCAATCCCAGAATTTAAAGAGACCACTTTTATGATGTGTAATTACGTTTAAATCATCGCTGCTTGCTGTAAATGTATTAATCGCGTCTTCATCTTCACTGTTTCCATCTTGCAAACGAGATACCACCGTTAAGTTATTCTGTATGGATACAACAAAAACTGTAGCATGCTTTTGACAGAATAAATATTGTCCGTCGGTGCTCCACTGTAATATTAAACAATATAATTATTTTATCCCTGTTAAATTTGAAGTTAATCTGTGCATCAATGTGCACAATGTACCTGAACATTTCCTCCGGTGTAAAATGGTCCATGCTTTGATTCAACAGCAAGCCTGTAATTTGAATTTCTTTAGTTAATTGTCATAACGAACACTGACATATATATAAACACACAAGAGTAGTACGATAAATTAAGTATGAATTTTTAAAATAACAAAGTAACTTACGCTTCTTTTAAACCGGCGTTACTCATTTTTCTATAAATATTCCAAACACATTATCATAAATTTAATAAATATGAGAATTACTTCGATAACCTGGTTGCAATTGTGTATTCCTCGTAGGTTATGTTATTCTCGCGCACGTGGTCGCGCGACATCAATCGAGTGCGAGAAATCGAGTTCAATTTCTCGTGAATTGTGGCGCCACGTGCTCCGTCAATCGGCGCGACATGACAAGAAGACGGACGTAATAACCGCTAATACCGAATGTTAAATAGTAACGCGTTAAGCTTAACAAATCCCGTTTGTTCTTCGTGAAATAACAGAAAAGATAAAATGAAGACGAAGCAACGGAGGAAGACATATCAAAGCATTAGGACGCCTCTATCTGAATTGACTTGAAAGATGTATTTAACTGGACGAGAGTAAGTCATTTAACTTTTTCACCTTAATTTTTCTTCTATACTACATGCTCGAATAATAATTATAGGCTATTAAAAGAAGCGTACACGTTAACAATTAATCTTTTGCTGTTTCCCTTTTTTATTCATCTAATTAAGTCACCATGATATGATTTAACTAAAACGTGAAACATTTAACCATGCTACCATTATTACTATCATTGTTACGATGTTCATTTATAATTTTTTTTCTAAACAGAAGCTATCTTCTTAAATTGTACCAAACAGGAACACGATTGAAATTTCGTTCTTTGTTCAATACTTTTAATGAATTTAGTGAGTTTAAATTTTACCGAGTAAACATATATATGTTTATATGTATATAGGTATGTATGCATATGTGTACATGCATGTATGTCGTATTATATCGATAACGAAATAAGTGAAAAATTCACGTTTCTCCAATTTATTTTTTCTATCCCCGAGCCTGTAACAAAAAATTGAAAGAGACTGCAGTTCTTAGATCTCGGATAACTTATACGCGTACCGATAATTGTCTTGAATTTTATGGTTAAGATTGTCAGCATGTATACAAGTTGACAAGATTTAGAATACGCGTCGTTTAAATATTTGTTCGTATTCGAAAAGAGTTATTCCGTTCGGATGGTGCCCGAACATTTCGGTGGGGTGTAACTATACGTCGCGGTAGTCGCTGTAAGAGATATGCGATTAATAATTTCGTTTGCCGTGCAGCGATATATTAAAGATGCTAATGTGTGGCCAACTATACCGTGCATTTATTGTTTGCTGTACCATCATGTGTTCCCTATCATATGCAAACGGCTGAATGTAGCATTGTAAACGAATCGGCGAGTGGGAGAAATAGCTGGGTAATGTCTGGTTTCCAGCGAATTAGTCTGAGTTTGTTAGTAAAGCAGTGATGATGGAACTTAAAACGTTTTTAAGAAGAAAAGATCATGCCTTCGGATTTCTCGTTTATCTCGTACAAATATTGCACCTGACCTCGTCCACCATGTGAGTTATGTTTTTTTATTAAAAAATTTACTCGCGAGCTACTATATAATATTAACGCTTCTAACGCGACGATTTCATTTACTATAACCGTACAATATGGTGTTACCGCACAGGTTAGAAAATCGATCATTTCGTAGCGTGTTAAATTTTCAACGGTATTTTGCTAAAATATTTTTCATTTAACTTTATTCTACGATCATGCTCGTTATCGATGAAATTGAAATTATAGTGCATCCAGGTGTAGTTAATTATTTATCAAATCGTCGTATTCGCATCGTCGAATTTCATTCGATTTCTGATTATTCGCACGCGTTTAATTGAAACAGCTTGAAATAAGTCAAGAATAAATAAGTGCACGCGCGCTTAAATCCGTGAAAATTCGAGGACAAAGCTACCATACAATGTTCTGTCGTGCAACGAGAAACAGCGTTATAGAAAGCGTGTACCGTAGAAAAATAAATGAAAACTCTGTTTTCAATCGCGACGATGTACGATTCTAAGATAACCTGTACAAACACTTGCATGTTTGATCCTATAAATTAAATGTGTTTAGCTAGATAAGATGTAAATGTTGTAATTAGCGGTAGCCCCCGTCCTATCGATTTCGAACGAACTTTTTCTTCCATTCGGAAATGTACATCACGGAAATTTCAGTAAAAGACAGAACAAGATAGATGAATAAAGTGATGAGATACTACAGATAATAAAGTTTCTCTTTATTATTTTCGACTTTGCCACTTATTTTCTATTCTGTCATATCTTTTCACCGCATTGCTTGTTTTCTTTTCCCTTTTCTTATTTTATTCATAGATCATAGAAATTATTATTATTATAAATTTCGTCTCGAAGAATCGCGACAGATTTTCAGCGTATCGTAAACGCAGTCTCTGCCGGCCGTATACAGAGACTACATTATGCTTTTCGGGCAAACAAGCGGTCTCTTTAATCTGCGGAACAAAGATTTCTGCGAGCGAGATTAGATCGTTTATTATGGCGCCGGTCTCACGAGACTGCAGCTACTTGGAACAAGAATGTATAGGGTGGTACGGTAAGAGTATCGTTCCAATTGTGACAACTTTCAGCGGACAAGCTCTATAAATGAGTTGTCCGTTCGCGACAGGTTTTTCAAATGGAAATGTTTCCGTAAAAAATGGCTTTTCAACGAGTGACTAATTATTGTCTCCATTGCAGCGCGTGAAACACAATATCGCGCTAAACTCGCGAGCATAGAATATGTTTAGGCGTTATAAATAATATAATTGCGATGCGCATAAAACAGGCGTACGAACAAATATATATCGGAATGTAGAAAAATATTGTTTTCATTTTCGGTGCCGTTACGAAGAAAGAATTAGCTTGAACAAACAACGCTATCGTATTGGAACCGAGTAAGCGCGTCTGACCATCGCGCGTCGATTCTACTTCGTAGCAATTCGAATCGGGAACTGTTCTACTGGCGAGTCCATGAATTTATTAAGCCGAGCGGCGGAATCAGGTGTGGACAATGTGCATACCCGTATTCTCGGCGTGAAACAACACACGTATAAATCATGGAGGTGTCGAACTATATGATCGAGAGACCTTGTCGATAGCTGGTTACGTTGACACTGTGCGCAAGCAACGTGATTTAACGGACGTTGCCGGGAAACTATAACAAGCAAGCGCGAAGCTTTAAAATGTTTACAGCTATTAAATTACTTTAATTTCTATTTCCATGAGATATTCGAACACGTTACGCTAATCGTCGAGGGCGCGAAGCTGGATGGACGCGAAGACGTTCGCAATTAGAACAAATTGACGGCGGTGGCTTTCTAAGTTTATCAGCGGATCACGCGTTGAAAAATTAGCTTTTGTGTTTCGAGGAGTCGCGTGCGTTGCATCATGTCACGCGCGTAGTTATAAATACAAAACAATGAACTCAACGCTGCGACGGATGGAATTGAAATTCAAGGCTCTTCATTCGAAGCAACTTCTTCCTTTATCTTTTGTATAATAACGCGCTACGGCGCTTGTCACTTTCGCGCGTGGATTTTTCTACCATTTCGTTTTCTCGTTCCTGAAAAATTGTAACGGAGGCGGCTTCCAGAGACTCTTCGAAATTCGGGTCGAGCAAACTTTAGTTTATGCGAACGATGCGATCTTGTTTCTAGATTGGAAAGTTGTCCGAAATTGAGCAACGATCATTCGATGACGCAAACGGAGCTTATACAGGAGTTGACGAACACTTGCCGTTATGATAAAATGGCCAGGCCGCTGGGTGAAACGAACGCCACGGAGCCAGTTAAAGTCTATGTCAGAGCTTACATCTATACGATCAAGTCGAACATGGCGAAAACATTGGTAATTCGCGCAATCCACGATTTTACATTTAAAACTGGTGCACTTACTCTTGGAAAGCGGTAGAGAGACTCGGCTCAAAACTGACAATTTCTCTACCAAAATCTTACGTGGCCGTCTAACATGATCGTCTCGCCATTTTATATTATTTTTTAAAATATTTTTCGACATTATTTAACGTTATTTGACATTATGATGACAATTATAATTTGACGTTATATTATTTCTTAAAATGGCAAAATAACAAAGTGGGCTATATCAGAAATTGTATTTTAACCCCTTGCACTATGATTCCTTTCGCGCTGCGTTAATTAGCATTTATTCGTTCTTAATATTTTCTTTAATAGGACTAAACAATTCCTATTTCTCACATTGTCTTTATTTATCTTCGTCTCTGTGCTTCGATAACAGAATAATTATATTTGATTTCGATTCGAAATAAATGAATAATATTCATATTTATGAAATCTTTGTCACGAGTCTGATTCATTATTATAGCGCAAGGGTTTAACGATACAACGGCAATGCGACGGCCATGCTAGATTTTGAACGACCTAGAACGTTGCTTTTGACCCCGATCTGCTGCCCTACACGTAATTTATAGTATGTCTAACAGTTCTCTGTTCCATACGCACGTGATACACTGTGATTACAGCAATTTGACGTGCACATGATACTGCAATACAGATACTTGGACAATAGGTTAAAATTCGCAGATATTGCTCCACGCTTGAACCAAATATACGGCGGGCACCACGTGCACGATATAATTTGGACACCGGCCGTCTATGTTTCCAATGAACGAAGTTCAGCCCTGGTAGGGACCAACGTTAAAGATCTGCTCGTTTCTGTAGATCCGATGGGACTCGTTACTTTAAACACCAGGTTTGTAAGAAGCAAGAAACAAAATTTCTAACCAGTGTGCACGACTCAAGATTTATGATCCGTCCCGATTTTCAAATATAAATAACATTTTATTTTAAGCTCGCTTAATTTTCTTACAAATTCTTATTTTGACGTTGTTTTTCAAGATACTCGATGATACTTAATGCTTTATTATTTTTCATATAATAATATTTGATTCATTTGCAGGAGGATTATCATTAATTTTCATATTTCATTTCTTCTTCTTTTTATTATTATCTTTAATGTACGATATCTATTGTTCAAAGTTTTTATTGTTTATCGCGTTGATCATCGATCTCTCATTCTAGCCAGACACCACATGTAAAAGACAACAAATTCTTACTGAAAATTACGTCCATTTTCCAGGTTACAAGTTACTCTGAATTGTGGCCTCAGGTTGGAAAAATTTCCGTTCGACGTCCAGGAATGTCCGCTGATTTTCGAAAGCTGTAGGATGGTCGTTGTTGTTGTTGTTATTGTTTTACGAGAACAAAGTGTTTTTACGAATGAATGGAATTTTTCCCTACAGGGACATACGACGTGAACGACATGATGCTGATTTGGGATCGGGATCCGATAATATTAGCCGACGAGTTGCATTTGACCGAGTACAAGCTTGTCGACAAGTGGGTGAACAAGACGGATGTGTTTTACACCACGATGGAACAGCATTACGGTCATTTTGGTATGTTACCGTGTTCAACGTTATCAACATTATCGACAAATATTGTTTCACTTTAAAGCCATGCTCAGTACTTGATTTATTTAATTTATTCGCTCAACATGAAATTGACTTGTAACATTTCACAGCCGGCAATTTCAGTACGATCAGTATCACGTTCAAGCTTGCTCGTGAAATGGGTTTCTTCATGATGGACTATTACATACCATCCATATTGATAGTCGTGATTTCTTGGGTGTCCTTTTGGTTGCACATGGATGCGAGTCCGCCACGAATAGTTTTAGGTAACGCGTGACAGGAACAATGCTGGATTCGCGAATAAATTCAAGATAAACATGTCTCTTTTCATATTTTTAGGTACAAACACTATTTTGACCTTCATGACTCTGGCGTCGAAACTAGAAAACTCGTTGCCGAAGGTTTCCTATATAAAAGCCAGTGAAATTTGGTTCCTGGGGTGCACGATATTTTTATTCGCGGCGATGGTCGAATTTGCATTCGTCAATACGATCTACAGACGGAAGTAGGAAACATTACGCACGATTATTATCGTAATTGAATCGTTACAATTTAATCGCTTTCCGATTTTCCGTAGGAAGAACGTGCCGCTGAAGAAGGTGAACAGCAAATATATTCTGAAGTCAACGTTGACGCCGAAATTGGCGCGCAAACAGTTCCAAAAGAATACCTCCAGCCTGGAACGATCACGTTCGTGGTCGTCGCTCGACAACGCTACCAGCACCGATCAAGATTACACGAGTCAAAACTACCTCACTGTACATGTCAGTTCATTTAGGAAAATGGAAGCATCGGTTTCGACAAAGATGTTTTCAAATTTTCTGCGACAAGCGAGACTGCCTTTCTATTGAAAATGCTGTTTTCCAGAGTTTCCCGAGCACGCTGAACATACCGTCTGTGAAGATCGAGGAAGACAAGGATCAAGAATGTTCCGTCGGAAGCATCGTGACCGTAAACAATACTCCACCGCCGAAACCTTTCTCGAGAAGGGCAACCCTAGCCCAGTTACATAACTTCACGACGATGACTCCTCAAGAAATTGCTCAATGGATCGACAGACGTAGCAGAATTGTGTTCCCCGTTGCTTTCATTATATTCAACATTTTTTACTGGTCCTTTATCTGGATATAAGTGTCTCGTTTCGCGATGCAATTATTGCTGTATTCCATCTGTTTTCTATATTATCGGCAGAAAGTTTCAACCTCTTGCCTTCGAACACTGTCAAGCATTGTCTAAAATCGTTATCGAATCTTGTAGATATCATGAGATTTTCTTCCTCTGCTTATAGAGTATTGTAGATTGTAACGATACTCCTTCATAGTATCTTGAAAATAAAAAGCCGTGGAACGTAATACTAAACCACGGGGTTAAATCGCTATCTCTAGGCATCTCATTTTTATTTTAACAACCGCTACAAGTTGTAATTCTAATTGTTTATAATATGACCAACGTAATATTATTATTATCGCCAGGTATGTATGTACCTTTTTCATTTTTAATAAGAAAAATCGAGAAATTTCTTTTGCAATAGCACTCATTTTATTTCCATAAATTACATAAATATATTTGTTTGAAAATAATTTGTGATAAATAAAATTCGCAATAAATACCATCTCCGTAATGTTCGCATCAAAAGTTTCGTAAACTGTAAAAATATTTCTTCAAATATCGCTCAATTACGTATGCGAGTAGAAATTTTTCTACTGTTTTGGTACATTCGTACTTAAGTATAGTATAGTAACGCACGCATGGAATGTATTAATTTGTACGGCAACTATTGTCGACTTAACTGATAAAAGATAGCATCTACAGATTGTTATTCCAACCACATACAATTATGAAAGTAACAGAACGAAGTTTCTTGTCTGTGCGATAAGCTTTAGAGCGAATATTTGTGCATCTTTGAAAGAAAAGCCTAGGCCTGCTGAAAAGCACCCACCAAAACAGTAAAAACTACTGTCCGCTCTATCATTTTATGCCTCAATTTTCTTGGTATATGTTGTATATATCGAATCATTTAACGTAAAGACTATTGAACACTGAATATAACGAAATATTTACAATTTATCTCAAAGTATTCAGCTTTCCATCAACTCATTTTATATACTTAATTTCGTTACGGCGTAACGAACATATTGCAGCGTAAAATGATACAGTTCCTTAAACCCTGCAGACCTTTACAGTTTTACAATTCCTTAATTTCTCAATACAATCAAATTTAGAATTTTTGTTTCAACTGATTTTGAAACTAGATCGTAATCAGTCGCAATTCCTTGAATCACATTTGTGTTTAGAATGTTTTAGAAAATATTACAGAAATGTATGTTCACGCGGTACGAAAATCAAAGTATAGCATTGATTGGAATGATCTTCTGTTACAAGTACATATGTATCATACCTACATGTAAATAATTGAACGAATTGTGTTTCAGAAATGAAGAGGTTTCTGTTTGACAAGAACGAATCGATATTCTGATCAACGATACACACATCGTTTCAGGTACAAATTTTCAAATGCCATAAATAATTATTTACGACTGTATGGTCATCTTGAAAAAGATCTAAACATTTTTCACAATTCTCACCTATACGATACCTTAGGCAAAATTAAGCGATTAAAAGTAATATGATAGCGTAAATATAACATTACTCCATTTATTCGAACGAAACATTATTGAAAGATTAAATAATAAGCAGAGATTTGTTTAACAGCGCGAATCATCTACGATAAAAAGTAGAACAGAAAATACAATTTACTCGAATGAAATTCATAGAAATATTTCTAAGCTCGATTACCATTTCCGATATGTATATCAAATGTCTATCAGATTTAACGCTCAAACTTTATTTTTATATACGCGCTACTATATAAGTTTTCCAAAATAGTGACACATATTTATTGTTTCGCTAACACGACATTTATAGATTTTGAGCGATCGTAACAATCTGTATTGCATTGTCTAATGGCATAACGTCCGACATATTGGACTGTGAATCTTTTTTACCAAAAAGAAAGGTAATCCTTAATCAGATTTTAAATCGAGATAAATGGAGTATTCTTTCCGAAGTGCACAGAAGTATTATAATGCTGACAGCCTGCGTTCATAATGAAAGATTTTTGCAAACGGTTATTATCATTATTTCAGAAAATGACTAGTTCTACAAATGCTTCGCTCGTGTTATTAATTAAATCTTGCATTTTATTTAATAATAAAATTATAGCGCCTTAACTACGTGATTATAAGACGACACAATAATTCGAACTCTGTGGCACCTGGTTTTTTTCATTGTTTTCGAGAGCATTTCAATACTTCCATGACACTTTTGACGTACAAAAATATTTTGTGCTTCTCAGACAATAATTCAAGTTTATGTTGTTGATTTTTCAACAGGATAAAATCCAAAATTAGACCTCAGTTGTTCCAAAAACACAAAAGTGAGAATAGTGTGCGGAGCTAATCTGATAAATGCAGGTACATAGCCCTAGAATAAGAAATATTAATCATATTTTGAACAATACGAATTCAGACCAGTTCTTAGACGCACGATTTCAAATGAAAAGATCACAGTTCGCATTTTTCAAATTCTAGTCGTTTTAAATAAATGTTATAAAAATGTTTATTTTTCCTATTTTCTATATCATAAACTTTTAACGCTGTTGAACATTGTTGTACCTTCGTTAGATTCTTATATCATAATAAAATATCACTTTAGACTAATTCGAAAATTAATTCTAAGAATGGTTAATTGCTGTAATTTCAACTATGTACATGTATTGTACTGTCCTGTTCCTGCAAGGTTATTAGTAAATTGTTTATTGGCATTGTTCAGACTTTATAGGATGGATGATCGGGATTATCGATAAAGCTTGGTTACTTGGAACTGAAAAACCTTGAAAGTGGGGGGGATATGAGACGATAAGACTAACAATTAAAAACGAACTGTTGTCAGACGGTGGCTGGTGGTCCATGATTGCAATAATATATGGATTCTTCCGATTATTAGTTGACACGCAGGAATGTTTATGAACGAGTGGCGAGTGAAACTTGAGAATTGCGTAACGGCCCGACGCACCACGTTGCATTCAATAAGCCTTAAAACCTAAAACATGTGGACAGTTTCCGGTTCTTATCACGTCTAGCAGTAAAGTCGGAAAGACGAGAGTCCAATAACGAAACTACAAACTTCTGACAAACTTCATCTCATTTAGAGACTGTCTTGTTTACAGTTTATCAATCGTAAAGAGCAACTAGTAGCAATCTTGAAGCAAACCGTAGTTTCACTAAATTAAAAGTAGTAAATACTAAACTATGTACTACTATAATGTCTGAAAAATTATCTAAATTGACGTTATTATCTACTGAAAATATAAATTGTGTAAAAATTTCAATTACGAAGACGTAAAGCTAAGAATATACACTTATGATGATTGGGTTCATGCATGTTTCTGCAGCACAAGTTTTGATAATAACTAACAAAAACACGTGTTTGTGATTTGCGTCACTTTTGAAATAAAGGTGCGATGTCATTTGTGAAGGGAAATAAAGAGTAAGGAAATATGAGTAAAAATTTTATAGACTACTATAAAGTATGAAGAGAAAACGGAACACTCCAACAAGAAGCTAATGAAAGAATGCGTACAGGACATGAAGAGTGAGTGAGTGAGTGAGTGAGAGAGAGAGAGAGAGAAGAAGAAGAAAGGAAAAGGGACAAACGTGAAGAATAAAATAGGAACAGATAGAAAGAAAATGAAAAAGTGTACGAAAAAGTAGCACTGTGCACAGGAGAGAAATATTTTCTAAAATAAAACTAAGGAAACTACGTTTCAACGAGAAATTAAAAGTAATCTCTTAAAGATGGGTCTGATGCGAAAATTTCATGCACTTAGACGACGATCGTCGTTTTATGTAGCTAACTGTTCGAAATAAAAGAATCTAATAGAATACGCAATGGATCTCTGGATCGCATATTCAAATAGTTACTCACGTGAGTACGTGCTCGTGTAATGAACTGAATTAAAGATAAGGTCGAAACAATTAATTTTGAATATTCGAGATTATTTTATTTAACATATCTAGCCAAAAAGCATGAGACAACACCGTGACATTGTACTGTCGTTTCCAATACGAAATTATATGGTTTTCTTGAAATCATAAAGAAATATTCAAACGAATTTTGTTTTAAAATCATACGGATAATCATACATCATAATAAACTAGGTACATTTTATAAATTATTTAGACCATTCATACAACATTAAAAACTACTTGTTGACTCTTGGACTTTTTTATTAACTGATTTTACATTTGACAAAGTTTGGCAAAAATATATATTCGTCTAAACTATGATCTTTTCATATTGTCTAGTATACATTTGAATACAAATGTCTCGGAAATGTATCAAAATAAACTAAAAAAGTCATAAAGAATCTTTAAAAACATTATACTAAATATAAATGTATTATTCTCTTTTATGCTTTCATAATTTTTCTTTGACTAAATAAACACTGTCGATAAATTCGAGTGTGCAATAGTATGAAGAGTCTATTTTAATGTAGCTTCCATTGTAGACATTCCTATTTATAGCTTCTACAGGTTAATGCACTAAGTATATCTACATAAACTGTTAGAACAATTCTATATAATATTCGGAATCGGAGTTTCCAAATGTATACTGATAAATGAGTACTACAATTTAGTAGAACATGAATAAAAATAATAAGTGAACTTACTTTGAAGAATGCTGTTGGTCCAAGCTTCGCAGTGTATACAAATAATTCCACAAGGTTCTGTAAAAGAGTTTTAGGCAATTTAGCATTTCTTAATTTCTGTACATATGTTAAATATTACCTTAAATTCTCCTGGTTTGGCATTCATTGCACGAGTTTTCAATACATCTAATGGCTGTGTAAGAGTTGTTGCTATAGCACCCTTACATTTGAACAAATATTTGGTTAGTACATAATAATTTGAAATAAACACGATGCCTGAGTAGTCACATGCAACTGAGTAGTCACTACATTTTCTTATAATAGTAACATGTTATAATAGTATAGAAAAATATAACACATATAGGTTATAGAAATTAAATACAATATTATATTGATGCAATAGATATTTGAAAATGTTTTCTGTCTCATCTTTTCGGTAGTTTGTTTTGTATCAATAATTAACTGAAAATTACTTATTATTTACAAATACTTACTGCGCATACACTCGCTAACACATGAGTAAGAGGATTATCTACAAAATGACCGCTCTGCAACATTATAATTTTTACTTGATCATAGAAGCTCAGTTGTCCAATAGTCATCAATGCAGCTCTTGCTGTTGCAGTGGAACAACCACTAAATAATTTAAATAAACCTTCTTCTCGAATTATGCGCACCACTCCATCTAAAGCATGCTTATAACTGAAATAATATTAAATATTAACCAGTAAATAAGAAGTATAATCTATAGTATGTATTTTGTATGTTCTTACTTTCTTCTTAATTCCGGTGATAATTTTATATCATTCTGCATGCGTACATTAACCAAATCTCCTGGTGTTCCAAGAACACCACCAATCATACCAGAAAAACCAGCTAGTAGTAACTTTTCACGAAATAGCATAGGCTTCTCAGGAGTTTCGAACGTTTGTTTACCTACCTATATACAAGAGATCAATGAAATAAATTTTCTTAAATTATTAGAAGAGAAAATAGAAATTTACTTCGTATGCTCCAAATCTGGCGGTAGAATATGTAAGTTGTCGAAGCAGAGAAGCACTAAGGCCATTGTACAAAGCCAAAATTCCTTGTTTCCTTATTATATTGCCAGTTAATTGTATTACAGATATTTTGCCTTCCTGTTGTGTTTGTAAATGCACCTACAATGAAAATATTTTTATAACATATCTAGAACTGTTATACATATATTTTTAAAATCTGTTACAAATATTATTGGAATCGAATTAAATATTAATTTCTGCATAATATTGATCAAGATAAATTTAACAGCAAAATACCTTCAATAAATCCAAGGGATGTGTAACACAAGCAGCACCTGCAGATGAAAGCCCACCAAAGTACCAACGTGATAGTTTTTTTGTTTTGTCTGCCATTGTTTCATGTTCTGTATCTTTGCAATAAAATGAGAAAAATGTGTCCAGTAACTACATACAAGTATAACATGTACATATATTCAACTTACCTGCTTTCTTAAATACACTAATTATGAATAACTATTAATTTCAAATCAATAGAAATTCATACACTGTAACTCATTAATGTTTATTAAAAAATAATGAATGCGTTCAATTTTAATATAACAGTGAATTTGCTTTCATTATAACGTTATATGTACATATATATAAAATATACATGTATGATGCATAAGTGTATGAGTAACATTATGTAAGAACTCTTCACTGACATTAATAAATTGTTGATTAAATGAAATGTTTAAATTACACAGAAATCATATGACAAAGATTCTTTTGAGAGATCGATTTAATTAATGTTTAAATGAAGAACATAATTGTGTTACTAGTCAAACATGATACATCAAATTTTACAGGAAATGATAAAAAAAAAATAGAAAGTAATGAAAAATTTTCTATACTAATTCAGAACGAATATATTGAAAGGTATATAACTTACGATATTGCACGGATACGATACAATACGCGACACATTTAAATCATTGTCGCGGAGTTAATACATTTGAAAATGTTTCATTTCTATCTGACGAAGCGCCCCACATTATTTAACCGAGTCTGGAAACCACGAAGGCGCACGCATCAGCTGATAGCCACGTGTAATATCACCTCTTTTTGTCGCAAGGCTAAAATCACTATTGACACACTTGAATTTGCAAATGATTGCATTTATTCGAGAATTATTTACAAGTTCGCAACGTCATAATTTCGGGTCACTTCAAGGGGTTTAAGATGATAACTCTGGACGTCGGTTTTTGGGGTATTAATAATTTTGGTGTAATAACAACGTTATCGATGAACGCGCTCAAAACGAGTGTGTCGGACTTGTATGTATTGAATCTCGTAAAATGTGCGCGTCTGACGTCGAATCTTCTATTCCGGGCATTTTCACGGTATTTAACAATTTATATAAGATCCGAACAATACATAATGCATATGTATATATTTGCGAATATTATCATTAAAGTAACGTTGATACAATCTTGTCGTTGATGATTACATTGATATCGGTTACTCGTAACGTATACTTTCTAATCTTTTAAAATGCAGTTGTATTTACAATGCAGTGTTCAATGAAATTGTTAAATGTTTCAAATGAAGTATTTAATATTGCTATATGTTTGTAGTTTATAATTGTTGGTATCTACGTTTACACGAATCGTTTGGAAAATTCTCAGTTCTTTTTATGAAATATCAAAAATTTACGTGATTACAATAAAGAAACGTTAACTAGAAATTTTCGTACATTTAAAAAATTCTACTTGATTGAAATTCCATAAGGATTTGTCACGTAAATAATAAAATCTACATATATATCAGATTATTCATTTATTTTACACGAATAGCATTTTACATAAGCCACTTTGCATACAACTCCCTTCTTGCCGTTTACATATGTACATACGCATGTACATGAATGCGTATAATTCTGTACACACAGTCATAACCTAATTTTCTATTCATACACTCTTTTTTTTATGTATTTAAACGCGTTTAACATATCACCCGTACAATTTAATGACGTTGTAATTAATATACTAAAAACCAAATTCTTCTCGCAGTTAGCCTAATGAAATAATTTGAAGAACTTGCCGTAGCAAATGAACAGTTAAATCTTCTTTCCGTGGGAAATACAAAATTTCATAAATTCTCGGTATAGAGTAGACGTGTTAAATAATAGTTGGAGTTTACTTATCTTTTATTTACTGCTACTAAAGAAACCGTCTAAAACTGATGCCACATCAGCTGACTAACGAAGGCGCCTCTCCTTATGCCTATGAACGACGTCGTACGATCCAATCGCACGCACCTACGTATTCTAGGACAAATATGTATCGTCTTTCTTGTAAGGTCACTAACGCAATCTGTAACAGATGTATGTATGTATTTCGCATATGTCTGCAGAGGCATTGCAACATTTAAGTAACAATGGAGTATTCCAAAAATACGTGGAACAATCTGAAAACATTCATACCGCTAGTTCAAGTCTCATTTCCGAGATTAGTAATGTTTTAAAATTGGAAGTTCCACTTCCGACGCGCGCTAATTTCGCTGCTGTCAGCTGACTGTTGGGTCACACGTACCATGTGCACACATGGTAACAGAGGCAGAGGTCGACGACAATCTCTCGACAGCTGTCTCTTTTCTGGGCAACCCGCTATGACTTCCCATATCTTTTCAAATGTTTCTTCCTCTTCCTCTCCATTTTGACCGTAACGTTAATTTTTCAATATTTTTGGAAATCATTTACATCAACTACACTTCACGAATTCGAAGTGGAACATATGTATTCATATTTTTTGCGCGAAGTAAACGGTAAAAGCAGTATTTGTAATAGAATATTATTTTGATTTATCGATACACGATTGAAAATATGAAATTAAAGATTTCTCGTGTTTCTCGCATCTCTTCGTTGGGGTCGTCGTGATCTCAGAACTGCAGAGTTAAATCATTCGATGACGTGCCCGACGCTGGGTTCTCACAGAACTTTAAGGATCGCCGTTGGTAGTCCTCTTCGTCGCAAAAGACCTGCTGCAATCTCGTCCGTACTATCAACTTCCTATCTTCGTGAACTTTCCTCAGATATGGCAACAAACTCAGTAAAAAGTGATAGTCGGCGTCGTCGATGTGGTTTTGCGGATTCGAATGATACGCAGATTTTAACTCTATGAATTGTTTCTGTTCGGTATCCAGCAGTTTGTCGAAGCTATTGAATTTCTCGGATTTTTGCCGTCTTTTCAGAGACATCTCCGAATTGTGTGCCCGACGTTTTCTCGATTGCGACACCTCGATTTCACATTCTTTAATCTCGTATTCGGACGCGTCGTTTGCTAATAGATTTTCCGATCTGTCCTCGCTTTCCTCGGTGTGCGCCGCTTGCCAAGGATTCTCGTTCAATTCTACTTCAAGAATATTATCGCTAAATTTCCGAGACGTAAATTGATCTTTCAAAAACAACATGCTAGAGAAATGCGGCCAGGATGATCTCGCTGGCGTTCCTCCTTCGTCGCTCGAACGTCTTTTTGGAATCTTTTTTAATTCTCTTCGAAACGTGTCGCGTAAACCTCTCCATCGAGTTTTAACCGCTTCAACTAAAATATTGAAAATAGACATCATTCGATCGAATCATCAGATTTCTTCCGTAATTAGAAAGGGCAGTTTCCGGCATTTTTCCGTCTTTAGCGACTTTCTAAAATTTTGACAAATATGTGGCTTATTTTGGACATCAAGCCGCATGTTATAGAATTTTTTCAGATTTTTCAGTTGCAAGCTGTGATTATCAAAAATGAAAAACCAAAAAATAATCGGAAAATTGAAGATTTCTCAAAAACTAATATATTAGCTATTTTTATATTAATTCCCTGATAAGGTACTATCACTGCTCGTGTACTCAATTTTTCTCAGTTTTTTTGCTTTATTGCAACATTGTCAAAAAAAAATGAAGACCGAATGTGTTTTAACGCGCGTATAACAGATAAAAGTAAAAACCATGTACATATACGTATACAGGGTGTCCCGTAGCATGTGGGACCCACTTCAGGAATAAATTTTACACGCGAAAAACAATAAAAGAAATTGTAGCGTCGATTCTGACCGTTACGTTGCAAACGACATCTATTAGAAATTGTTGGCATTTCTTAATCAAGAAGAGAGCTCAGGATAAACAAGGTATCTTCCATTTTCTAACAAATTATATTCGAATTTGTACATTTCGTTCAACAAAATAATCGTTTCTGTGATAGTTTTACAAATAAAATTATTACTACTTTAGAACTTATAAAAATTTCAGAACATATTTTATACATTCAAAATTATGAATGTATAAAATAAATGTGGAATCAAATTTGATTAAAATGTTTATTTCTATAATCGTCCAGTATTAAGTAAACATCATTTTATTGAATAGTATCGAATATAATGTTTGGGGACATTTTTTTTTATTACTTAACAAAATTATAAAAATATTTTCATTTTTCAATCTCTTTAATTCCAAAAACATTTCAAATTCAAAGAATTTATTTATATCTGTTCCTCATTGAAACCTATGACATTTTTTTCAAAAGTACCACATGTAATGAATGTCAATGTCGAAGTTTTTCAAATTCTGAAAGATAGAAACATCGCGCCCATCGACTATATTGAAGAACAGATGATTAGATTGATAGATAACGTAAACAGGTACTTACCGTTCAAGCCCATTTCTTTACTAATTTTCTTCCATGTTTGGCGAGATATATCCCTGTTATGGTAATTTTTACTACTGGTGTCCCACAAATTATTATGGGAGAAAACCGTGAGTATCAGTTTTTCATTGTCCATCTCAATGAAGTTTAAGTTCGTACGAATGATCCTGGATCACGCCGGTGGCCTCTATTGCGACTCGCATCAGATCGGACGAAAACACGAGATGATTTCAACGACCTGCGTGCTGCTGCGTATACGGACGAACTCGTACGACCTCGCACGTCAGAACCTCGCACCTCTCGCATCGGACGACCTATAATACGCCTATACGGTATACGTACGCATCCAGTAGAATCGCTCTCGTTTTCTTAGCTGTAGTTATAATGTTTGAGATCGAGTTCGCATCGTTTATCTGTATACAATCGATTGCAAAAATGTTTGGACGTTACTGCAAGCAAACAGAACTTCGAAATAAAACCGTCGTTGATTTACTTTAATTTACAGTTGAATTGACTTCGTTCCTAAGCGAAACTTGTCATTGTTCATTGATATTTACTTCGCATGTTCGGAAACAATCTGAACGCGACGAGGAGATGCTATCGAGAAAGTGGTTTCCAAACAATTCCACGGAAGAAGAAATGAAAATGGAAGAAAACCAAGAGAAGAAGAAAAGTACGAAGAGTGGTTGAAGGGAAGAAAATTTCCAATTCGCACCTCTTTCCTTATTTAAGAAGATGCGAAGAAAAACTGCAAAGCGTCGAATGTAAATCAATATTATCATGTATCAATATTATTATTTCGTAACGGAAGACAGTCCAATATATCGAAATAATACTATTAACTATGAAAATAATTTTGTGATCGACTGTACGTTCACATTACAGACGACTAGCTTGTCGCGAAACGCGACGATACTAGTATATCGAATACTGCATACTTTATTGTACTGTATACGTACTGTTTACCGTATGCGGCATGCGAACATTATTAGTCGTTCGCGTATGATCGGACTTGATCGTCCGAAACGAATGGTTACGGAGTGTATCTACTTCTGTAATATATGTACGTGCGTCGTGTAAAATGGACACGAATTTTACCGATTATTATTTGAACGGAATAACTTGCGAAAGTATTATATATATATCTTCGAATGAATTCTGAAGCAATGGGCAATGTAACATTTAAATATGCGAAAGAAGAACGCGACGTTGCATTAACGTATCAATGTATGCTTGATCATTGAAGAACGATTGCTTCGATTAATAGCGAAACTTACAAAATTATACCCGCACCTCGGGAGCTTAGGTCGCAACAGATCGGACGAAAACTCAAACTGATTTCAACGACTCCGCGTATATGAACGAACTCGTACGTGCGTCGTGCGGCATCGGACGATCAATAAATGCCCGGTATAACCGCTCCCATTTTTCTTACCGTATTTCATCTGTTCGTTCGTTTCATCTGTAACTTAAAGAAAGTAGAATGCCGATTACAAAGAGAATGTCAATAAAACGTACGCGTAACAGAACTTGAAATACAGTTGTGTATGTGTACTATATGTTTCTACTATTCGTTATTTTAATATACACTATTCGTATATTTAATAAAAGCAGCTATTTGCAAATTAATTATGAAACGTAAGAATTTAACAGTCAATGTAAATCCAATGAAAGAGAAGATACAAAAATCAGTACATAGTTATCGCCGATGGAACGGTTGAACGGAAGTTGCAAAGTAGGAGGAAATGTGGACTTTCAAGCGCGTAACACCTAGGAAAATTTAGTCGTTAGTTATTAATTGATTAGAGATTGATTAAATAAATTGAGAAATATTCTTTATTTTCGAGAAACTATTCTCGACGGAGAAAACTCATTGTCAATTTTTTAATTTGAAAAATGTCTACTACTTTCGAAAGTTGTAAAAAGATATGTTCGAATACAGATTACGTTTTTGATTAACAAAAAATAGTACCACAAAACGCATGTGGCAATGCTCGCTATCGCTTATTATCACTTACCATTTAAAAAATTACGAATCCAATGTTAGATGAAAAATCACTGGCAACAAGTTATCAGATGCAATGTCATTTGATTTTTCTCAATCCAAAATGAAATCTGCATTCGAATTTTTTATTTTATTATGGTTCATAATATTGCATTATGAAAAACGGATACTTTTTCTTTTTTATTAATTAACGATATACATATGTAGAATTAGGTGTCTCTTATCTATAAAATATGTATCATCTATCTTAAAACAATAATGAAAATGACATAATTATTAACATGTGCGTTAATAAAAGACATGGGTTATTTTTATATAATTTCAATATATGTATAAAATCGTATAAGGACAAAATTCAAATCACATTCAATATAATTACTTTATACTGAGATTAACTACTGCCCTGGTGAGTAAATCTTTACTTGACGATCCGATACCTTGTATATATATCTTGATATTTCTGACCAATTGTGTTCTTTTCTTATATGATCTACTCTCCAATTAATCGTTATTTTTCCAGACACATCACTGGAATATCCTGTTTCAAAGGAATCGATCATAATGAACAAGTGAGCCATATATTTCATTATAGGAACAGCTAAATCAGCCATGGAATTCTGTAGTTTATCATCGTACGTGTGTATGGCAACGCACAGTTGAGATGTATTGTCACGTTCAATAAGCGACCGTAAAAGTTTTAAATAACACATAGATTCTCTTAACGTGAATCCTAAATTGTAAAGGTGACTCATGTCATCGATTACAATGATTACATTTTTATGATACTTTTTCATTTCATAATATTCATCTCTTATAATCCTAAATAAACTGTTGCTTATACTATTAGTGACATCAGATATCTCTTTAATGCTAGTTTCCTGTAGCTTACACGTCTCTTCATTGCTTCTACTCTCCATATTAGATCCAATAATTTTCATTGGTTCTATTATATTAACTTTACCTTCTGCTTTCAAAACTTTAAGATTATAGCCAAATTTCATACCTACATTGTGGTAATGATTGAAGGTATTATGAAAAAGTACAAAACAAATTCCATTATTGTCGCTTAACGCATTGAGGATTACTGAATTTAACACAAAATTCGCGTTGCTGTTGTGTCGTTCTTCAATTAAAATTAATTTTCCATCCATATTTACTTTATCAATGCCAAGTATATTAGCTACTGGATCCATTTTACCATCAACCATATACTCTAAAAATAAGAAAGTTAATATTCACGTTTTAAAATACCCATAAATCTTTTTTTTATCTGTAAAATTATCGATATTCATATTTATTGCATATGATCGCATTGTTTCAGAAAATAGTTGTTCATTGCATTTTCTTCATCTATGACATAACCTACAGATAGCGAAGCAAAATCGTAACGTTTTCATTCGATCGTAATAACACTTGCAACAAATTTGAAAAATTTCATCGAGTTAGAGAAACATAGAAACGTATGTATGAACAACTACTTCCAATTTAATCCCTTAATGCACAATTATTTTTAGACTGTTTATATACCCTTCTAGAACTTGAATTCAATGTTTAGTATATGTTTAGAGTTGATTCTGATCGATTCTCAAGAGAAAATTTACATCGTTCAACCCTCGATGCTAAAATATTCTTCAATTTAGGAATGTTTATGAAAGTATCGAAATTGTTCTTAGTTAAATTTCTATAGCCGTAGACTATGAGACCAGCAATGTACGGAACGCGCCACAATGGCGATGGGTCTCAGGGTGGGGGCAATTATTAAACATTGGAAGAAAAAGAAACTCACTGTATGCACATACCATTTACAGGTATATAAATAAACAAATGGATGCTATTCCATATTTTTAACCTTTCCTTTATTAAAAAGAAACGCTGACTATTTAAATTGTGTCATTGGTTACATTCTGCTCTGTCTATGTTATTTATTGTGTCATAAAAATCATATTCATTTCAAATGCGTCCATAATATAAACGCAATTTAAGATCGCACTTAATTAAAAATATTTCATCGTTGCTAACTTTTTATACTCTATATAGTACGTCATGATATTAACATTTAATTTTCTAGTATCTCTTGACATTAAGGTGTGCACGTCTCATATAAATCATATTTTTCACGTGTCTTCCGCAACGGGCAAGAGATACGAAGTTGTCATTATTTAAGATATTACTATTTGATTGCTGTTACAAAAGAAGTTTTTACTAATATTCACACTTACTTAGTACTCAGTAATTTAGTATTTAGCAAGTTAGTATTCAGCAAGAAGATCTCTAATATCTTTACAAAGAGATGCAAAATCTGGCCTTTGATGGCTTTGCAAGTGCCAACAAGGGTACATAATTTTTACATAAATAGCTTGCGGACAAGTAGCGGGGCAAGGAAGACGTGTTCCTCTTTCTAATGCAGCTAATAATTCCGTACTTCCTTTCTCTTGCTCGTTCTGTAGACGCTCTGTACTTGAGTCAACTCCGGGTAAACGGGGTTCTTCGCCGAAGGCAAACGTTTCATACATGGTCACGCCGAATGACCAGACATCTGATCGAGTAGAAAACTTCCCATCCCTAATACTTTCAGGAGCATACCTAAACAACAATCATATTTTCAAATTCGTCATTCCAATAACCTGAAGTCATTTTTAGTCGATTTTCAGGAAATGTAATTATATTAAAATTAATGTAATGTAATAATATCTAATACTCTTACCATTTAATAGGAAGTCCACGATCCGTCTTCAAGATATAATAATCGTTCTTTCCTGTAACCTGGGCCAGTCCAAAATCACTAATTTTAACTTTATTTTCATCTGCAACTAGAATATTTCTTGCAGCTAAATCTCTATGAACAATGCTCATGCTGCCCAAATAATTCATCCCTGTTGCAATATCCAAAGCAAAACCCAACAATCGTTTGTATGTTAATTCTTGTTTGTGAATTGCCAAATAACTTTGCAATGAACCATGCTTTACATATTCCATTACTAAGCAGACCTCTGGTTCCGATACTACCCCAAGAATTTCTACCACATTCGGATGTTTTAGGGTCTAAATTACATTTCAAAAATAAAATATATAGTAATGTCAAATATTACGTATTAATAATTTTCTAACATTTTTAATACCTTCATTATGGCAATTTCTCTTTCAAAGTCCATTATATCAGCTTCAAGTGCTCTAGTTTTCAATTTTTTAATAGCCACTTGTTGTGGCTCTATATCCTTCCCGTTGTCTCTTTCAAGAGTGCCCCTATAAACTTCTCCATAAAAACCTTGGCCAATTCTACCTTGTAAGATTACGTTACAGTCTATATCTAATTCATATATGCCTCTCAATTGACCTAAAGAACCATTACTGCTTCCTCTAGAACCACAATCTTCTGTTTCTGGTTCGTTTCTTCCTATTACCTATTCAATTAATATTATGATATCGAATATTTATTAAGTATACTTGCTTAAGTTATTTTATGATGTAGAATGAAAGTTGATATAATGAACAGCAAAAGTATATTATATTTATTAACAGATATTACCTCACCCAAATTACTAGGATGTCCAAGTCGAAGAGCTTGTGTAGAATGTCCAATACGATTTATATTAGGAATTCTGTTTTCAGAAATTGAACAACCTTCCGAGTTTCGTCTAGTGCTAGACAGCAAATCTAGATGAGCAGAAAGATCTTCGGTACTACCTATGTAATTGTCATTAGTATTCATTAAACATTGCATACCTAAAATTTAAAGTTACTCGTATAAAAAAATTTTCAATTTATTACTGAATAATAAAAATCTTACTGTCATCTGTATCATTCCAAGGGAGGCTGGTATTGTCTGTGTATAAACTAGACCTTGATTCACTACTTATTGATTTGCTATCGATATTTTCTGAATTATGCTCATCATATCTTTTTGATCCAGAACTGAATAATTTAGGAAACGCTGTTGTATAAGCATGACTCCTTCGAGAATTGTAAACTTGATATAAAATTTGATTTATATCTCTCATAATTGTTTGTGGTTGTTTTCGAGTGCCGCTTAAGTCTCCCCAACAATCAAGCATTAATCTATAAACTTCTGTAGGACAACTATTTGGTATAAGTAAACGTTTTCCAGATCTGTAGTACTTTTTCATAGCAGCAGCATCTTGGAAATCTAATAACGTAGCTCCTCTGAAACAAAGTAATATACAATTTACAATATTATAACAATTCTGATTGATCACTATAAAGTAAAGGATACATTGTTAAAATTGTGTATTGTTCCATGGATGCTGGAAAATATTTGTTACTTACAACACCTAGTAAGTGATATTACCTTGCAAAAATCTCCCAAATTGTTGTTCCAACAGCCCAAACATCAGCTTGGAAACTACGCTTGGCTGATTCAGGATCATTATAAGTTTCAGGAGGCAGCCAATGAATATCTGTTTCCGTATACGTGAATAATCCTGGGTCAGCTAGTTTTACTACAAAACTGTTATTAGTGTGCGCATGTACTAGGAGCTTGTTGCACCTTATATTGCCATGAACTACACCATTTTCTTCAAGGTGCCAAAGTGCCGTTGCTAAACAAGCTGTTGCTTCTACCATATCCACAGTTTTAATAGTTTGAGAAGAAGAACTCCGTAGATATTCGTCGAGGGGTCCTTGTCGTACCAATTCCAAAATCATTCCAATCAATGGTGTAACAGTTAGCCCATACAATCTGAAATATATTTGTAAATTTCAACACAGTTTTTTTAACAGTATATCAACTTCCTTTCTTTTAAATATAGATGGAAAGACAGAGTGTTGTTGTTAATTACCTTACAAGAGCACTAGAACGTAATTGACACCATTTCCCAGCAAGATCCAGAAATTCTTTCGTATAATTTGCTTCCTCTTCCTGTTTTAAAATTTTCAAAGCAACTTCCAATTTTTTTCCTTTAGTTAATCTCCAAATTCCTCTATACAGGGCTGTTGGTGAACAATGTTGAGTCTCTGTACCTCTTAAAAAAGGTTTATAAAGTTCAAGTTGATTTCGTGGTACACAGCGCGGTCCAGTTTTTAAAACTGAAGCTACAATTTCTTCATCAGCTGCGACTTCACTCACTGCACTCTCAGGAGCACAAAGTAGTAGCGACGATTTATCTTAAACATAAAAATATCAAAATCATCTTGATTCTGTAACGAATCACATATAGCTCGGATGATCATTATATTCTTGACACTATATACAATGAATAGTTCTAAAATATAATAAATACAAAGAGAAGTTACCATATTCAGATGGTGGTAAACACTCTGAAAGATATGAACTCCCTTCAGAATTTTTAAACGATGCAACACATTGTGCTAATGAATTATATTCACCAGAAATACCAGTAATAACAAAATCATCTAACGACACTCTCTCTTCTATCCTTTCCGTAAAAAACTTTCCTTCCTTGTTACATGCGTCCAAGTAGTACACATTATATTCTGTTTCACTTTCTCTAAGTAAGTAAGAACCAGGCTTATTGGCACGTTTTTGTTGAAGTTTCGTATACGAGAAGTCTTGCCTGAAGTACAATTGATAAATGAGTAATAAAATATTTAATAGCATTTGAAAACATCAAGTAAATGAGATCCTACCCGACTGGACCATGGCATTTGAGCTTATGTAGCCTTTCTAAAGTTGGGGTAACAATCTCTCCGCATAAATTAAACGTCCATTTCACGGCTAAACGATAATAACCATCCAATGCGGAAACGAAGGACATTAAATGTGCATTTTTTCCAAATGTCAGATACGATGGTATACCATTTTTTCTTGAAATTTCAACTGTGTTGTCTTGTCTAAAACATGATAAATACAAATTAGTTAGCTTTTTAAATAAATTGCAAAATATATACTAAATATTACATAAAGTTTTATGTTCAGAAGTAGTATTGAAAACTACCAAAATTTGAATAAAGTTAAAATTTGTTAACTAGTCGCACTTTTTACATGTAGAAATTCAAATTACCACTTCGATTTACAGGAACATTAAAATAATAACAAGAAAAAACAATGATCTGTTACCGATATTTTCTTTTATTTAGAAAAAATATTCAATACAGAGATTATTTTAATGACAATATGTTATTTTTCAATAATTTATTTACACTGTGTAATGTATGTGATTTTATGTTAGCATATTGAATGATGATATGCTTCTTGATATTAGCCATTCTGTTTGTGACTTTTGCATATACTCTATGTTGGTCATTGTGTTCTTTCTGCAAACAACTATCTGTAAAAAAACATGTTGCAAAAACATTGTTGTGTGTATATATATATATATATATATATATATATATATATATTATATATTAATATACCCAATCGATTACCATCTTTTAGAAGAATACCGCTAATAAGTTTCTCTTAAACCCTCTGGCAAATTCATTAAATTTCTCATAGAGAAAAGCATACGAACTTCAATTTATGAAGTTTTCTTTAAATATAGTAATATCTATGTAAATCAAAGTGATAATTGCGTTCAATTTCTTATTCTATATATTAAATAATTAATTGTAAACCTTATAGAAATAAAACACAAATCTTCAATCGCACATAATACAGTCAATGATGTAGCATTTGTTTCATAGTACTTCACTGCATCTACATTAACTCTCAAAGTTACTTTTGTCGGAGGATTCTGAAGGCCTCTATCCATTAACACCTCATATTCTTCGTATGGATAATTTGGTGCCATGCATTCAAATTGCTTAAGATATTGTTCCTTGACATAATTGGCATCGTATCCAGAAATCTTTCGAAGAGCATTCTGTATTGGTTTCTTAATAAAAAATGCGTGACGTTTTATACATTCCTTAGGAATATATTTTCTATAATCAGATTCCACTGTTTCTCTCGGTACTTTTTTCTCTAACATTACTCTGTGAAAAATATTAGAACAAATTATCCTGACATAATTTAATCATTAAATGTACGAATGATGCTAAGATAAATTACTTTTAAGATATTAAATTAATGTTTTTAAAGATTAAATGATGCTAAATCGAACTATGCAGTTTCTATGAGTTTACTTTATTAGAAACTTAGAGATAAATAATTGCTTAAGTCAACTGTGTATACCTGTACATATCGCACACACCAAGACCAATTAGTTCTTGTTTATGCCTGTCATAGATAATATCTGGAACTTTATTATCCATAACATCTGAACGTGCTTGTTGAAAATAATAGTCGTAGGCATTTGTATCTATATGTTGTAATCTACGTAAACTTGAGGGTTTAAATCTAAGTCTCAAGTCAAATTTATATATATCTTTTGATTCCATACGATGCGCTAACGGATGCCAAAGTTTTGTATAGTGATTTCTAAGCGCAAATAGATGTCTGGCAACTGGTCCGATGCCTATACTTTTACAAACCTATAAATCAACAAGTTATACTTGTAAGGAAGAAATGTAACTGATAACATTAACAATAATGGCATATATAGGATATATAAATATATATTGATATATATTAAAAAATAATAATTGTTCAGTTAAAGTTAGTGTGAGTTTTCTTATGAGTCATTTAACATTTTTTAGATGGTACAAAAACATTGGTTACTTAGTCATTTACAAATTTAAACAGTCAGCGTTTAAGATATTTTTTATCTGCATGAACACGACATGGTTTTCGTTGCCTTTAAAGGATGTCGAAAACGAGATTAAATTTTATTTGTAAATGATACAAATAACAGAGAAACGTAGATAACCCTTGAAGATCGTTTACCTTGATACAGAGATCCTCAATCGTTTGACCATATTTATATGCGAAAGTTAATTCTTTTCCTTCGTTTGCAACATAAACGATCGCCAATCGATCGTTTTCCATTGTTAGTACATGTATACGCTCCTTTCACATTTTGTTATTTGGATAATAAACCTAACAGTTGTTTACATATTTACAACACGAACACGCAACACTGCGCATGCTCTGATAGGACTACATATATGAGTACTCAACACCTTGTCTGTCATGTACAATAATGAGTCCTACTCCTGCACGCTTCCTGTTCTCCCTAAGCTGGTTCGCACATCTTCATCATTTTACTGCGCATCCAGCTTCACACAAGTAGAAAGAGAACGAAATACAACGGAGAGAAACAGAAGGATAGCCATCTGATCCTATGCGTGATGGTGTGCACACGGATGAGAAACCGCTTAGAGATAATACAGGTTACTGTAGTCCATTACATTCATTCGATTGGCGCGTCATCTGAGGCATGCGTCCTGAAAATCTATTTGTAAAGTAGCTTCAACTTTCAAATAAATTAAATCTGTTGCGTCGAGTGTATTTGAAAAAACTGTTCAATGTACTTCAAGGTAAATATGTTCCCTGGAAATGTATCATGACGATAGATTATAACGACGAAAAATGAATAACAAAAGTTAACAGATTTTCAAATTTTCAAATTCGATGCGGCACGTCTACCCGTTGTCCGATCAATTTCAGCTTTTGATTGACTCGTTGGTAGGAAACAGGAATAATTTTATTTATTTTAATTGAAGGTGGACAGGAGTACGATCCATTTACTGTACATACACGCGCAAAATTTGTCACGAAAATCAGGGACACGAACGCATCTACATAGATTGTATACACCGTGGTAGGCGATGTCCTTGTCCTTATAGTTTATAGTTTTACATACGTGTATAGTCCGTGGTCTCGTCAAAAATGGGTTACTTTATTAATATGGGCGATCGTGGACTGGATTATCAAACATACGAAATGCTTCCTGTAGCGTGTACGATTACAGGCGTTAGTTAAAGCATTAGTAATGCGCAAGTCACCTGATAAGTATGAGATTTGCGATTTGCATTATCTCCGTGTCCTTGCCTCGTAGCTGGACAACTAACACGATAAGTAGAACTGTTTTGACAAGGAAACTTGGTTAGTTGAATCGTTGCGGAGAATAAAAGGATATACAGTTTTTATAGTCACTAATGACAGGACATTGTTCAAAGATGAATAATGCGTGAGACAGGCTTACGACAAGCGTGAAAGTGGTTAAAATATAAATTTTCAAAATGAGCTGGTTACGGAATAGCCCGCTGAGAAATAGTTTCAGCAAGCAACGATCGAGAGACTCTCCACCGAAAGATGCAGACCCGTCAGCCTGTTATGACAGTTTCTGTAAACATTGGCAGCAAGCTTATGAAATCATTTTGTACACATCTGTGAGTTGAATTTTTAAAGCGTCAGTGAAATTAGAAAGTGTTTCGAATGATGTTTTGTGTTGTGTGTGTGTGCGTGTGCTTTTCTTTCATTTTTACACGACAGAGGAAAATGACACTGTAATTGAAACTAAATACGTCATTAAATTTATGTAGCCACCTAAGGGAACACTTACGCAGGATGATGTTCTTGGAGTTGTCAATCACATAGATCATATGATAACACTTTTAATATTGGAGTTACGGGATTCTCGGACTTTCAACAATTATCGGCAATCACCAGCAGCGACTCATTCTCCTTGTTTGGAGTATTTGTTAAGTGAAAACCTCCTTGTTAAGCTGTACGACTGGAGTATATATACTGGAAGGTATTTATTTTTTAAGTAGTATACATAAGAAATAATCTTATCGTAATAGTACTGGTATACACATACTATGTGCTTGTATATTTTACTAAATTGAATTATCAATATATTCTCTGCTGCCATTTCTGACAACAGCATCTTTTATAGTTACAATGTTTTATCAATGATTATATGTTTTCTTCATAAGATTAAAGATATGTAACTAAAAAGAAACATTACTATTTTCTTTATACAAATTATAAATTCAAACATATTGTACGTACATAAAACTGTTAGCGAATGTTTTAATTACTCAATATTTAATTATTAATTGGTCTATCGAATTATAAATAAAAACAGTTTTATTCTATTTATTCTTATACTTGTGTATTTAACAATTACTGTTTTTTTTTTTTACTATGTTACTTAGTTCAATTTATTTTTAGGTCTTTAATTAATGTATGCTACAAGAACAATTTGTTCAAATGAACTCTGATATATTATTTTTTAATGTGGATCATTATTTCAGATTTAATAATGCCGTACGGTTGGAACAATTAAAACTTTATGAACTTTTAGTATCGCATAATAGTATTCTTCTTGCCCATGAACCTATTGCCAGACCGTTGTTACGATTGCTTGAAGATTGCGCGAATGATATAATGCTAGCAGAAGTAGAAAAGAAATTGGTAGTGTTATTGAATCAATTATGTGTAACTTTAATGCAAAACATGGCATTACTCGATCTATTTTTTCATCCAACAGCAGTAGGAAAAAACAAGTAGGTAGAATATGCGTATACTTATTTTGCAATTGTACGAACTTTCGGTTGTTGTTAATGTGAATATACTTTTTCAGATTTATCATCTTTACATTATTAATACCACACGTACATAGAGAAGGTGGTGTTGGACAGCAAGCACGTGACGCCATGTTACTCTGCATGTCTCTTTCCAAGAAAAATGATCAAGTCGGAATATATATCGCGGATCATTCTAATATATGTCCTGTATGTACCATTGACAAACATTAAGTCAATCCATAAATAGAATTTAAACATTTTGCAATATTCTAATTTCTCGTAATTTATTGTGTTTAATGTAATATAAATTTTATTTAATCAGGTGTTAGCAACAGGTTTGGGTGCACTGTATTCAGCGCTGCCTAGGAAGTTAGATATCGAAACGAACGATTGGCACAGATTGACACCAGACGATGTTAATGATCTACCAGCATTAATGCATCTAATGAATTCTTTAGAGTTTTGTAATGCTGTCGCACAAGTTGCACATCCTTTGGTGCAAAAACATTTGCTAGAGTTTTTATACCATGGTTTTCTGGTACCCGTAATGGGACCAGCTTTGTTACAGGTTAGTACAGGTCATTGTTCGCATACTTTTTATTGTTTGGATTAATTAGAAACTTTTTTTATAATACAGTCTCTAAAGGATTTAAGTAATTACACATGCAAATTCCTTGAAGTATGTTTCTTAGAATTCATATTTATGGGCATTTTTTTACATTATATTTGCATGTGGTAAAAGAAGGTATTTGCAAAATATGCAAATGCAAATTTTGTTGCTGGCTAATTCATCTAGTGTTAAATTCATGAAATTATATTTAAGTGAACATATGAATATTTTTTAATACATATTTAAACTGTTCAAATTTTGCATATATAATTTTTCATTCTATCTATAGAATTGATATCTATGTACATTTTTTGTTGTAAATCCAAAACCATTGTTTCAATATGTATTCTGTGACTTGTCAAACAATCTTTATTGGATAAATCTTTGTAGTAATATGTTTGTTTAACATCATAGTTGTAATGTATGGTGGTGGTAAATCTAAATCTTCATAGTTAATGCTAATAACATACCAATCATTTATATTACAATATGCTTTTGGTAATTGTCCAATGACATTTTTATGGTATTTAGGATTCACTTGGTTTGACCATAGACCAACTAGATGCACAAGAATACTGGGTTAGTACAAAACATCTTAATTAGTGCGAAAACTTAGTACAGTTAATCAAATTTCGGTAAAGCATAGATTAAAGAATCCCTTTTGCATGTAAAAATATATTTGTAATTTTATTAAATTTAACCATTTGTTTCCTTTAATAGTAACAATTTATCTAACTGTGTGATAATATTTGAAAATCACTAATAATTTTAATTAATTAAGATTGATTTAAGCTTTTACTGACATGCTATACTTAAGTTCATTGAACATTCCAGATACATTTAACAAAGACAGTAACTTGTGAACTGCGTTATATCTACATATTTCTTTCTTTTTAAAAGTTATAAATTATTAATCATTATAAGAATATGTGGTTCACAAGCTACATTTTTCATACATTCATTTTAAATATCATAAAAATTGAATCATTTATCATTTTTGTTGCTTGTAATAGCATAAGTTATATGTCATGTTATTACTGTAATTGCAAACATTTATACAGGCTATTGTTTGCCATGCTTAACTTTGGATACATGAATCATTATTCTGTATAGACTAATAATGTCCAAATCTAATCTAATCATTTAATCTTAATATCTTATCATTTCATATTAAGATATTTTTATTCCAAACTCTTGTAACCATTCTGTTTGGCCAAAGTATATATACTTTGTCTGTATATATACAAAGTATATATATTTGTACATACTGCTTTATTTAATATCACTATATTATGTGTGTAGATGTTGATTTACAAAGTGAAGCGTATAATTTTTTTTAAATTAAACGAATTAACTACTTGCATGTTTTTTTTCTTAAAGACTAATATCCTTCTTTTACCACAAAATAAAGTTTCTTTCTTATGTTTTATTAACGTCTTAATGTGAGAAATCACAATTCTAATGTTTGATATATTAACAAGCTTATTAGTTCTTCAATAAAAATTTCTAAAGTGTTCAACTAAAATTGAAAATATTTCTTACATTTATCTAGAAGGAAATAATTATTTTATACGAATTCCTATAATGCCATGGATAACTAATCTCTTAATATTACAGACCACTGTGGACGAATTAGTTGCAGCAACAGCTTATTTCGATTTATTTCTTCGATCTGTAACAGAACCTGGCCTTTTACGTTCGCTTGTCCGATTTTTACTAGAAGATAATTATGATGAGTGCAGAATACTGGATAGCCTTATTCAAAGGATATCATCGAGATCGAGGGTAAAAATATTATCAGTATAAACGCTGCTTCAGTTACAATACAGTGTAAAGATATCTTCTAGTAACATTCTTATATTCCAGTTATGCATAGTTACCATGGCACTGTTCGAAACTTTGGTCAACTTAAATTGCGAAGATGTTATGTTGGAACTATGTTTAGCCGCATTGAGTCCTTGTTCTCATGTAATGCTTTCTCAGCGTAGAAGACTAAGAGACATAGATCCGTTTGGACGTGCTGCCGAAAAGTTTTTGTCATTAACACCATCGTGCTGTTCACCGCTCGCATCTGTAAATTCTCAATTCAGTTCTTTACCTAATAGTACAACTCAGGAAAATAGTCTAAATGCTACATCTGAGCCTTTTAAATCGCTGTCTGCATCTATAAACTATGGTGCAAGGATATCGGATAGTTTGTACGGAAATTATCATGCATATCTGTGCGACGCTCGACAAAAAATAAGAGCTTGTCGTGTCGCATGTTCCAACTGGTCATATCAGTATGACGGAGAGTTGCCAAAGCAAAGCACTACCGGAAGCGAAACAACGTTGACAGACAACGCTACGTTGGCGGAACGCTCGCAGAATAAAGACGAAACGGTCGAAACTCTGTCATTAGAAAAATTAAAGGAATCGGCAATTTCGAATAGTGTCATCGAAAACACTTCGATAGACAATATTTTAATTAATATTCAATCGTTACTAGATGGAAAAGATTTGAACGCGAAAGAAGAAGAAGATGTAGACAGAATTGAGACAGAAGTAGTAGGTGTAGAGTTATCATTAGAGGAACAAGCAAAATTAAACGCAGACATTGCTGAATTGTTAAACGAAGACTTTGGAATCTTAGATTCTATTAAGGAGACTTCATTGACGGATAAGAAGGAACCCGACAGTGGTATTGACGATTCCAATACCGCGATGAACTCTTTTTTATCGTTAGGAGAGAGTAGTGGATACGAAAGTTTCGCATTTAAAGGTTCGTCCGAATCAACTCCAGACAATGAACCCAGTGAAGATAGAATGAGTGAACAGGATAAAATAGAAATCAAATTGAATAAAGAAAGTAGCATGCCGTTGCATAATGTTACTACGGATTCTGGTTCAATAATATCAGAAGAATCAACAAGGACTAAGCAAAGTAAAGATGCTTGTCGTCAAGATATATTTAATGGACAGCCTAATGTCGGTATATTTTTGGATGTTCTTCTAAGGAAGCTAGAGTGCATGACAAGTAATAATTTATATGTCAACTTACATTTAACTGGTCTTATCAGTAGACTAGCGATATACCCACAACCTTTGTTGCAATCATTTCTTCTAAACCATTCTCTGGTATTTCAACCCAGTATTAGGTCGCTTTTCCAGGTTTGTAACTAAATAATAATAATATATATGAAGATAATAAACAAATGTGTGCCATCTGTTTAAAAAAAAAACTTGATTCTGTTTCTTAGGTACTTGCCTCATTAAAGCATAAAATAGATCAGTTTCTCTCTCAACATAACAATGTAGACATATTAGTAGAACAAGCACGATTATTTTTGATTAGTCGTGAAGATAAGTTAGTGAATGCCAGGAAAAATGCATTAGAGGCTGCCGCTTACTCTGCACCCGTTAAAAGAAATTCTTTAAGTGTAGAGCCATTTTCAAGAGGTATGGCTTTTTTTTATATAATTAGCGATTATATATTAATTAGTGATAGTATAATAGTATAATACCAAGTTGTATCGTATGAAATGATTGTTCAAAATTGGACAGTTCAAATATACAATCGAATATGATAAAGTTTTTCGTATTAGTATTTTATTCTCATATGTGCGCGCACGTTTGCATAAATTAACATAGAATTATCTTAACATCTGTTTGGCTTTCCGGAAGTATTCAAACGATGTATGTATGATCATCAAAATATTAATATGTACGTGTAAATAATGCACAAATATTTAATGTGAACATTATATCTGAAGGTCTTATGTTTTTAGGCGAAAGTAAGAGGTGGAGTTTTACATCGTCTTTTACACAAATGCTTAGAAGAACAAGTGTTAATTCCGGTCCTGGTAGTTTAATCAGCGTTCCCACTAATCAGCCAACTGGTGCATTAGATGATCAGTTAGAAGCTATTGGACACGGTTCTGGATACCGGTAATAAGATTATGTCTAAAACTATTTCTAACATATCGAATTAAAATTAATTGAACAGTAAATAAATAATTTACAACTTTAGCCGAAATGTACTTAATTCTTTTCAATGTGAAATCTTGTTGTCACATACTACACTCGTACTAGATTAATTAAATAAAATACTAGTTCTGAATTCTACAGAATTATATATGAAAAATATTTTAATATCAATTGTATTAATAGAATTTTTAATTTAATAGATATTACACGAAAACTTCCTGGGAATCTCCAAACGAAGTAAGTCCAGTACAAAATGTGGTGTTATGTGCAGTTATATTAGACGAATGGCTAAAAGAATTAGCTGCTATTACACAGGAACATGCCATTATGTCCTTTACACATAGCTTGGAATCTAAAGTGTAATATGTAAGGCGGTCATGTTTACAAATTAAACTTTAGTCGACAATAGGAAAATTATATTCGAAACACTTTCCCTTTTCACAGGGTTTTCATAAGTAAACATGTGATATATTGTTAGATTCGTAAATCATAAGTTCACATTCTATTGTTTAGAATGCTTTTACCTGGAGTTATTGTTCAATGAAATGTAATAATAGTATACAGAATGTTACTGTAGATACAAAGAAAAAAAGTAATTATACTATTTTAATTTACAAATATAGACGCTGCAGATCGAGCAATTGTCCTTCGAATTTGTAGATACATTTTTATTTCTATTAATGTTGCTGTTTATATAACAGAATCATTTTTTATGTGACAAATCGTCTTTGCCGAATACTAATTAGTAATGAACGATGTCAGCCGAATTTTATTATAAGAATTGACATTTAGAGCGATTTCCTATTCAATGTACAATATATTATGACACAAATTATTGATTTTAGGTGACGTACGTCTTAAAATAGATGCAACAATTTAATGTCACAGATATTGAAAAAAAAACATATACTTAAATTGAAAAAGTGCCAAGTTAATACATTAATTGCAGTAATTTAATGCATATTTCATACTCTGGAAACTGTTCCACATGTTTTTCACAACTTGATGACGAAATAATTTTTACGAAAAAAATTAGCTTTACATAAAGAACGAGTTATATACATTAAAATATTTTACACAGTCAGTGCATACTGTAAAAACATTAGAATGCCTGGTTTTATTATTCGTACTTAATTTATTAATATAAACCAAACTTACGCAATTATTGATTAATTTATGTACAGAAATATGTTTTTAAGATGCATTGGCACAAAATGTTAGGTTCGTGCAAATAAACGATCGTTTTCTCAAATAAAATGTTAACTATATGTATTTTCTTCCGAATATTATATATATTCTACATAATCTATACAATACCATTCTATATAATTGTGCGAATTTTTTAAACGGTTAATTAATTTTATGAGACGCCGGATTTATAAATTAATAAATTGTGATTTCATTTGAAGAAACGACGTTATCATGTACATCAACTTAATATCATGTAGATATAAATCTATACCTCAGATCATGAATTTCGAAGTATGTTTAGACGATAATTAATATATAAGTCTAGGTTGAAAGGTATATATATAGTAACATTAATATTTTATATCAGTCGAATTCATTAATTACGCAATGATTTTGTTGAACCTATATTGTACATAGTTTAAAACATAATCAATTTTCACATTCTAAAAAAACGAAACTTAAATATTAACATCTGGATTACGATATGACAAACTGAAAGTCAATACTTGCCAATGTTATTGCACAAATAGTTAATGCTTGCCTCAGTATGAATAACATATCAAAGCTTAATGCAACAATAATTGAGCTCAATTTTTGTTACTAAATATTAGACATCAATATACATATATATATATATGTACATATTATATATATATTAAATACATATTATATACATATATAGTATATATATATATATATATTATGTTAGTGCAATTGTTAATAAATTGTAATAATTAAGTGGCAATTAATGACAGTGATAGTGCAAAATGTACATCAAAAAGTGTTATAATTGTATATTGTGTTAAGAACTTATTGAACAAAATATTTTTTGATCACTTTAAGATTTATATTTAGTATAAAATACTTGCCGTAATGTGATATTAAACTAGGGCCTCGGTGAATTTTCCGAATTCAAATATTTTTACTTCGGTTTATCTCGAATTTCTATCTCGAAAAAATAATCATTGCATCTAAATTATTTTTTTCAATAATAAAGGGGAAAAAATCATGTGTAATCAAGTATCATTATCAAAATAATTTAATATTTGCTTTATGTGTTTGATTATAATGCATGGTGTAATGATATTTTATCCGATCGTATTAATCATTTTTAATGTAACTTGGACACAAATAATTTGTTTATGCTTACAAGAAATCATTAATATTTAATAATTTATTAAGAGCGGCAGTCTGTTGTTTTTTTTTAAATTACGTTAATAATTTGATCCAATTTTTATCGAATACATGCAGTATTTTCAAACAGGTAAATATGCTCGCGATTGTTTATTAAAGAAAAATATTTAATATTTATTATTAATTTAACTTGCTTTTCTGTTATGTTTAAAATTGTTGACATATTAAAAACGTGAAATAGTCTATTGTAATTATTTGACAAATTTAAGTATTTAGAATTGCATGTAACTAACCCAATAATACAGTTTATAAAATGTAAAAGTGTACTAGTAAAACAAAATTGTACCAATTCAAACTAGTTACAATATGAAAGAATTTGATTTATTTAATATTGTATACACGCAATTCTATATAATTTTTCGAAGTATCCTAATTTTTATTGTAGTACATTTTGCTATGATAGATTTGTTATAAAGAATTGTATAATTTAAAGTTCATAATAATTATGAAGTAGGTCTTTGTTAATTGAACATTGATTTCATTCTAATAACATAGCTATCATAATTGTGAAAATTGAATCACGCAAAGTATAATGTACATATAAATTTCGAGAAACTATAATGTTATCCATCTGAATTGTACATTATAAATGTAATATAAAATAGAGCATATATTATTGTGTTATAATGAAGATGTTTTAATAAAAAAAAAAAAAACGGTGTGCAAAAACTGAACAATTGTAACTTATGTTAAATGAAATATTATATTTATTATTCCCTAGAAATTGCACATTTTTGATTATTCAAGGAATGTTATTATTTGACTGTGTATATGTTATTTCCGAACGTGTATGAAATAAATATATACAATCAATTAATTTTTATGTATAAGTTTCATTGTGTATTAATATCGTTATTAGTTACAAGTTCCTAATAAGTCATGTAACGGTTTTTAAAAAATCTAATATCCTAAAGTTTAATGAACATTCAGCTTCTTTAGAAAATTAAAATTTGTAAATGCAATTTTTTGCAATATATGTACACTATTTCGGTGTATCTATGAAATATGTAATCGATTCGATAAGTTTTACCTTCGTTATTTTAATTTGTTGCAAAGAAAATGATCAATATATACATTATAAAAAGATAATCTTCATTGTAAATGTTTAATTTTAGTATTGCAAGAAATTTGAAGTCGTTCGATCGGAAAGACCCAATCGCCGTGAAGCTTTGACTATTTGAACATGCCGTTCGCGAAAATCGCGGAACCAGAGAAAAGGTTAGCTTAGTTAAAGAGTTCCTAGATCATCGGTTCTCAACATATTTGATCCTTTTCTCGAAAATATTTAGATTTCCGCAGACATTTCACATGGTGCACACGACCAGATTGATAGTCTATATATACGTGTATGTATAACAAATAATTGTGTCTCCTAACACAGCGATAATGTACCGAGTTGAGCGGAATTTGACATGAGCATTGAGGGGCGCGATTAATCGTGATCTCATACTTTCAAGTATTTAAATATCGTCAGTTAATTTTCAATAGTATCATTGGCGATTTTGTACGTCAAATATTATCTTGTTAATGAAAGCCACGCCTAGGGTAATACAAGAATGTATTACATAAACATAGTTTGAAGAAACTTATATTAATTGTATTACTTCTACTTAGATGTGCTTAATAGAAATTATAATAAATCACTCGTTCGTGCACAGAATATTCATTTCTGACAGTATTTTCGAACTCTTGCCGGTTCTGTGATAAGGCTAGCTTTAATATTATACTTGAATGCATCCTGTCTTATGATATTGTGTTTGTTAATTTTGACATATAGTCATGCATGAGTAGACCCATTAATTCTGTGTTATTCTTAGAAAATTCTTAAAATGGGATAACATAGATAATATTCAAAATATAATATACTCTGCATTAAAACAAATCTATACGACTGAATGTACACATAACAATGGTTTGAGAGCACCATGGAATGCGAAATGTCGATTGAGATAAAATGTTCTTGACACCCATAGTACTATCGCATTTTGGAGACTTTAATCGATCATCTAAGTAATGCATTGATTTTCTTCTATTATCAACAGATTTATATATAGTACACTCTGATATAAGAAGTATTCATGCCTTTTTGTCTGGAATATTATAAGACCAGCAACATGGAGGACTATACTGTATTATCGGATGTGTCCGTTGTAGATGTTTATGATATTGCTTCAGAAATAGGGAAAGAATGTGAGAAATTAATAGACTCGTTCGGAGTACAATCTGTGACTAATTTGATGCCAAAGGTGATACATGCATTGGAACTATTAGAAAACCTTGCTACCAAAAATGAATGCGAGAATACAATAGTTCAAGAATTACGTGCAAAGATATCACAATTGGAAAGCGATAAAATTGGCAAAGCTGAAGATAGGCAGAGATTTGAAAAAGTATTTCCTTTATTCAAAAATTTCTTATTACTATTCTTAACTTTCTTCATTGATAATTATGTAATTACTATCCAGGAATTAGAACAAATCGAAGAACATTGGAGACAAGAATCTCGTGACCTAGTGGGAATGGTTACACGATTACAAGAAGAAAATAGACGATTAGCAGAAGCACTCCATGAATCGCGTAGTGACAGTCAGTACAGCAGTAAACAAAGTACTAACAATCTACCTTTTATTTACTAACACAATGTTAAAACTATTATCCCAGACAGGATAAGATATTTCAAATTAGCATTTTCGTATAAGATTCGTTTAAAAATAATTATTCATTGTATTATACTTTTCTAAATGCAAGTAACAAGATAAAACTATAGATTAAACTGTAATGGTAATTTCTAATATCTTATCTTGTACTTCTGTAGCGTATATGCGTGTATTATTAATTACACAAATATATTTTCAGCTTTTACTGCTAGTCAGGAAGTCGATGTAGCAGTGTTACAACATTTAAGATCCATGATAGATAAGCAAAGAGATCAAATTCGTACGAGAGACAAAGAGATGGTGCAGAAGAATTTGGAAATAGAAAATGTAAATTGGTACTTACGTTCGTATGTAATTTGATACAAGTAGCAGTAGAATACCGTCTTGTTGGAAGTAGTTTAGGATGTGCTGTACTTTAATTTTTTTTTATTTGTTTTTTCACATCACATAATGTACGTTTCATCCTAACGTGTCTTCACCCTTTTTCTTTTGCAGTTAACAGCACAGGTTGAGAAACTTGGAGTTGTTGGCCGAGAATTAAAACGGAAACAACGTCAAGCACAGATGCAAGCTCGTGGATTAGTGGAAGAAAGGGCAGACTTTTTGGCTCAGTTACAAGACCAAAATCGTGAATTGATAAATCTACGAGCACGTCTTGGTTTGGCGAGAAAGGAAAACGAGGATTTAACTAAACTGCAAGGATGCCCAGATCTAACGAATAAAGCAGTTTATGATCTCGATGATCCCGACAGACCGAGATTTACCACTGCAGAATTGAAAGAAATTTTGCACGAGCGAAATGAACTGAAAGCTAGGGTCTCGGACTTAGAAGATGAATTAGAACTTTATCGACCAAAATCTGACACGTACGTGATTCTTTTCAAATTGCGACTTCCTATTAAAATCGCCTTGTAACTTGTTTCTTCTACAGGACTGAAGAAGATAAAGACGCTCCGGTCCAAGGGCCGCTTCCTTACGAACCGGATGACGCACCTTGGAAGAAAACATCGGAATCTGGGATTCGTAAATTGTAAGTATCTTCAAATATTATAATCATAATTACAATAAATACTATATCGTATAATCTATTTTCCAGTTTCCGGAAAATATTCTCAGAGTCTAGCAGTAGCTTTTTAGTTGGTAGCAGTCCACGTAGAAGTCTTTCTAGTTTATCAAAGATGGCTCTTTCTGGGAATACTACGTGCGATGAGCCTGTATAATGGCTTCTTTATTTTGACAGTAATTAAATAACTTGAAGCGTTTCACGAGAATTGGTTGAACGTATGGTTCTTGGATTAGTATACAACATTGTATGTGATTTCCTGATAATAACTACGCATTTATAATGTTTTTTTTAACATTTAAAATTAGATAACATTAGGTATTTTAATTCATTGACGCAAATGTAGGCATTTATACAAAAAACGCTAATGCATGCATTACTATGTTATTTTTTACTGTACACCGTGAAATGAAATATTCGTAAATGTTCTCTTTTACGTTCCCGACTTATTTCGTGCATTTAGAACAGCCTTAACTTAATTCTATTACTAGTTTTATCCGCTCTGTACATGTTGATGAAAGTACATACATTAATGTTTCTTCTCCTCAATAATTTTCGAATTTTATGTACGGTCGTTTCGTACCAAATATAAAGGATACCAAAAATCAGGATACAAGTAGAAAGTAGTTAATGCTACGTAAAGAAGTATGTTGACGACATAGAATGTAATTTTTGTACCTAAATTTACAAACTGATCTTGGATATTTGTCAAATATACATGCACTTGAGTAACGTCTGACTAAATAGCGGTTAAATTAGCAAGAACTTATTTTATCATTCTTTTAGTCGTGTCGCAATTTCCGATAACAATGTATCAGATTAAATATACAAAGGAAAATTGATCGAGTAACGTAGTATTTTTACTTTTGAATTCCAGTAAAATTTTTTAAAAACACTATACATATTTAACACAGAAAGAAAGATTGTAGATAAAGTCGCGTAACTCCGTTCTATATAATTAAAATTTTATCAATTCTTATTTGAATTTATAAATTCCATTCATTTATAAATTCCAAATATACCATTTACTGAAATGTTAAAATTTCAAAATATACTAATAATGGCAATATGTTGAAGCAAGCTTTATGTAATAAATCAAGTCCTGATTAAACACGATTTTAAATATTTTCAAAATTACATTTTATTTTAAGTGCATGTGCTGAGAAACTTATATGCAAATTAAAATTAGCATTAAAACGTGTTGACTTGTTCTTTAATTATATGGCTCGTAAAGAAAAACATAGCCATGGTATTCAGATAATTTGTAAATAAAAATCAGAAATCGCGCATTTAAAAGTATTAAGGATAATATACTTTGGGAAAAAAGATCTTAATATATGCTGATATAATAAATGACAACAGTAGCGTTATTACTGTAAGAAATATTTAATGAAACACACATGGCATATGATATACATAGTAGTCGTTTTTTTTTTAAATTACTTTATCAATTGAAATTATAAAAGGAATCAAAACAGGCTTTCAATCATCGATAGTTTTCTTACGCGATTGAAAAAGGACACAGATTTATAAACATTACATAAACAATATTATAGATGTAATTAAAAGATGCATACATTAATGTAACATAATCGTACAGTGATATTAATTATTAATTTAATGTTAAATTTCACCAATTTAATATAGAGTTTGTAAAGTTTTGTAAAAGTTTTACACCTTTTAAATATCCTAACATTCTACACACACACAAAAAAATTATTTTAAAAATAGTGAACACACATATGGCTACTTACGTAAATTGAAATTTTATAGGATATGTAAAATAATATTAAAACTTTAATATTCTAAAAGATCATACCGTAACTTAAGTTACATGTACACTGGCAACACATATCTGTAACTTAAGTTATAATTAAAAATTAGTATTATGCGTTCCTTTTGTAATGAAACAATTTCTTTCAACTGTAATCTGTTGAAGTATCATCATAATTCTGATCCTACTAAAATGTGCCTATTATATAAACCTATTCGTCTTCAATAGTCTATGTTAACGTATTCTCAAAAAAAAAGGAAAAAAATCAGAAAAAGATGAATAAAATATGTCGGTGAAATATAATCTGTTACGCATTTTCAAGGAAAATTAAATATGTTTGTGGTATTGAAGAACAATTAGATTTAGAATTTTCCAGAGCATATAATTCCACGGTAGTTACTAATGTTTAGAAATGAAACGAGAATCAAACCAAATACAAATTCTGTATCGTATATATAGGAGAAAAATTAACAAATTATATTAGTCATACTATTGACTATCGTTAAAAGTGCAACAAAACACTTAACAATAATGGCTGGCTGGTATTACACATATCTAGTTATGTAGGAAGAAATTTGTACATGTACCATATAACGTAATGTTTAAACAAATTTCGACGATTTCGTTTACACACAACTATATAATACGTACACGATATGTGAAACTAAACCCGAGTTGTCTGCAATTTACAGTATACAAATAATGAGCGTTAATGTTTGTATTTTCTACACGAGTAAAATAACAGTTAAAGCAAACAAAATTGTTTAAATTACCTTTGATATATAAACAGTATAATATCTATGACTACGTAATGATCAGTAGAACAAAGACAACGTAGAAATAGGACTCACACTGTTTGTGTTACTAATTTTATTTTAACATTATCGAATATTAGCAACTATTCAAGTATTGTATGAAATCTAGGTTTAAAAAAAAAGAAACAATGTAGAAATGAATTATGTGAAGTGCCAAAGAAAATGACAGGTACAGTTAATAAAGTAATGTATATAATCGTGGAAGCAATTGAAATGATTTATTTGTAATTTGATCATTTATTTATATTAATTTTAGTAGTAATTTCAATAGAATAAGTGTAATAATTTTGAATACATTGTCACCGTTGTTAATATGCGAGTTTTGATGCCTTATTACATACAGAACTGAAGCATAGTTTATTGTAATCAGTTCTTTGAAAATAAATGGTCATGTTCTCAACACCACTGTCTTTTTAATGCTCACATATATTTATATATCTAAAATAATCTTAAACGCTTAATTTAAACAGAAATATACGTATTAGCCTCCTCATATAAAAGTAATTCTAATTTTAAGAAAGTATATCTACATCTATAATAGTATAACAAGTAAATCTAATTTAAAAATCTATAATGGTGCAACAAGAATACGGCAGATGAGGTAGTACTCTGTGATATATCGATTGTGTTGACAACTGGAGTTCAGTTCTAAATTTCATTTATTCTCAACCAGCTTCCCATTGCACCATTCACATCATATTGTAAACAATGAATTTGTACAGTGTGTGTAAAAAATGAAAATATTAAAGAGTGTACACAATATGATAATCAGCACCATTTCAATTGAATCATGTTTTTAAAATGTAATGTTCGACATATGAAATACTTTGTGCATGAGAGACAGAAAATAGTAAAGAAATTCGAAGTACTTTTGTCATTTAAAAATCTTATGAAATAAAGTACGATTTGTAGGATTCTCATGATTGACTAGGATGCTATAAATCTACATTGTTCAAGTTAGCTGCGGACCCTGTTGGCAAATCTGGTGGCACAAACTTACCAATAGGTTGTATTGCCTGTCGTTGTTCGGCTAATTTGCGCATTTCTTGTCTAAGTTTACTTAAAATAGCATGATTTGGTTGATTCACCGCGGCTTTACCTTGCAGCAACGTTATCTCTTGTTCCAGTTGTTTCTTCTCTTTGAAAGACTTTACACTACGTGATCCATAGAGCCTCAATAAAGAACCCCAAGACTGTATATGAGGATGCATAAGTTGCAGGATCGCTTGTGCTGCTCGTTGTTTACCATCTTTTTTATTACGACATACCTGAACACAATGATTAGCAATTGAAGTACAGTCTATTAATTGGAAATTTTCACAAGATCATAATGAAATTTCCATTGATTTAGATGAATATTTAATTACTTACAACAGTGGCTTCGTGTTTTCCTACTCGCATTGTAAATTCATTGCGTTGATGCTTTAAAGTATTTACAGAATAATTAATATGCATATCTCCCAGGCCATAATTTCGTTGTAAGCATGTAATTAATATAGCATGTGGAGATGGCTCAGTGGTTTTGGCACAAAATTCTGCGACTCGTGGATCGGTTATCGAGATTTCATCGAAGAACGACAGGTCCGCGTCAGAATTTGTTCTGGATGCCTTGATCATACGGCTGTTGTTACCAGTGGCTGCATCACCTCCATTATCGCCGGAGATTTTATCTCTCATTTGAGGAATTAGGATTTCTAGGGTTTTACGAGCAGCATTAGCCTTTGCTTGTTTTTTGCTGCTACCAAAACCGCTTCCATATTCCATGTCATTAATGCAAACAACAGCGGAGTACGGTGTTGCAGCATTTTCTGAAACGAAATTTTCTTCGAACATTTGCCTCGACACAGATACAACTCGAAGCGTAATTCATTCTATAGAAATCGTTCTTCCTTTGACATACCTAATTCCTTAAATTTATAAGTTGGTTGTTTTTTAAGTGCATGTTGCACGTATTCATGAAGTATACAAACATAACTTTTCCCCGAAGGATTCATTATCCAGTGTTTTGGTGGCCTTTGTCCACCATTGTCATCTCCCGTAACGCCACTACTATTTCCTGTCAAGTTAGTGCTACTAACTGGAAATGTTATTAACTTCGTTCCGTCGGGTAAAGTTGGTCGTTCCAATTGTTTACGATGTTTTTTATTTTTCGTAAATTTTCTTCTTGCCGACCATGACCTGCAATGATAATAATGAAAAACCCTGGCTAAACTACGATGTAATTGGCTGCGAGTTAAGGATATCGTTGGAAACACACTTACTGAAATCTCATTACTTTGATAGCTTTAAAACGAAAAAGTGATTGACAATAAATTCTTAATTGTTCGCTGTCTAAAGAATGCGCTGCCCGATTTTCTTGAATTGTTTCGATTTTTGCGCTAGGTAAACTACAGGCTTCCGTATGCGGATCACGTTCCTTTTCTTTCTGCCTCTCTTCCTCTTCTTCCTGAAGAGCTCTTTTGTATTGAAGGCAAGGTATAGCACTCACAGGTACTTCGTGTTTCCTGACACTACCAGGTCCAAGAAAATATGGTTTGGCAAGAGTACAAACTCTACTTTGTTTATGAAGGTACAAAGGCATCCCGCTGTTGTGTGTTACTTGCACCCAACCCTCAGGAAGCACATCAAAATGATTGTGGCCAATTTCTATAAATAATATAACGCCACTGCGATTTAATGTTTTGGTTTTCCTTTTCAAACCAGACGATGTTGTAATAATAAAGATCATATTTACATACAACTTGCGTAAAAAACAAATAAGAGTATCTTACATACTTACCATCCAAGACAAGTTTCTCTTTTTCTTCGTATGGCACACTATCTTTCTTGTCTTTTCTTTTGCCTTTAAATTCCTCTGGTAAACCTAATAGTAGCATATAATACTCAACTAATAAATGTTCTCTGCTGCTGTACAATCTATGTAAGAAGTGGAAAAAAAAAGAACAAATAATCTCTTCTTTTTTAAAAATTTGTTTAACTCTTCTTCCACCCACATACTCTGTAGCATCATATATTGTACTTTCAATGTGTTTTCTAGAACTTTTACCCCGTAAGCTTATAACACGAAAATGTGAAATATATATATATATTACTATAACAGAACTTCTTATCTCATAAAAAATTACCTTCTTCTAACATAGCTTCAATTTCTTCATCAGGTACATCAGAATCCATACTTTCGTTCGTATCAGAGTCCGTATCTGAACAGTTCTGATCCGGATGACGTTCTAGATCATCCAAAACGTCGAAGTGTCTTAAATCGTCCGTAGCCGCCATGCTGTCTGTGTTAGATTCCATGACATAATCTTCCATGGTGGTACTGTTACACGCATTCGTATCATAAGCGGATACAGTGTCTTCTTCCAACGTTTGACTGCACTGACTCGTATCCGACATTCTGTTGTGAATATCGATAGTGGCTTCCATTATAGTCTTCATTACCGAGATGCTTTTGTTCGTGAAAACGATGTCTTGGTGATTTCCTAAATCCATCTCGCTTCGAGAATTTACGCACAATTGCGACGCTTCTTCAAGAAGTTCTTCTTTATCCATGTCCATTGTTGTATAACGAGGTATCTGCTAAAATACTGTAAGGTCTGATATCCAACGATACATAAGCGCAATATTACAACAGATGTCTAACTTCTCTTAACAGATAAAGTATGCATTCATCAACAGTTGACAAGTGTTCGAATATGGCTTAAGAAATAGATATTTTGATATAAAGCGTGGACTCCGTATATAACTCATAGATTAAATAATATCACACGCGTTGTATGGCCACACCACTTTCACCAATGAGGCCAAAGTCCAATCGATTTGAAACCACTATGAAAATGGCAACGAAAATTGGACATTTGCATTAGTGTTAGCAGTTTGCGGCCTATTATATATCCATGAGTACATATCACGTAACTGACATATTATAACGTTTGAATATTGTAGACGGTTAGCCAACATAATTTCCTGTATAACTTACACGGCTAGCTGAACAGGAACAACATTGAGAAATTGAACCTGTTAACTAGCTTCAACTACGCTTTGTGCTAAGAAAGATAATATAGATTGTGTTTAATTTAAGCTTTTTAATACCTTAACGAAACTAATTATTTAAAATAAATATTAATAGATAATCGAGCAAGTTTCATACGTATCTGAAGTGCGTATCAAGAGAAGAACTTTCACTATTAGTGTGTAGACTGCAAATTTTCTGCATTTTTAAACAGAATAAACTACCAGCCACAACAATGGAAACTTTGGAAATTTGTTTACGCAAATGTTGATTCGCATAACGAGCAATAATCTAATTACAACATCTACACACAATTTTGATATTAAACAACATCAACGTGTACGCGTATCGCACATATAAATGACGATTGTATAGTTAAGTATAATAAAATGATCTTTGTAACGTCTTCTAATTAACACAAATCGATATTATCATCAATATCATACATTTCCAAAACAGTACCTTTATTAATTGTATATCACAATATGTAATGTAATCTCAGTAAACTACAAACTCTATAATAGTTCTCCAACAATACAATTTTCCAAAGCTAGGTTAGGTATTATCTATAAACGAGTCATTTCGATCAGCCGATGTTATAATTTCAATAGAAGTTATGTAAATCGTTTGTATCACTTTTATCTTGAACACATAAGCACAAACACTATTTAATTAATTTAAACCAACATTGTAGATTTAATGAAATGTGAACCCCATTCCAGTCAACAGCAATATCATCCATCCCCATGCGTTTCGCACAAGTTAGAGGGGAAACTCGTAGAAATTACCGTTACGTGTTCTACACTAGTCAGTACCTAGATCCGTTAGCGAGGGTTAATATAGAAATTTTCTTTGCTATGATTGGTTAACGACTTATCGATGAGATAGAGCGGCGCTCAAGTTAAAATAAAATAAAACGAAAACAGTGAATGAGCAAGAGAGCAAGGAAAAAGAACAACAACGGCTGGGCTCTCAATTTGACTTTGACATAATTAATGTCTTTAGGCAAATTTGTAGAGATTTAGCGCCCCTAGCGGAGAAAAACTGAAGCTTCTTCCAGTGTGCGCACAGCGCCATTCGTTGCAGTGGCAAAATATATAAACTATTCGCCGTGAAGGTGTTAAAGTACATTGTTACAAATTCTTTAAATTCGAAATGTCATAACTCGGTTCAACAGAATCGTACAACAATGAAAATTAGCGTATTTTAAAGAACAAAGTCTCCTCTTTAATTTGTAATAATCTTTTCTGAATTTGTCTGATCGAGACTTCTCTAGCGAGCTTCGCTATTTCTCCGATAGAGAGCGCCACAGACTCAGTCTGCGGGATTTCAAAAAATAATTATTTAAGACAAAATGACAAAACCATAAATAACAAAACCAAGCATATATTAACAACAATATATTATACGGAAACAATTTACAACATTGCAAAATGTGGTCAATCGTGCTATGATGTTTGGTTAAATGTTATTTAAAGTAATTACATTATGCAGCGTTTTTGATTACTTTTTTCACATTCTCCCAATGCAGGAGACTCTTAAACAATTTCATGGCTTGGCTTATTTATTTGTGACTTAATTTTGCCATAATTAATCTTTTTAAGTGATCCTCTGATCAAGACACGTAGCGCCTCCAGTGGGAAAATGCTCAAACTCTTAGCCAAATTTGAGCTTCTCTATATTTTCGATAGAGAGCTCAATCGATAACAGAGATTCATCCAACCAACGAGTAAGTTAACTGATAATAAGAGCATATACCGAACAGAAATAATTTATTTACTAATTTAATAATTTCATATCAAATATTTAATTAAACTATTAGCATTGAGTGAAAATATTTAAGTCATATAGTACATTCATGTAAAATCTTCGTGGGTCTTCCAAGGCAGCGCCATCTATATGAGAATATTGAAATCTAGCAACTGTCATTCGTACTTACGATGTATAACACACCGTGCTTGTGATTGTGGCATAAAACTCCACATGGTCATTGGTCTATTTCTACAGCACGTCCGTGGTAGCGTCACCAGTACTGGGTGTTGTCTCTGGGCTTAATTAATGTTTAGTTTAATAAAGTGTTAAAAATGTTGACCGGATTTCGAAGACAGCTGATAGCCTTTAGTTTCATTTGGTTGCATGTTCATGGTAAGCAATATAACGTTTAGTATTGTTTTAATACTTCACGAATAATACTGTTTTATACATTGTTCACAATTGTTCACAGGTCAGAATCTGAATAACACTGTTACATGGTGTACAATATCAGAAGCTGAACAAGACAAATGCAATGCATTTTCAAGAGCAATCGACCGTGAGATAGCATTCTTCGAACAAAATTACATATCGCTGCAATGTAAGCAAGCGTCGAGCAAAGAGGAGTGTGTGGCGATGCTGGACCATGAGAAAGCTCAGATAACCACTTTGGATCCTGGAGAGATTTTTATAGCAGGACGATATCATAGTTTAATACCAATTATGCAAGAGATATACGAGAGTGGATTGAACTATCAATACGCGGTCGCTGTGATTAAGAAAGGATCTTTACAGGATGTACAGAGTTTACAAGACTTGAGAGGCAAAAAAGCCTGCTTTGCCGGTCTTGGGATGCTTGCTGGTTGGGTTATACCCATTCATGTTGTAAATACAATCTATTTCCTCTGTACCTTTTTATATTTTTCCAATAGTAATACTTACAGCAGTAATTACATATAATTTTTATTCATTAGCTTATGAAACAAGGTGGACTAGAAATTATCGATTGCAATAATCATGTCAAATCTGCAATCACATACTTCGGACCTAGTTGTGCAGTTAACTCATTGATAGACAAATATAATCCATTGGGTAAGGTCATGCATACCTTATTGTACATCGCGAGCAATTTGCATAGGTATTATCTAAAATTCCAGGTGATAATTCCGATCAATTATGCAAGCTGTGCATTGGCAAGATACCCGGGGAAAGGTGCACCAGCGCGGACCCTTATGCAGGATATGAGGGAGCATTTAGATGTCTGGTAGAAGCTGGAGAAATTGCTTTCTTAGTAAATTCGACCGTGGATGAAATGATATCAACATCTTTCGATTTCCGTATGTTTTCTACTCTGCGATCCGAGCGTCGCGAAAGTATGAAATAATGATCTCCGACTCGTTTTCCAGTCAATGTGAAGAAGGAACAGTTCGAGTTGCTTTGCACGGACGGCAGTCGAAAAAGTATCGACGAATTCAAGCACTGTAATTGGGGAACTGTACCGTCGCGCGCTGTAGTTATATCCTCTGCCACGAAACTCGAGATGCGTCGAATGTACCAGCGGTTTCTGGAGAGAGCAGTTCGAATATTGAACAAGGACCGCGTGCAGAACTCTACCGATATCTACGACAATCGTTTCGAGAACAGGCCGGGCTACAATAACAGATTCGACGAGAATAACTATAACAGAAGCAGCTACGGCAACCCTAACGAATACAACACGGACAATTACGAAAATCGGAACGGCTACGACAGAAGTTACAATGGCAATGGATGGGACAAAACGGAATCAACGAATATACAACCGATAGAGACGTTTAACTTGTTCGAGTCGGCGCCGAAATACGGATTGCATCACAACTTGATGTTTTCGGTAATTATCGTGTTCACGATTTTAAAAAGTATCGCCTCGATCCCCGGTGAGATTTCGCAAATTTTAGGACTCTGCCCGAGACTTTGTTCAATTGCCAGAAAAGGATCAAACTTATAGCGGGTATTTGGGTAGATCGTTGGACCCCATACTGGAAGTTCGTCGCTGCCCCGTGAATAAAATGACGTTGTGCGTTACATCCGATCCGGAAATGGAGAAGTGTGTGAAAATGAAGGTGAATATGATTTTAGGAAAATAGCTCTATCTGTGTTGTCAACGTCAATTTATTTTATTCCAGATAGCGTTAAAGGCTCAATTGCTGAAGCCTGAGTTGAATTGTCACAAGGGCCATAGTCAAATTCATTGCATGCAGGCGATTCAAAGCGGGTGCGTAATCCGAATGCAGAGATCTCTCTTTCTCCTACTCATCGTTTGATTTAATATATTCGTGTTTAGGAACGCGGACGTATCAGTGCTGGACACCAGCGACGTGTACACCGCTGGACTACGCTTTGATTTAATCCCGTTTATCTCCGAAGTCTACAATCTGCCGACGCCCGAGTACTACGTAGTTGCGGTAGCGAAGGAAGAGGATGACAACACGGATTTGACCTACTTAAAGAACAAATACACCTGTCACACCGGGATAAATACAGCTGCAGGCTGGGTGTATCCTCTCGCGTATCTCATTTCGAATACCTGGATCAGAGGCTACGGTTGCGACTCCGTGCGTGCCGCTGCCGAATATTTCAGCAAATCTTGCGTACCAGGTGCTCTCAGTACCGAATACAACACAGGTAATATACCCGGAAATGAATTTTAAACGGATTGTTCGCAAGTACCGTATATCTCGACACGAATTCGGTCTCTGATCTCGTTGTACTAATATCGTAGGAGTGCCTTACGACAACATGTGCGATCTGTGCCACGGAGCGAGCTTCCGGTACTGTCGCCGAGATGCTTCGGAGGACTACTTTGGCTACACCGGTGCCTTCAGATGTCTGGTAGAAGGTGGCGGCGACGTGGCCTTTGTGAAACACACGACGGTCGCCGAGAACACCGACGGGAAACGGAAGGAGACGTGGGCGCGCAATACCTTCCTCAAGGATTTCGAGCTGCTTTGCCCCGACGGTAGACGACGACCCACGACCGATTACATGGACTGCAATCTTGGCAAAGTTTCGTCGAACGCTATAGTCACCCGCGGAGGATATTACGGATACAACGAGACACAGATAAACGCTTACATAAATTTGTTCATTTACGCGCAGCAGTTCTACGGTAGGAAGGAGCAGGACGAGTTCAGCTTCAGCATGTTCTTCAGCGAGCCTCCTTACAGCGACCTGATCTTCCAAGACGCCACGCAACAGTTGGTGGTCGTCCCACCCGAGAAACGAGAGTTCAGCGCCTATCTGGGCAACGACTTCATGCGAGCTAGAAGAATCGTCGATTGCAACGCCGGTGCATCCGCTATAGAGCAATCGATAGTGGCCACGATGGCTATGATTCTATTCACTTACGTGTTCAGTAGATAAAATTTGCATTAGTCTCTCTCTTGATAGAACGTGTCTCCGTTCTACGTGTACAATAGAATCGTATGAAGATTAATTTTTTAAGAAGGTATGTTACATAAAAAGGCAGCAGTATACCGCTACGTTTCTAGGTTGCAGCTTCATGTTCAGCCCGTGAAACGAGTTCGCGAGTTGATCGTAGTTTCTCTATTTTATATACAAATGCCTTGTTAGTTGACTGAACGCGTTCAGTATCGTTTTAGAACGTGAATGCAACATATTTGTTATCGACCGGGGGATTCCAGAATCGAAACCGATCCGTCCATATTTCGAGATCTTAACGTTATTGTAAGATTTTAACGTATTATAATAGGTTTAACGTGTATCTTATGCCGTCCACTGACATTTTTGTACATTTCGATTTAAATAAATTTATATCTTCGTATGTTTCGCTATTTTTTTTTGTACAGTTTTACGGCACTTCATTGGACGATGATCACAGAATCAGATCTTCCCAGACGACGTCAGTTCCTTGATCCTTTTATACACTGTCAGTAAAAAGTGATCATCGTTGGGCGAAACTATTATTATTATCGACGAGAAGAATATGCGAACCTAAGGAAAACAATCTCCGTTGCAACTTTTTCGATAGGGTGATCGTCGTGGGCTTCTTTCCGCCGGTCTTTAACGTTTTAAGAGATTTCTTTCTGTTCGTCGTGGACAACTGTCGGTTGCGTTCATTTTGCGTGGCTCGAGGTACCTTAAAAATAATCGATTAATTTAATATATTGATGTACTGATATGCTATATTTTCAAGGTGTTGAAAGCTATATCGCGTACACTGGGAGAATGCTTCTGCTGGCTCTGCAACTTTGGCTGCGCTAGAACATCGATGCGTCTCAGCTTCTTCGACACGCGACGCACCCTCTTGCGACGCTCCTAAATCACATCCCACCACCGTTACGAACTATCCCGTTGAAAATTAATGGCAAATTACCTTTCGCGGCTTCTTGCAATCCGTTTTCAACGTCGGATTGTTCATTATTATCACGGAGTTCGTGCCGTTCGCTTTCCTAGGGGCGCACCAATATTTTCTCGCGGCGCTGAAATCTTTGAGATCGTTTCTAGGATTCGTCGGACTCATCGGTGATTCGTGCACGTTTAACGCTTGTTACTCACATTCTCCTTCGAGCGTTTCGATTTGTTTAAAAAGTATATAACTTGGAATTTTTCAGTGATGTTGCTTCGGTCGGATCATCGTCTCTGGTCGCCGGTTTCGATAAAATAATTGAAGCCGGCGTACGTCATGGTGATGCACCGAGCCACGCTTCACGGTGATCCCACCCATCGCTTCTTTGTCACGCAACACATCATCAACCGTCCGCCAACGTCCTCAAAATTTTCTTCACCGATCCGCATACCCTACCGATATATACCGCAAAAACTCTCAACTCGAAGCAACTCACACCATTTTAGCAATTTGATAACAATTTAATAATCACAACTGTTAACGATATGAACACGGATGTCGTCCAGGATAAAACGTCCAAGTACGAGAAACTAGCGAAGCCGAAGAAGAGGATCGACAGGAACGTCAACCACAATGCCTTCAACGTAAGTCTTTTGCCCATCGAGAACACTGGAAGTCGAATCGACGGCAATGTATCGCTTGTTTCAGGTGAAACCTGGAGCATTGTCCTATCAGATCACCGACAGTTTGAACAAACTTGCTCATCCCAAAAAGAGGCAAGAGCCGAACGAGTTCGTCGCTCCGGACACGTCGAATAAAACTGCTCCCGCAGCCACAGGTATTTTCTTTTTTTTTTTAAATATTTCTTTTTCTAAAATCATATTAGAATATTACATTTTCTAAAATCGATTTTACTGTATTTTTTTTAGTAAAATATGGGTCGCACAGACTGATAAACAGCGACGAGCAGTCGAAGGACGCGCAGGAAAACAAAAAGAAGAAATTCCTGATAGATACATACGCCAGGATCGTCGCGGCCAGGAACAAACGGACCTCGAAACGGCTGCAGGAACTGGCCAAGCCAAAGAATTACTCTCCTCGGTTCGCGCCTTGCGACGAATTCGACGATTACATGCAGAACATGAACAAGTGTAACATAAAAGCCGCTCCGCGTCTGTCGAGATAAATACGATTAATGTAACCAATACGAAAAGATGAGAATATAAAAGCATATTTAACCCTTTACGGTCGTATTAAATTTATACATAGACGTCACGCTGGTCGTTGCTCAAATTACTAGTACATAATACATAAAGATTAAGCAGGAAAAACAAAACTTCTTTTTCAAAGTTCCTTTTTAAGATTTAAACGTACGGAATAGTACGTTTTAATTTTATGTAAAAATAAAAAAATAAATAAACAGCTTTAATAACTGAGGGTAGACGTGCAACCGCGAAGGGTTATAGTTTTTAGTCTCCTATCGTTTCTTTCATCGTTCTTTATTTCGCACGAAATGATTTCGCATTGCATCGAATATTCTCATTGAAAATAGACGAACGAGAAGAAATAAATGAAGTTCATCGTTCTTCATAGCAGGTTTTGCCATTTGCTAGAAAGCAACCCCTACGGTTAGGGAAGTTGCTAAACAAAATAGAAAAAAATGGAGCGATACCGTTTAAAATGAATTATCCCGCGAACATCAGCCACGAAATGGCACCATCGACTGGTGTCCACGAAATTGCCACCGTTCACAATCTAGACGTTTGTCAAACGAATCGAAGCTATCGCTGATGCACCATACCGTTCATTTCAAATCGCAAATTACTCTACAAACATGCCTGCGAAAGCGAAGAAGCCCGCACCCGCGGCGAAAGACGCGGGCTCCGCGAGGGGCGGCGCTTCGTCCAAAGCTGCCCCTGCGAAGGACGCGCCTGCTAAGCGAAAGAAACCGTCGATCAAGCGAGGACGTGGACAGAAGGCGAAAACCAAGACGAGGTAATGACTTGACGAAAAATCGTATCGACCGACGTTCTGATTTCGTTCTTCGATTGTCGACAGAACCGGCAAGTACACGTTGAAGCTGAAAGGATGGCTGCAGACACCGGCCGACTGGGCGCGTTTCAACGCCTGGGCGAAAGTCAACGCTTTGCCGAGGAAGTACCCAGAACCGGAACCCATAGTCAGCATCAATTTATCTACGGACAATTATGGATAATTAGAAAAACAGTTTTAACTCGTCGCTAGACAAAATTTCGAACAAATGTTCAATCACATTTAAATTCATCTGGATAACAATTTACTCCAATGAAATATCATTCGAATTAATAGATAAAATAATTAATTGCGGATCAAATGAATTATTGGAATAAACTGTTCGACTAGAAGAAGTTCGGTCCGAGAATTAGATAAACATTTATTCGAATAATGTCCACTTTTGTCTCCCGAAGCAACCCGAACGAAACCCGGCAATCTCAAAAGTGTATGCTCTTCAGGTACGGCCGTCGAAGCCGTTATCAAAGCTGAGGAAGAGGATGAAGATACTGTCGGTACCAAGAAGAGTGCCGGATCCGAGTATCCTGTGTCGACTCGATTGGAGCATCCCGAAGACCGCGTTGACAGTGGTCGCTTCGAGGCGTCTACTGCTTCTGTCTCTGCCGCGAGTGAAGCTCTGCGATTACGGTCGCGTATTTTACAAGGTCTCTCCCGCCGCGTTGAAGTACGAGCCGTCGCAGAGGCTGCTGGAGCTTAGCAAACCGCACGATTGTATCAAAGAGAAACCCAAGCCCAAGGAGAAGAAGGTCTCCGATTGCCTCGCGGAGCCCCGGTGCCCCGATCAGGACAGGTTGAACGAGTTGGCCGAGTGCAAGAAGATTTTGAAGAATCCCGGCGTGCTGTCGCCCGAGGAATGGGCCAAGATCTTCACGCCCTACGGCGTGAACAGAAGGGCGCTGGTCTACAAGGTTCGTGTTCGGTGTTATCTGAAAACGTAGGCTATCGTGCTCGGCGGTGTCTTGAAATTGAAAACGGTGACCTCCGAGGAAAATGGTACAATGAATTCAATTATCTCGGAAGGCAGTCATTCGTATGCACGATCAAGCTGATTTAAAAGTATTACTCACGCGTATTTAGCAGGAAATCGTGCTAAAAACGACCGGTCTCACGGTCTCGCACGGTGGCACGCCGCGTGAGTCATACGGCGACGCGACTATGTAGGATCCTCTGATCTGTAATCGCGCGGATTTTACGCATTTGTGGCCTGCGACCAGCAGCTGTAACAGAAAATACAAGGCGTTAGAAGGAATCTGATAACGCTATCGCAGTTGCTTGAACTTATCTAAATTACTTAAAGAGACACAGTTTATTTCCATTTCATTCCTGCTTCCTGCGATCATCTCGGCCTTTTTATTTTGCATAAAGACTGCAGAGATTATGCCCCTATAACAAAATTGAGTAGACTAAGCGAACAAGAATTTAAGGATACTGTTACATTATATTCAATACGCTGTAATTATCGAAATTATTACTCTTAGGAATTGTTATATTATTTTAGGAAATTAATATCTCTTACAACTAACTCCGACAATTGTTATTCTTGCCTTCGTAGATCACACCGTGGATGATGTACCTGGCCCTGCCGAAGTACACGTTGATAAGGTGCCGGAAGGACAAGACGGCGAAGGACATCAAAAAGAAGATCGTCGAGAAGGGCGAGGAGAGAGGTAAAGAGGCTCTGGCCGAGCAGCAGAAGAAGCAGGGCACGAAACGGAAGCACGAGGAGACGAAAGGGCAAGGCGATGGGGACGCCGAAGAAGACGCCGAAGAAAAGGATGACGAGGACGACGAGGAAAAGGAGAAGAAAGCGAAGAAGAGAAAGCTGGAGAAACACGCCTGGAGATACGCCCCCTGTCCTTCCGACAAGGACGCGTTCGCTGTCAAGAAAGGAGCGCTGAAGGGGAAAGGTGTGAACCAGAGATAGCTGGAACAATTTCGCCTTCGATTTTCCTTGGCCTTCGATTAACGTTATTTAAATTAATTGCGCGCGTTAAACGGTTCCATGTAACTGTTTTAATATTTATGAAAATGCATTCCCAAAACTGATAAGTATTACCTTAACATCGTAGTACCACCTGGCACTGACAAATTGGCGGAGCCGCGCATCCACAAAAGCACAGCTTGCAAGAAGGATCCGTTCAAGGTGAAGAAGGCGGCGTTGTCGGCCTCGGCGTCGGAAAGGGTGGAATCGCTGGCGAAACCAAAGGCTCCTGGTACTCCCGTGGAGAAGAAGCCGCCTCGCGAGAAAGACGCCTTCGGGAGGCCGATCTTCGAGATGCCTGTAGGATACGTCGCTTTTGACAACAGCTTGTACATATTATTGTACAGGGTGGTCCAAAATAACTGGCAACGAATTAGCGGGGAGTATTTATCCCGCAGTTATTCTGCACCGCTCTGTAAACGTCCCTGAATGATTCTAAAAGTTTATCGATTGCTCAGCCATACGGCAAAGTCCTGCCAAAGACGAAGCCCTATAAAATGGGCAAATGTCCGTCGGACGAGGACGAGAAGAAAAAGAAGAAGAAGATCCGCAAGAAACGACCGATCGATCCGATCGCCTATGAGAGCACCTACGACCCACAAATTGACCCCGAGTTGGCGGAGAAGCAGAGACGGGAGAGGAAGAGGGCCGGGAAACTGCGGAAACCGAAGGAGAAGGGTGAGGACGAGGAAGATGCGCAGAAAGCGAAGAAGGGACAAGAGAAGAAGAAGGAGAAAGAAGAGGCGGAAGTGGAGGAGAAAGAACCGGAGGAACAGGAGGAAGAGGAGGAAGAAGAATGAGACGAATATTCCGCGATTTATTTCAATGATTACGGTGAACCCGGGGTCATAACTTAGGGGTGCCGCGGCGACTCGGAGAAATTGCCGTGTCAACGGTTACATTTCAGTCCTTGTCTCTTATGTAATTAGATTACATATCGTATCCGAGCTGTCAGCAACGCGATTAGTATTCCGGTAGAAATCACGCTCGCAGTCGCGATCTCTTGACATTCTTGCCAAGACGGTACAAAAGCAGACGTTTTATCGCAGACATGCTCGTTATAAATATCGGTGTAAATGGAACGAGGAAAAACCAGGCATTGCGATTGGAAATAAACTATATCCTAGTTTTCCTCATACGACACGTAATCCGTATGTTGACGGAAACCGGGGAAATACTGATCGCCAGCGACCGAACAGCGAGCAACGTTTGCGCTTCGCTCGAGGACGATAAGACCTGTTTTTGCGTCGATACGAAAAGAGTAGCTAACTCGATAAGGCTTAACAAAACAAAAAGAGGACTGGTTTTCTCGATAACGTTCCGAATAAATTAGCGAAGAATCAACCGGTATTGTTGGAGTGTGTCGGGCGATTGGTAGGCGTACGAGGTCGAAGCTTCGCATCAGGATAAAAGAGCAGCGACAGGTGGCAGAGATGACACAGCGCCGGGCAACGATGCTGTTAGCGATCGCCGTTTGTATCATCGGAATCGGTGGCATCGGATGCGATGGCTCGCAGCCGGAAACGCAGGCGCCGACCGGAAGGATTCGCGGCTCTTTTCTGGAGTCGAGGCTCGGCCGAAAGATTTATTCCTTCCGCGGCGTGAGATACGCCGAGCCGCCCACGGGACCGAGGCGTTTTCAGGTAAGTTATCGCTTCATTTCCTCGACAAGTTTATTTCGACTTTGGAGTCCACCCGACGCGTGACGACACGGCTTCGTCGGGTGGAGAGCGCGAGAATTCGAAGGCGCGGTTTTATCTTCGCGCCGGCAACGCCCGCCTAAAAGTTATTACTCCGCGACCTTCGGCCGTGGGACCGAACAAGATTCCTCGCGCATTTCCTTTTTACAAGGATATTTATGAGACACTGGTGAGAATGGGTGCCGCAATTTTCTCGTCACGCAGGTTGCCACTCCAGCCGCCGACTGGAACGATGTTTTCGACGCCACCGAGGAAGGTCCCAGCTGCCCGAACCTGGGCAGCGCAGAGACGATATCCGAGGACTGTCTCCGGTTGAACGTTTACACCACCAAGGTAGATGATCGAACTGACTTCGTAGGGTTGGGATCAAGGGTACCGCGTGTATACTCGAACCTGAAAGGAATTGGTTCGAACCATTAATAAGTACTCTGTCAAAACATGATGGTAGTTTAAAATGCATGTGGTCAAACCTGTATGGGGTCGCCGAGAACATCTTATAAATATTTCGTCAGAAAAATATTGCGAAACTTGATTATCGAAATTGGTTCAAGTTCGCGAGTACCATCGAACTTGATCCCACCCCCGATCCTTGCGGTCAACATTTCTAATCAGATGTCTCTCAGCTACCCTCGAGTACGGAGAAGGTCAAAAGACCGGTCATGGTCTTCTTCCATCCTGGAGGATTCTACAGTTTCTCCGGGCAGAGCAAATTCTTCGGCCCCGAATACATCATGGACGACGACATCGTGCTGGTCACTGTGAACTATCGTCTGGCATCTTTAGGTAATTGGACCGCGACGAATCAATGTTGCCTGTGGTCCTTTAACACCTGGACGTTTTACAGGTTTCATAAGCACCGGCGACGCCGCGGCACCGGGTAACTTAGGCTTGAAGGACCAAGTGCTGGCGTTGAGATGGGTACAGAGAAACATTGCCACCTTCGGCGGAGACCCTAACTGCGTGACTATTAGCGGCTACAGCGTCGGCGGTCTCAGCGTGTGGCTACACCTGGTCTCCCCGATGTCCAAGGACCTCTTCCATAGAGTCATCGTGATGAGCGGATCGCTGCTGACCACCGAACCTTATCCAACCGAGCAGAAGCGACTCGCTTACAAACAGGCGACCCTTCTGGACTGCCCCACTGGCGACAACCAGGCGATGATCGATTGCCTTCGGACCAAGCCCGTGGAAAACTTCACGAACACCATCTCTGATTTATTTGTTCGTATCGCGACAACCGGAGATGCGACTGAGAATGGACAATGTCGAGTCATGAATAACTGCGGTCACAATAATATAATAAAATATGATCTGACAGGATAATAAATGTCTGACAGGAAAACGGAAGTTAATTTTGACTCGATGCAGGCTTGAGTCGATCTCTGACTGACAAGCGACAAGCCAAGGACATCTTGTTAATATATATAGTTGCTATTTTGATTCAGGATTGGCACGGTGATCCTATAGTGGTATGGTACCCGGTCGTGGAGCCTTGTGTTCCGGGCGTGGAACGATTTCTGCCGGATCAACCGGTCAATCTCATCAGGCGAGGACAATTCCACCAAGTCCCGACCATATTCGGGGTTACCAAGGATGAGTTCGGCGGCGTGGTCGTCTGTAAGCACAAGTTTCATTTTAATTTATTTCTATGTATGCGGGTAAACTCCTATTTTTGACGATACAGAACCCGGTGCTAATATTAAAACTGTAGGCCTAATTTATCGCTACGTTTGTTAACAGTTTGAAGTGTCCTATAGAAAGGGTCAATCGTGCTAAATCTAGATAAGTAGAACTGACCTCAATATTAATATTAACTTTTTGTTCTCTATTATAAAAATAGGTTTTACCCTAACGAAATAAATTCATAAATAAATCGTGAAGCATCGGTCGAACACTATCTCTACACTTCCGATGTTCCCAGCGTTCGAGAACGAGACCAAAGAAGGAAACAATTACTACGGCGAGATGAACGACAACTTCGATCGCATCGCTCCGATCAGCTTCATGTACCAGCGCGGAACGAGCAGGTCGAAGTTGATCAGCGACCAGTTGCGCAGCTTCTACTTCCGAGGGAAGCCGATCAACTCGGAAAGCAGGAACGGTCTCGCCCAGGTAGCCGGACTCGTTTTCATCATGAATACGGTGCAACAAAATATACATGATCGTCGCGGTTGATTTACAGCTATACGCGGACAGCGTGATCATTTTCCCGATGCATCGGGGAGCGAAACTGGTCGCGGAGAACTCGAGAGAACCGGTGTACTTCTACGAGTTTACTTTCCAGGGACGCTACAGTTTCGTCAGATGGAATGCTTCCACCACGTACGGTACGTCCATGTTGGAACTACATTCGGTCAATTCGCGGTCCAAATTTCGATTCATATCCACCGCATAACAATTGCCTGATAGTTATGCAGGCGTCCGTGATCGCGTCTTATCCGTCATTCGATAGCCTCGGTTCTTTTTTTCCTGTTGTGCGATCGTTTTGCTCGCTCCTTCACAGCGAGCAACAAAGTGATTGGGTCGTTAAAAAGTATGCGGCGTCACCGACATGTTTTGCCGCACCATGCGAATCGTAATAGAGCGATTGATATCTTGAGAATTCTGAAATGTCAAGAACGAACAAATTACAGCAGGAAATATGTACATAGTTTTCAACAATTTAATCGCTTCTCGTTACTGTCATTGTTACGCTGTTAGGTGTCGTCGAATTAAATTGGACTTTCGTCGGATTACAGGCGTGGTGCACCACGACGATCTCCAGTATCTGTACTTCATGAAGGCGATCTTCCCGTTCTTCGACAGCAACGCGCCCGAAATCCCGATGGTGAAGTTGTACACGTCCATGTGGACGAACTTCATGCGAACCGGAAAACCGATTCCGAATGACGGCCCGTACAAGAATATCGCGTGGGACAGGTTCTCGCCGCAGAAGGACAACTATCTGGAAATCAATTTGAACCCGACGATGAGAACCGGCTTGCATCCAGCCAGGATGCGCGAATGGGACACGCTGTTCCCGCTGCCCCCCTTGTCGCATCCCACAAACACTTGTTAAACGCAATCAATCAATTAATAAAAAAACTGTAGCAAACGTCGCCGCACAAATGTATCTTAAACATATCAGCAAATAAAAGGTTTACGCTCCTTATCGTTTGTATGCTTGGAACAAATCCAGCCTGAAATGTTTGCGGAACGAGCGCGAAATTTTTCCTCTCGTCAACCAGATAGTTCTAGGGTGAAAGAACCGATTACTGTGCCCTTTTGCCAGCCTTCAAGAATTTTAGCTACTGATAACAATTTTACTGATTTAATTGACATTTCTTAACAACTGAAGGATAAATTTTCCCGCAAAATAAACGCAACATTCTCTTTTAATATATTTCTAACAAATAGATAATCAATTGAATTTAAATTTAATATGTCTTATACGATAAATGTAGAGTTAATTAAAAATAAACCAAAGGCACGGTAATTGGCTACATCCACTGCTAATCTCGAGATCCAGTTCAATTTTGAACATCGTTCTGCAAGGTAGCGCTGACAATCCGAATTTACACGTTTCCTCGCGATTCTCTGCGCTGCTGTTATGAGTAACGAGACAGACACGGCGATAAATTGTCGTTTATCAAAGCACGAGACAATTGGCAAGATCCTCCCGGCCGTGGATGGTAGGTTCGCGAAAAAAAAGCTCGAGATACGTGTTTGCTTGCACGGGGCGATCTTACGTGATCGTTCACGAAGAGCACCATTGTTCCAGGCGAGTGTAATTGGGTTTCCCCACTCGCTTTCCTCGTCGCCAAGTGTATGTATAAATCGCTCGGACCAGCTCTGTGACCGTTCAGTGCTCGCGCGAGCACCAGACGAGTTCGATACCTGAAGCAACCCACTCGCTGGGCAAACATTTCCGCGAGAGCTTCTCTCTCTACAGGCGTGACGCATCGTGACAAAATGAGGGCCGCTTTGTTAATATTCTGCTGCGCAGCCAGCATCGTCGCTGGTCAGAACACGACCGACGAGCAACAATTGCTGGTGCACGCGCCGACCGGGCCCATTCGCGGGTCCATTTTGAACTCGAGATTGGGGCGGAAGATTTACTCGTTCCGCGGCATCAGATACGCCGAACCACCCATCGGGCAACAACGTTTCCAAGTAAGCAACACGACGGTGTACATTTTCTTCTGGACGGAGCTCTTCAGATTTCCGATAATTCGTCGCACGGTCGTTCATTCGATAACAATTATTAAAAGTATTTTCACAAAGGCGTCTGAATTACTTAGGTATCTAATTACATCAATAATAGGCTAGAAAGTAAAGTAGACCTGATATTTTCTTTAAAAAGAAAAGTAATAAAGATCGCATCTTCGCGCGGTCTGAACTACTGTGCGCCGTGGCCTTGGCCGCGAAAGAAATGCGGGTGGACGTAGGTGGAGACAATGAGGCTCACACGATCGTTATTCACGGAACGGTGTAACGAGACTGTTCCGTTTCAATGATAAATACTACAGTTACGAGATTATCTGATTATCGCGGAATCACAACATACGAGTCGACAATCTTGTTGGCCTCTTGACTCTCACTCTCGTTGACAGTGCATCGCTATCTTTAGCTCCGTGTTTTCAGCCTCCGATTCCCGCAGCCGACTGGCAGGACACCTTCGATGCCAGCGAGGAGGGTCCGAGTTGTCCTTATCCGCGGGCCGAGAAGCCGTCCGAGGATTGCTTGCGGCTGAATGTGTACACTACGAAAGTGAGTATAGTAATTGTAAACGCAATAGTATAGTAAAAAATAAATAGTAATAAACTAAAAAGCATAGTAATTGACTACCCCACGGTATCCGGCTCTACAAGCCTACCTAATTACCAATTATTTCAGCTGCCCTGCGAAGGCGAGAATGTGTCGAGGCCAGTTATGGTGTTCATCCATCCCGGTGGATTCTACAGCTTTTCGGGTCAGAGTTCGTGGTGGGGTCCACAGTACATCATGGACAAGGACATCGTTCTGGTGACAATCAACTATCGATTAGGAAGTTTAGGTACTATTCGTGAACATTATATATCGGATTCACAAACACCAGAGATCTTAAAGATGTACTTTCCAGGGTTCCTCAGCACCGGTGACAATCTAGCGCCAGGGAACAACGGTCTGAAGGACCAGGTGATAGCTCTTCGATGGATCCAGAGGAACATCGCTCACTTCGGTGGCAATCCGAACGCCGTCACTCTCGTTGGCGACAGCGCTGGCAGCTTCAGCATCATGCTGCACATGGTATCGCCCATGTCCCAGAATCTGTTCCACAGAGCTATTTCCATGAGCAGTTCGGCGATGTCGGCTAGCGTCTACGAAGGCATCGCTAACTCGGGACAGAAAGAGTTGGCTAAGAAGCAAGCCGAGCTGCTCAATTGTCCCACCGACACCACCGGCTCCATGTTGGTTTGTTTGAATACCAAGCCAGTCGAAAACTTCACCGACACCTTGGAGTCGATGTTCGTGAGTTATCAAAAGATTCATTTTTATTGACGTCAGCGCTAGCGTTAGACGTCAATTTCACTTATGTCGTTAAATGGTATAATATTAGTTATCCTTTTTTCGCATAAGGAATGGAAAGGAAACCCGATCCTGAATTGGAAACCCACGGTGGAGCCCGAAGTCCGTGGCGTCGAACGGTTCCTGACCGCTCAACCGTACGACCTGATCAAGCAAGGAAAATTCAAACAAGTGCCGTACATTCTTGGCGTCACGGAGGACGAGTTCGGAGGACTATCTGTTGGTAAGTAGTCCGTGGCCTTTGCCGAAATCTTTGACGTCTTTATCGAAACCTCCATTGTTCGTTTCAGCTTACGAGCGCGACTTCAAGAACAATGGCACATCCTACCAGGAACTGAACGACGAGTGGTATCGTCTTGCCCCCATCATACTCTTTTACGAACGCGACACTCCTCGATCGCACTACATCAGCAGGGAGCTGAGAAAATTCTATTTCCAGGACAAGCCGATCAACTCGGCCACCAACAGAGAAGTCGGTCTGGTTAGTATAACTTGTTACGACACGCTGCCAATCTCGAGTCTCCTTTTTATCTTAAAATATTGTTAAATAACTTTTACTATTTTACAGCTGTACGGTGACGGCATAATCATATTCCCTGTGTACCGAGCGGCCAAGCTGTTCGCCACCTACTCTAAACAACCGGTGTACCTCTACAAGTTTTCGTTCAAGTCGCGCTACAGTTTCCAAATGTGGAACGACACCACGCCGTTTGGTAAAATTATATAAAGCTATATTAATTAAGTCCTTAATAAGTACGTTCGCGGACTTGCTTTAACCAGCTTTAACGAAAGCTGGCGGTGTTTATTCTAAGACCGGGTAGTTTAGCGCGGTGGTATATCTTACAAGAAAACGCGTACGGCTTATTCAACTACGTAATACATACGCGACGGAGCGATTAGAAGTACTTGACGCTTGTACTATACATTTCCAGACGGTGTGTCTCATCAAGACGACCTGCAGTACCTGTTCTACATGAAGCAAATCTTCCCGTACTTCGAGAGCGACGCGCCGGAAATTCCCATGGTGGAGGTTTCTACTTCCATATGGTCGAACTTCGTGGAAACTGGCGAACCAATACCGAAGAACGACGAGAAGTTCCGCGACGTGACGTGGAACACGTTGGTGCCCTCGCGAACTAATTACCTCGATATCAATCTACATCCAACTATGAAGACGGACTTCTTCCCCGAGAGAATGCGTTTCTGGGAGAGGCTGTTCCCTCTGCCGTCCGGGCCGCAGGGGGCGAGCGCGAAACACGGTTCGCACAACGTGAAACACTGAGAGAGCTTTTAGAAGCAAAATCGATTTGTGACCAACGCGACTAGTCTTCTGTCCAAAGACGAAGCAGTATAAATATAGCAAGATGCAGATAAACGTCGCTGCCATTTTATTTCCGCTCCTTTACGTTTCTATTAGCGTTGCCCTTCGTTCCGTAAAACTCGGTTGCGTCCATCTGTTTGGTCGAGTCATAAATAATGCTGTTACAGTAGATTCTATTTTTGGCTGTGCCAAGATTGAGAATAAATAAAATAAGAAAAGAGAAAATATAGATAAAAAAGATGAACCACAATAAATGTATGATAAAAAAGAAGTCATTTGTGAGTCGACCTAACAGATTTCTACATTACCGAACGTTTTCGTCCAATAGTAGGAGTTCTGACCCTGGTACAAGACAAAAAGAAACATTTATTATCGTCAGCTCCGTAGACCGAAACAAAATACATACACAATTTTCCATAAAAACGTATATCTAATCGCGAATACTATAGCCGAACTTGCGAAGTTCTCGAATACTTTGGAAGAACACAATCTCTCGCATTGTATGATGAGTACTACGAGTACAGGGACCCTCTCACAGCTTCGGATCCGTCGGCTGTAGATTCACCAGGGACTCGCTGAGCTCCCAGAACTTCTTGCCCATTGCTGGGTCGTCCACGCCGCAGCACAGCGACCTCTCCTGAAAGAGCAAGGCGTCGATCAGTAAAATTCTTGCATTCGACTCGTAGAAAAGAGATCGCCGCGTACCTGACAATCCGAGTAGTATTTGCCCGTGACTTCCGTCAAAACGGGGACGATGGCTAAATGTATAGTCGTCTGAGCTCCCTGAACCTCGTTTTTGCAGAAGGTTCTCAACAAGAAGTTCAGTCCCCAGGACAGTGGCGGTGGGACGTTCTTCCAGATGCCTGTGCTCATGAGGCCGGGGTGCAGACAATTGGCGGTGACGCCGGAGCCTTGAAGACGTCGCGCTAGTTCCAACGTGAAGACTATGTTCGCATACTTCGAGACGTAGTAGAGGTATCCGGGCAAGGTTGTCGTTGGATTCGCGTTGTTCAGATTCAGTCTCGCTAAGACGTATAGGGACGAGGCGACGACTATTATGCGGCTCGGCTTCGATCGCTTCAGCAAATCTGCAGGGAATATAACATCATTAATACACTACGGATTTTAATAGTAATTTATTTATTCGTGTACACTGGTTAAATGGAACCATTTATTATTATTACCATTTATTGCCGAAGGGAAATTGAAAGAAAGAGATTTTATGCAGCTGTTGCACAAGGAGTATTATTTCAACAGTTTTATTTACCTATTATATTTATCTATTACCATATAATAATAATAATAATAATTTTAATATTGGATTTCTAAATATTGTTCATACTTTAAAATAATATAAAATATTTTTAATTTCCAGGTATGAAAGGGATATTAACGAAAAGTGCGAAGTCAATAGAGAGATTTTCTTCCACGCTATTAAAAATATATTTAATAAATAGGTGAGATTGATCGAGTAAAATTCTTCGATAGTAACCGACGTATTTTGGAAAGCTCAGCGTTGCGTCGTAGCAACATAACGGAATCGTTAAAGGTGGAAAACAGTTATCTCACCGATCAACAGATGCGTGAGTAGAAACGGCCCGTAATGGTTGGTCGCCATGGTCATTTCCAGACCGTCCTCGGTCACTTTTCTCCTGAAGACCTCCGCGGTCCCCGCGTTGTGGATCAACACGTCCAACCTGCTCTCTTCGCGGTTTATTTGCTTGGCGAACTCCCTGACCGAGGCCAACGACGACAGGTCCAGTTTCCGCACCACGATGTTACTGTTCTTTGTTTCTTTTACAAATTGCTCTGCGGACAAACCCGTTCGTTTTCTACGTTACTGTTCTGCGGCGTTAACCGTTTACAACTTTATCAACACTTTCCGAATTGCTTATTCCTCTGCAGCGTTTATATACAATTTGTAATCGTACCTGTGATAATTTTTTAAATACAGATACAATGATATTAACACGGATGCATGATCGGTTTATTCATAAAAATGGCGAAGACGCTCTTCTCTCAGAAATGATTGAATAAACTGTATCATTCTATCAAAAATTAAAAATGCTAGAAGCTGTACAAAATCTGAATTTATTAGCTCTTTTCTTAGATTTATAGTACTGATATTAATGATATATTTATAGTACTAGTACTGATACGGTAACCCTGTTAGTAATAATTACGATATCTAAATAATCGCACGTTTTACCAAATAAGAATTACTAATTACAAACAAGATGAAGAAATGCTTCAAAAATGAGATGAATCTGCCACGACATCGACGACGGTAATTAGAAAAACTGGCCCTAATTCGACGGTACGGGGCCGCGGATTCAGCGAATATTACCGTCGGAATAAAGTCGGGAGAAGAGGATTCGCGCGCGTGCGAGCGAACCGTGGCGATATGCTCGCATGACATTACCATGCAATTATCGTAAACTGCGATGCGCCGCGATAATTATGAATGGAAAAGCACGGTAACATTTAAATCGATCTGTAATGAGCAAGCACGGACATATACATATGTAGATCCGCGGTTCCGCTAACCGGCTGCCAGTTCCGCTACTTGGAATCGTTTGATATGCGAAATTAATTGACATCGACAACAATCCAGCCCGGCTGATTTCTTATTCGTAAATTCTGTTCCGCATTGTACGAGCCGTGCAGGACAGCGGCTCTCAAATGGAGAACCATATTCATGATGAAGTACACGTAAGCACGTGTACCAATTGACAATTCTGAACTTTAACGCGTGCAGTTCTTGCTGTATGAATACCCGTGTATTTTTACATTACGATAATGATGCATTATACGTGTTTATATTACACGTGTATCTATATTATATATTATATGTTATATATTATATATTATATGTTATATGTTATATATCATATATTATATGTTATATATCATATATTATATGTTATATATTATGTGTTATATGTTATATATCATATATTATATGTTATATATTATGTTATATGTTATATATCATATATTATATGTTATATATTATGTGTTATATGTTACATATCATATATTATATGTTATATATTATGTGTTATATGTTATATATCATATATTATATATTATGTGTTATATGTTATATATCATATATTATATGTTATATATTATGTGTTATATGTTATGTATTATGTGTTATATATTATACTATATTGTACTTCTGTAATAAACCTGTATCGCGTCGCACCTTTCAGATTGTTGGCCTCGTCGACGTTGCGACACGCCATGATCAGCCTCGCGCCTCTTTTCGCCATGTCCCTTGCGGTCTCCTTGCCGATACCGGAAGTGCAACCGGTCACCAACACCGTCTTCCCATCCATGCTCGCGTTGCTGATGCAGAAGCCCAATGTGTACTGATTGTAGAGGAACGCTGCTAGCATAAACAGCAGCACGCCGAATATCGCCGCTACGGCCAAGTAACAGAGCGCCGTGCACGGCACGATCTTCAGAAACATCATCTAAATGGGATGGTGTACGAGAATGCGTGACGTACAGTGCCATAATGATATCGTGTGTGTTATTTTTGTCATGGAAAAAACATGAGTGCGGACAAGCGGCAAAAAAAGCGGGCGAACGACAGTCGATCGTGACGACATCGGATTCGATTAAGTGGTCAATTATATTTCTCTAGAAATTGAAAAAAAACCCATGTTCGCAGTCGTGATTGAATGATATCGTCGATTACGTTTTTCTAGGAATTATGAAATCAATTTGTCAATACCTCACTTTGATTCTTGCTTTTAAGTTAATTCCTCCGTCAGTCAATTTTCAAAAATTAAAAATAATAGATTGACATTTCAGTGATAACACTATACCGCTTTTTGATTGTTTAAAGTTATAAGCTTGAAGAGCCGTGTTCGTTTCGTGTTAAGAAATTCGATTTCTAAATTCCTAGAAAGAATGAAAACGATCGCGCCGCGGCGCGGCGTTGGCATTGAAGTCTCCCGGATCGGGAGAACGCCAGGCAAAAGGTCGATGACCGTGAAACACGGGTCGTTAGACATATCGGACACTGACGTTCTACTTGACGGAATGCCTTGAATCGGTTCCGACGTGTCAGTCAAGGGATTCGCGCGACTGTGCGCGACGCGTTCGATTCACGTCGCAGACGCAATTACGCGGAAAATTGCGACCATTACACGCACGAAGATCTCTTGGATACCGTTGATTATTAGAAACCCGTGTCCCTTCGGACACAAGGTAAACCGGTTCTCGCGTCGAATTTCCCTGTGATCCTCGCGACGACGCCGAGTCGATGGGATTAAATCGTGTCCGTCGAAACAGCGTTATCAATCGATTCCGCGGCGTCGGACGTTCGTTCGTGTTCGTCTCTCGCTTATTACACCAAGGTAATTGTCGCGATTCCAAGCTGAGTTGTCGGCTTGGACCGAATTGGAATCGTCCGCAATTAAAAATTGCCGGGACGCGGAACGCGGGCCGCGTTGTAATTGGAAAACGCGATGTTAACGTGGTCGTGATCGCGCAAGAGACCGTCGGGGTAGTCGAAATTCAAAAGGACAGCGGAAAAAGTGTTAAGCAGCAGGCACGAAAGACCGAGAGAGAGAGGCGGGGAGAGAAATAATCACAGCTCGACGGCGAACCATACTCACACCGGTTGCTACCAAATTCTCATTCAGGCTGGCTCGAGACTCTCAGGTGCTTGCGTGCCGTTTCTGCCGAAGCGTTGCCTCTGTACTGGCATTACGATACGTGGCCGTGTACCGGCAACCAGTTCCTCTCGTTTCCTCTCTTTCCCCTGCCTTTTCCTCTTTTCTCTTTCCACATGCCCCGTTCCGCCACTTCTCTCTCTTTCTCTCTCCGCTTGCTGAAGAACCAACGACGAGAGAGTGGCATTCACGAACTTTAAGGTCAAGTTCCCCGGTGGCTTCCTCCTACAGAGGAACTAGTTGCGTCTCGCATTAATGCGCCCGCCAGAACGGCTAATTTATTAGCGGCGACCGCAAAATCAAGCTCGACCGATCACAAAATTTTCGCAGTGCCGCGATAACGTTCATTTAAATCATCCGTTCGACTAATAAACTCGGTTGGAGTTTGTAGCGGCCTAAGTGTCATACTCGAGAATGTTTCTTCGTGTTCTTAAATGTAATCTGCGCGTGACAAAACCGTTAACGGGGCTGGTGATAATTAATTATAAAGTTAGCGTGAATTAGCTGTACTCAGATTATCTACTTCCAAATGAGCAAACTATGAATTATTCAACGCGTAATTATCTGCGACGCTACGTACAAACAAGTTAACTTTTTACCCCTGAATAATGTTTTCCCGATTCGAACGCTTCCGTAAATATACCGTGCCTAAATAGATAATACAAATTGGCCTTAATATGGGTGTATTTAACAGGTGCGAATGGTGAAAACCGCTTACTCATGGCCTGACGGCTGTGTTATCCTGATATCATCAAACAGTTATGTGAAATATTTGATAGGAGAAAATCGAGTGTGATTTACGTGTTTTTTTTAAAAGAACATTTTCAATGTACTTTAGTTCGAATGTACTTTAATTTGAATATATATTAACGTCAGCTATGCTATGCAATAACAAAATAAATGACGATATTCAAATCAACGTCGCCGATCGTCAGAACTCTAAAAAATCGTAACCTCGATAGATATATATGTTTATCTACTTTTATAACCGTATTTGTTTTTTGACACCGAGAATATTTCGTATACGATATTTTCTGTAACATCGCATTCGAGGAGATATTCGGATATCCTGTTTTAAGTCAGTGCACATTTGGTTAACCGTGGCAATGGTTATTCGTAACCAAAAATTATTTTCGTTGATTGTAATGGCGATCCGTAACAAATTAATATTCTCATCATCGATATAATTATTATTCCTAACATAAAACAAATCTTATCTGCACATGTAACGAATTAACATTTTCGTCGCCTACATGTCATGTCAAATAAAAAAACTATATTCATCATTCGTAATGATTATCTCCGTCGTTTATAAGTTTATCGGTAACCAAACAAATTCTACTCGTTTGTAACCCATTAATTAGTAACCAAAATCATTTTGAACGAAAATTCATTTTCGCCTTGTTTCGGTAAGGATAGTTACGGTCTCTGGACATCACGAATCTACGATATTCCCCGGGAAAGTTAGACAGCATAGAGGAAGCTTTCCAATTACGGTAGACCTCGGAACGTTTGACCCCCGCGGCAAGATCGAACGCAGTGATAATCAATCTGATGTTTATTGGATCGCGATACAAATTATTCCTCCACCTTCACTTTCTCGCGGACGGTCGCCGAGCGAGGACGAAGCTTAGCCATCGCGGCGTTCGTCTGGTTTCTCGCTAGTTGTTCCGAGTCGACGGCGTTTTGAAAAATCCGCGAGGCCAGGCTCGATATCCTGTGGTCCTGCGCTCTCATCGTGTTCTCGAGGTACGCGACCTTGCAGTTCAGACTGGAGATAATGTCGTCCTTCTCGCGAAGCATCTGCCTCAATTCCGTGCAGACTTGAAGTGAGACGACGTCCTCCGAATTTGTATTCTGCGACGTGTCCTGCGTCCTGGACACGGCGGCGCCTTCTTTTGACCCGAGAACGAGAAAGGAGCTGTTCGAAATTCGGTTCGACGATAACGCGCCCGCGTAAACGCGCATTACTTACGAGTACTTCGGAATCGTATCAAGTAGGTCGGCAAGTATCGCCAGATACAAAGCCATAGGCACAGCCAATGGAAAATAAAGAGGAACTGCGTTTTGATGCGATTAAGCAACGATCCTTCCAGCGTCGCAGGAGTCGATTGGTCGGGGCCACTTGAACAGGATACGGAACTCTCTTTCTCGATGTCGGCAACGTCATTCTTACCTAACATATACAAGACTTTTAGAAATTTCTAAGACCCCCGTAAACTTTTTCGAATTTATAGTCAGTCAGCGTTTAAAATGATTCATAGATCTATAGACTTTGATGACTACAAAGTTTGCGAGCATTTTAAAGGCTTTAAGAACTGTTTACTCTGATGAATTTACAGTTTATAAATAGTTTTCAAAACGCAAAGGCCTATACACTTGGATGATTTTATAGTTTGACACGTTTGCAAGGACTATGGACCTTAGTATATATATAATATAATTAACAAGAATCTATGGGAATTTTACGTAAACTAGATAATGTCCGGTTACTTTCGACGATCGGTTCCTTCTCTCTGATGTTGCTTAAACTGTCCTGATGTTCCGGATCCTTCGACAATTTCGTCCAAAGATCCATCAGCAAGTGCTCGATCGCCCCCGGCTGATAGTTCGCCAATTGGTTGATCGTGTCCTTCGATAATTTCATGTCAATTTTGCTGAGGACTTTTCGGTTTAATATGTTCCAGTTCTCTTTCTTGGTAATGAAATTGTTAGCCGGGACATAGTTATGGAGGTCGACATAGCGGGGATAATACACCTTGAGGAGTTCCGCCATCAGCACTGAGAAGAAGCGTGCGGTTAGACGAATGAAACAAACACGTTTCTCGAACGTTAAATACGTTAGGAAAATTCTAAACGATCTGCAAAGTACACTCGACATAATGCTAGACGTTCTCTTAATTTAACGGACGAATTTAAATAGATTCCGAAAACTCGTGGAATTGTACCGGCGTCAGCAAAGTCTCTGACGAGATTTCTGCTCGGTTTCGAGAATGGGATCGTGGCGATCCACGTGTGTAACTGTTCCTTCTGCTCTTCCGAGATTTTTTCATCCCCGTCGCTCGCCATGTTCCCCCTTTCGACGGCTTTAATTGTTGGATATATTAAACCCTAATCGATGCTCGCATTCAACATATTTTTACCGCGACTTCGTACCGGACGTCGCACGAATTCACGGGACAATTTGTTCGTGCGACAGAACTTGTCAGAAAGTGTCTTCCAGTCTGGCGATATTCTTTTTTCATTTGTAGTTCGGAAAACGGTCCGAAGCTTCATTATCCCCACATAGAAATAAATGGAGTGGGGCCATGCAAACTGCATTATTCCCATATAGGGACAAATGTCTCACTCTCTGAAAATCTGACTGTTTACGCCCTCTATAATTAAAATCGGAGAAAGGTTGAACTACATCGAAAGACATTCTGTCACTCGTCGATACAGTAGATCACGATAGTAGAGTGATAAAGTTTTTACGTTACAGATAGATCTCGGTGTGTCACAAAAAGGTGCGGTAGATATTTGGTTTAAATATCTTATCTGCGATTAAATATTACCAATTACTCGAGTCTAAACGTCTAAAATTACTAGAAGACTATACATTCAAGTAAAAAAGTCCCTAGCGTCGCCGTACTATGGGTTGGTAGCATGCGGACAGTATTTAGTAAGCAGTATTGTTGCAAAAGTAATTGTCATGGCTTCGGAGCGTTACAGTTTCTCGTTAACAACTTTCAGGTAAAAACTAAATCTTCTCATAAAAAACTTCGATCTTTAAAACCTGAGTTTAGAGTATCTTATTTGTTATGTTCGATATTTTTAATTCAATACAGAGAAATTACTTTGAAAGTGATATAACCTAACATCGAGCCACTTGGATTAGTTTATAGGATAATTGTTGAATGTACGCTAAGAAAAGATCGAGTTTTACTCGAAAAAGGTTTTACAGTTGATGCCGGTTATAATAATGAACAATTTGTTGCTTTTCTGTGAAAACTAATTGATTACAGTGAAATATACTCACCATGACTCGTCAGATACTTCTGGTAAAATTGTTAAACTACAGACGTTGATTCAATCTATTACAGCCCTTCAGGGAAGTTGGTGCAGATAGAATATGCCTTGGCTGCAGTCGCAGCTGGTGCGGCCAGCGTAGGTATCAGAGCATCCAATGGAATTGTGCTAGCCACTGAAAACAAGCACAAATCCATACTGTACGATGAACACAGCGTGAACAAAGTAGAGATGATTACAAAACACATTGGCATGACTTATAGCGGAATGGGACCTGACTATAGACTTTTAGTCAAACAAGCCCGTAAAATGGCTCAGCAGTACCTTCTCGTCTATCAAGAGCCGATACCCACTGCCCAGTTGGTGCAGAGAGTTGCTATTCTCATGCAAGAATATACACAGTCTGGGTACATAATACCTTTTCATACTCTTCTCCTTTATTTAGAACCTACAATCAATTCATTGGTTTGTTCTATTAATTTACAGAGGAGTTAGGCCCTTTGGAGTGTCTCTATTAATTTGTGGCTGGGACAATGGCAAGCCCTATCTATGTCAATGCGATCCCTCCGGCGCATATTTTCCCTGGAAAGCCACTGCCATGGGAAAGAACTTTGTCAACGGCAAAACTTTCCTTGAGAAAAGGTATAGCGATTCATTGGAATTGGACGACGCCGTTCACACTGCCATTTTGACTCTGAAGGAGAGTTTCGAGGGTCAGATGACCGCGGACAACATAGAAGTCGGTATCTGCGACGCGAACGGTTTCAGGAGATTAGACCCTTCCAGCGTCAAGGACTACCTTGCCAACATCCCTTAATTGTAAAACTATTTTTATGTGTTGCTTTAACGAATCTTTGCACATTTCAAAACGATTAAACTAGATTCTTATAATAAAACTTTTCGTTAAAAATAAACCTGCAGTTCGTTTTCTAACCAAAGTAGTTATTCCGCATTACTCACGACTGCACTGCTCGTATCTATACCTGAAAAACTTTATTTTAAGAAGATGTTTGAACTTTTAAATATTCTTGTTAACATTACTATTCCTATGTCATTGTTTTATGTTAATGTATGTTCTCGCAAGCAGCGTCTGTGGCAGAAAAACGCCAAAATGTAATTAAGACGATATTGTATACTTCTCGAGGTTTACTATCTCGTGAATATGTAATTTAACTATATATTTTCTGGTATGTACGAAAGATACGTAATGAAATGTCGATAACCCTGATTTATCATGTTATTTATCGTTGTTACAAAAAGATCTTGCAAATTACCCTCTTTCTAGCCTCAAAAACCGGAAGTTCCCAAACTATGCGAACGTTACTCACGAAATCATCGTGGAACAAGTGCAACAATTAGAAACGCAATGAACGACAACGTTCGATAACCTCGACGAATGATACCTTCCTATTCCCGTATCCAATTAGTGGTGAAATATAAAGATCGTATGCTGTTTTATAAATTTCCTTAATTGCAATAAATCTTACCGTGCGAATCAGTTTTGCAGCTCCGTATTTGCCGCGTCCAGTTGCATATCGTCAGGGGCCGTAGTACAAAATGGCACCGGAAGATGGACACCGTGTTTCTCAATTGTGCGATCCTTCCCCCGTGCGCCGCCAGTACAGCGAGCGAGCCCCATTAGAAGGTTGTACGCTGCCGCGAGGTACGTAGGTCTTAGAGAGCGAGTTTCCAGAGCAGTGATTAGCGAAGTTGTTTTTAAAAACGAAACCTTCGACAACGTGACGAACGTAGAAACAATTGTCGCTCGCGGGGAAGGTGTCGCCAGGAAGTCGTGTAAATTGTGCGCGTACGCGAACGAGTTTTCGTAGTCGGTGCGCGGCCGGCCGGCTGGTTTGTTTCGCGTGTCACGTTGTGCTGTCATTTTTCGGTAGTTGTTAAACGGTGTTTGAACAAGATCAACCAGGACACGTGCCGTGGCTGCCATCAACGAATGTGCACTGGTAAGTACTTTTCGTTTGCCGTACTTCCGATCTGTTCCGTCGCGCACAACACACCCGTCGGACCACGGCGTGCATACGCAGAAAACTAAAGCTCGCGAGATGGGCTCTCTCACCGTATCGATGTTGGTGTGTGCAATACACATTTGTTTCCCCAATGTCGACCGTTTAATTCTTCGAATTAGGCCCCCGTTAAACGCGCTGTTTTCGTCCTCGGTTCGTTTCAGTTCTCGATCGTACGCGTTCCTCGACACAGTCGCCTGTTGAGTCGCGTGTCGTCGATTGTTTGTTTATGTGTCGGCCATTAGTCGCGATCGGACGTGAAAGAGTCTGTTGATCGAACGTCGCGCTCGTTTTTCGCTTAAGGTCATCCGATCTGTCTTTTATTTTTTTCTCCGTGCTCGTTGTTCCCACAAATATTCGGCTAGCCATTTTACCGTCGATTCGCTGAATTTTGAATGACCGTCGGCTGCCTGGTGAAGCACCGCTACTCCCGCGGACATCTTTTGTCATCCACTTCCGGTTCGGCCGCCAACGGGATAATGAAACGCTTTTCTCGCTTAACAGGGTTAGGATGCTATTTCTGTGAAAATTGCCGGGGATTATTACTCGTGTAATTACAGCGCGAATTTTTACTGAATTTCTGTGTCCACGGGAACCAGGCTCTCGGGGACCCTCTCCGCCACTTAGCTTCCGCTAGGTCGAAATTAGGCGTCTCGAACAGGAAAAGGAGAAAACGTCGTACAATTCTCTCGCAATTGCACAGCGTGTCCCGGCTACCTCGCCCTTTCTTTCCTGGAACTATTCGCATGGTGTCCGCGTTCCGATCGAGTTTTATCGTCGCTCGTAAAACCGAACGACCTCTCGCACGCGGAAAAGACTCGGTCGCCGGGCGCGTGTTGCTTAACAATGAAACAGTTTTAACCCTTCGAGGATAATAGTCGGGAGGGGGCTCGAAATAGATCAACGGAACCACCGACCATCGTGGAAATAATTTGCGCGGATTATTACGGATCGTGTAACTGGTTCGGTGACGCACAGTTGCCAGCGTACATTCTTGACATTTTTGTATTTATGTGTATATCGCAATGTTACGGCGCCGTCGGCGAGCGAAGCGACGGCGACCCATAAGCGGCGAGAACGTTACTGTACGGAAACGAAAGGGTACACACGCGGGGCGATCGTAATTTTTGCCTCGTCGACCGTGTTCGACTGTTTACCGGTCTCCATCGAGTTATTTCGAACTGCGCGTTTCGAAGAAAAGACGAACGGCGTAGAGGGCATTGCTATTGGCGAGTCGCGTGTTCCTGCTAATTTGTGTACACAGTGCGCCGTGTAATATCGGTAAACAGAGACCCGGCGGTGTCGTATCAGCGGTGACGCGTGACAATGGAATAACAAAGGAAGTAGGCTGCACCCGATACAAATTCACCGACAAAAACGGCAAACGAAATCTGTTCCGAAAATTAGAAGAATCGCGTGATTCGTACAGTCTTCAGGTTCGCCCGTTTCTGCACGCGTTCGCAAGAAAAATCGCGGTCAGCAACTGGAACATCCTATATACCCCGTCGCACAGTGCCTCTCCCACCCTTTCCCCCCGTACCCCCCGCTCTCGCGACTCTCCTAACTCGCTTTCCTGGCGACGTCTCCGGCATTGAAGACGAACAATGCCGGATTTTAATATGACGCATCCGCAGACGCGTTTCCATGACTAGCGACGGCTTTCATTTACTGCTGCTCGAACACTGTTTCCATGTTAGTACTTGAAGATCTCCACGGACAATCATAGTCGCCGGGGGTGGGCGGAGAGGATCCGGCGGGGGATAGAGAGAGGACGAAAGGCTTCGGCGAGCCCCGTTGCACGGTTTGCAATTTTAATGTCGGCATTACAAGAGACCGGTCCTCCCCTTCCGGCCAGCGAAAGCGCTGAATTTACATTTCCGCTTTCGCGGGGAATTGCAAGCGCGCGCCGATGTCGCTTATTAAAAATTCTATGTAGAAAGCCATCGACCTTCCTCACCGCCGCCGTTCCTTGGATTTCCCGGCTTTGTCTCGGCCTATCGCTGGCTCCTCGACCGAGTGCCTTCGAGACTCGACACCTCCTGGCTAACTAGCCACGGCGCTGATCCTTGAACCAATCGACGCGACGTCTCCTTATTACTACCACCCTCCTCCCGCGAGCCGAGATACTTTTGAGACGACTTGACCAAGAGTTGCATCGAAATAACTGTATCGAACGCGGTTGCACCGGGCGACACGTTTCGAACGATTAAGTATTAGTTTCGTAATGAGTACTAATACTCGTACTAATGATAACTAATCATGTATTAATTCCATTGTATTAGGTCCATAATAAGTATTAATTCCACCATAACTCTTTTCCGCGCCGCGCTGTGTATAATTTCTATACATAAATTATACTAAAAGATTCTCTTTGTTTCAGTTCATATTTTTCACGATAAATCAACCTTAAACAGCAAATGTCGTCTATTCATTTCACACATGAAAAGAAAGAAACTCATGGGACGCTCTAATATCTTCAAAACTTTGCGGACACTAAAAATGTGTTTCAAATAACTTGTTAGTAAGATTCTTACGAGTCAATGTGTGACGCGAAAGTCGATTTACTGTACTTTTTAGGCAGAATCGTAGCCTTTGTCACGTCTCAAACGTAGAAAACGTAGAAAATGTTTTTAGCACAAAGAAATAGCCGGTACACTTGTCGCAACTGAGATACCGTGCTCTCTCGGATGTTTGTAAACAAACAGTAACGTCTCTGCAGTGTAATACGAGCCAGAAGCAACGTATCCGTAACAGTTGCAGCACGAATAGGACACGAATAGACTGCCGATTTGTCGTGCTTCTAAGAAATACGAATCTAACAGAAAATACCGTAGGAACTCGAGGACTTCGTCGCGTCGTTTTTAATTCGCTAAAAATTGTGGAAGAGAGATAGAAATTTATATCTGGCTCGTGTTCGTTGCAATCGATGCGGTCTGCTCTCGCAACTGTTTTAATCCTTTGTACTCGAAGCCATATGTTAACCATACATATAGTATCTCGATTTAGTAAAATAAATAAAATAATTTTAAAACTGGATGGAACAATTTTGTGCCATAGAGTCGCCTACTCGAGTGCAAACGACTGAAAAGCGAAACCGACATTTGAACAATTTTCAACCCGTTTCGAAACCGTTACAAATTCGACATAGTAATAATAATCGTAATAATAATGTGGCGCAATTTGCGGCTGGATTTTGATAGGAGGTGTCAATGTTAAGTGTAGCCCGGCTTAGTTCCGTCTAGAGCCCAGCAGCTCGCGCCTACTTAGGGTGCTCTCCCAGGCAGGTCACAGCGAAGATCGTGTAGCTTAATCCCGATCCACGTGGTCTATCTAGCGAGCTCTCGTCGCAGAAAAATTCTCGAGAGAGCCATTGTCCAGATTCTCCGGCAGATACGTCCATAACTGCACGTGTCAAGCGGTAGGAGCACGTAGGCGAGGTTTCAGGAACGGTGTCTTCCATCTGCGGGGTCACTCTAATTACCGACGGCTCCTTGCCCCGTGGCTCTCCTTTTGTTTTCTTTTCACCAGTGCCACCGGCTGGACGATGCAAGGCGCGGCTGAAATTACACGCCATCAAATTGCGCTTTAGGTATGCGAGACGCGGGGTCACGTTCCCTGATAGGCCGTTATCGCTTTAGCTCGAGCATACCTTCGATTCTCTCGTTTTTCTTTTTTTCAAATGGAGACACGGTATTGTCTTTTCACAATTCACGGGTCGATGGTTTATTGCTTCGGGGGGCATTATTATTAGTTGTCGGTGGACTCGTGTTAATTTCGTTACGTATATGAAATTCAGTCTAGTAATTTCATTGCTGAATATGCTAACTAACGAGTCGGATTGATATCAACACACCGTGTAACACACCCATAATTTCTGTATTTAATTTTATGTTAAACATGCGTAGAACTAAATTCTGTTTATTGAATATCATTGTTGCTTATTAGAGGTATAGAAACCCCTTTAGTTCTCCAAATATTTAATATTTGGTACCTAATTTCATACGCGTAGCATATGGGTAGAACTAATGGGGCTTCTGCTGTGTTGCATAAATATAATTATTTATTAACGAGGATGGACAGTGCTCTTTAGGTGTTACGTAAAATTAGGTAAAAAAGACAGAGTATTAAATGGCATATTATTATCATTATCATTAGTATTATCAATGCATTATCGTGTATTTCAGTGCATAGTCGAGTAACTTTAAAATAACAGTTTAGAATATTTTCAAGAAGCTTTTCCTTCGCATGTTCATCTTTTATCACTTTGACGTATATATGGAGATGCAACAGGAAATAATTCTATTTCAATTGCCTATTAATTGACCACTTCTCCATCCGTAATATTAATTCACTAGCATCGTAATACCGTAGCTAATGTGACTCAATTACACGGTATTTTGTAATTTCCCTTCTCTCGAATTCCATCGTAATTTAATCGAACGAAGCTCCGAACTTACCAATTACAACGCGATCGAATCGTTTTTTGCCCGAAATTAAAAATTTGCGCGAACGACCGAAGAAAGATTCGCGCTGCCGCGTTTTTTCGAGGTATATTCCATGGAAGTCCGAGGTCCGCTTTTGCATCTTGCGAAAGTGTCCCCGACCGCTTCAGGGGATGGCGTCTCCCCCGCCGCGAGTTGTCGAACTATGCTCGGTAGCTCTGTTCCTCGTCCGAGGAGCGGCCACGGCTTTAAACGATCGTTGCGGTTAGTTCGATAACGATCGTTCGAACTCCTCTCGTTACGTTTATAGTTGGCCGGTATCAGGTATTCCTTGTTTATTTGACACGCGGCCCGCATTACGACCCGGCCATCGATATCCGTATGAACGTACAAATGGCGGGGCTGTTACGCACACACGTGCCCCCCGCCGCCGCCACTCGTACGCGCTCTCGTGTCGGCCTCCGGAGCACGGCAACGCCCGGATAACACCACTTTTACCCTGTTTGTGCTCGTCGCGGGATAAAACACTGGAGATCCTCTGGCACACCTCCTACGGACTAAACTGCCACGATAGAGCCCTCCCTCCCCCCCTGCGTCAAGGAGGATTCCACGTCTTAAGCGACAAAGGGATGCTCCGAGGAGAAATTCAATCTTGGAAAATCGCAGGTATCTGCTCCGTGGGTGCTCGTTTAAACGACGACGGTCCATGGGCGAGAAAGCACCGAAAAACGGTGGAAAAATATTTTCTGGACGAGATCACGTGTTGGGTGATTAATTGAATGCCTTGGAAGGCTGCGAGTCTCTGTCAGGACCCAGGAAGATACCCTTGGCTATTTTTGGACCTGCATTAATATATGACTTCTTTATTAAAATCACGTATCATTATGCATCTAAAGGATAAATAGGGTGATAAAATAAATTGTGCAGAATTTAAATACACTCCAGTTATTCCCGTCAGAGATTATAATTTTATATTTAACTCAATTTGAAGTAGACATCTACGGCATCGTGAAGTGAATAACAACGACTAAAATTGAACAGGAATTATATCACATTGTAATCGAAATGTTCAGTTAAGTTCTACAATGTTCGTCCAAAAATATTTATGAGTTTTCATCGTTCTTCGACGTCCGATAGCGTTCTCGCTGGTCGTTAAACGGACACGCGGTGGTTTTTCGATTCATCCGTCCAATCTCAGTTTCCGTGGTATACCGAGACTCTTAATCGTTCGTCCGGGCCGGAAAAAAAGTCGCAAAGTCACGGGAAACCATCTGTCGTGTCCTGATGGTTCTCGAAGGAAGCCAGCCCGCGAGGACGGAAGAAAGAAAGGAAGGAAGGAAGGAAGGAAAGGAGCGGCGCGCAAGACAAGCAATTTAATCCAACATTCTCGTTTACTGGCAGTCATCGGACATGCCGCACCGTTGCTTTCTTCGTCGCCGCGTAGCATCCGCGCGCGTCCCTGGGAAATGGATGGGCGAGCAGGAGGATGGGTAGATGATGGACGCGAGCGCGCGCGCGCGCGCCCCCCAAGAATTGACCGCGTTGGCTTCGAGCTTTAATTTAAGTGGATTAACGCCGACGTCCTGCGAGCCTTCGCGCAACTTCCGCCCAGGAAATTTCGAAGTCCTACGGAGTGGACATAGTTTATAAGGTGTTCATCGTAACTCGGTAAATCTTGTAGCCGACCAAAGTGCCCTAACCCGCGCTATAATCGATCGCTCCGTCGACGACTGAATTAAATTCGAAAGTCTCCCGGAGCTACCCTTCTCGTTGCACACGCGAGACCATTCTTTCGGATCGTTCGATTTTACGAACCTTCTTACGAGCGCGGATTCGCCGCAATGATAAAAATCGAAGCGTGTATTAACACAAAAATTAACAGGACCGTCAACAAGATTGGTTTATGATTTGTTCTGTAATAATTCTTGATGCTATGGAAATGTTTCGAGGCAAATTTATTTATTCTTCTAATAATTTTATTCGCAATCGAAAGTAAATATAGATATAATATTAATTAATTAATATAATATAATATAAAATTAATAACTTCTTCTCAAAAGTATCATTTTGTAATATTAGAAAGTTCGCATTCGTTTCAACGAGCTCCTTATACAATAGGGGTGAGTAATTCCTCGAGTGTTCATAGACGAATGTGAAATTATTCTTCTAACATTTTTCTAAATTATCGTTTCATTTCAAAAGTAATCATTCTGTAATATTACGTGGTTCAACAAGCCCCTGAAACGATCGTGACGAGGGATTCACAAGCCCGCGAAATTTGCCCTAGAAACATCGACACTCGGGGGTGCAAGAATCGGGAAGAAAAGTACCGATCGCGGATCGCGTCGATCCTCGGCAATCGTTTCCGAAGGTTCGTCGCGGTGGGGGGATTGCGACAGGGTAGAGAAACGCGTCCTTTTTCGTTGCAAGCTCGCAAGCAAGAGTCCCCCCCCCCCCCCCCCCCCCCCGGCAACGCGCGCGGGATGGCTCGTGGATATCCGTTTGACGAGAAACGGCGTCCGGCCGAGCGATCAAAGCTTCCAGAAGCCCGACAAGCCTCGATGACGTCGATCGCTTCGGTTTTCCGTCGTCGCAGGCTCCGATGAGCAAGCTTTTTTCATCCCGGCCTGCACAGGCTCGGCCCCGCAAAAGCTCGACTTCTCCCTTTGCCCCGGCGAGCGATGGCGGCGGTGAGAGCCCAGCCCTCCTCGCGCGGATAAAATTAGATCGTTCCAACGATCTATCTCGTCGCGCGCGGCATTTTTTCGAGCTCTAGCACGATTAGTCGGGTTCGATTCGCGATTCACGACCTCGTTTCATCTTGCAAGGGTCCCGGCAGCCGGATCCGGGGGTTGAACCGCCCCGCGGAGCAGTCTTTCAAATCGAGAGCACGAGAGCCGCGTCTGCTTCATGGTTTTTGGATAGCTAGATCGGTTAAATGTACATTTTATTTTACTTAATTTAATTGAAGGTTGTATATCTTTTAATTACGAGATTTATAAACGCGCTTCCATCGGGAATCATCGAGTTACAATATCGTAATAGACTCAATGCGAAATTCCAAACTCCAATGAATTATTGAGTTTAAATATTGCTAAATATATTTCTTTACTCGGTCGTACGTTGTTATAAACATTGAGAGAAACTCGAATAAATTCTATCTTATAATTCTTACTCAGAATGTCTGCATTAATAAGAACAATAGCCTTCTTAAGTAAATCAATAATGATGTCTTATTGCTGTTAGTATGCCTCTCCGCGAAAATTCGCACACTCGACGCACTATAGAAGTATAAAGAGACCTAGAGGGAACCTAGAGAACACCTAAAGGGAAGTATAAAGAGAAAGAGAGAGGGGGAGAGAGAGAGAGAGTGCCCTCGTACGCGGGAATTCCTTTTAAATTTCAAGGCGTGCTCGTCCTTATCCCGGGAAACATAACTCCGTCCGAGGATACAATGAGCGGCGGGCATCGTGGAATGTAATTAAGCCGGAGTTACCGACGGAACAGGACTGATGTCAAATTATGGGGTAGCCCGGCGCACTTCCACCGCCACCCCCCGGTCCTCGTCTCGGTTCGTCATACCGATTTATTTCCTGCCAACCAATAGTTTCCGCCATTTTGCGGCCCGCGTTCCATCCTTTCCCGTGTAATATCCATCCGGGACCGACTTACGCCGCTCCGGGAAATTATAGTTCGCGGTCGAAATTCAATTTTTCAACACTCGCACGGTTCCCAGCGACGTTCAACCCGCATTGTTCTTTCGCGGACTTGCAATCCAGATTTTCTGCTCCTGTATTGTTTAACCACCTCCTTGTTAACCCTTTGCGGTCGAAGGCACCGCTAAAAATTATCATGCCACGTTTTAAAATAATTTTTATCAAATTTACTTATACTGAAAACATTGTTAAGAACCGTTAACTGTAACAAGCGTTATAAAATTCAATTTTATGGCGTATAAATATTTCCAGGTTATACAAAATGGGAACACTGTAAGTCTGAACAAATATTACGGATTTACATATATTTTGACTCCGAATGCAAAGGGTTAATCTAAGCCAGAATCAGATTCTATTCCCTTGTCACTAATATTTAATATATATTTAATACAGCATCTTTTAGCTCGCGTGAAAAGAATATTTGATTTTTAATAATTTAGATTCGAAATAGACTTTATAAAACTGTTTAAGGATGTTGGAGGATGTCTGTCTCGATTTTTGATTCCAGTTCTATGTTCTCAAATTTCAAAGCATCGTTGAAACGATCGAAGCCTCGGGTTTCCTTCGAATTTCCCTCGAGTCGTCCTTGAACGTACGAGGACGATCTCTCGTCGCGGATGATAATTCTTCGCGCGGTACGAGAAAATTCTTGGCAGTGTAGGCAGTTGCCTATTCAAGGCCGCGGCATGGTTGTGCAATGTAGATTGCCTCGCGAGCGCGCGGCTCAGACGAATCTGTTACGAATCGCGAAACACGGAAACCATATTATAACCGGTCGAGCAATCGATAATGTCGTTGGTCGGACGTTTATTTCTCGGGCGAAACGAGCAGCGTCCTTTCTCGTTAGCCAAGCATCGTCCCATCGTTCCCGATCGAAAACGCGTCTGTGAAACTATTTCGGCCTTGACCTTTTTCCACGGAGGCATGAAGCGGCCGAGGGTTGCAAACGTTCGCCGGTCTCATTTATTTAAAACATTGCGGTGGCGTGCAGTCCGCGAGACGTCAATCTCGTTTCACCGGAGTATTCTAATCTGAGACGCGGT
>NC_135777.1:6199668-6205309 GCF_028453695.1 Augochlora pura
GGGATACTTCTTTTGCTGAATTTAACGTTGATTTAGTATTTTGTTGTGAATTTGATAGAGGCAGATTTAATGTAAATTTGTTGTAAATTTGATAGAAGCAAATTTAATGTAAATTTGTTGTAAATTTGATAGAAGCAAATTTAATAGAAGCAAATTTAATATAAATTTGTTGTGAATTTCATAGCGGCAAATTTAATATAAATTTGTTGTAAATTCAATAAAAGCGAATTTAATATAGCAGTAATTCTTTGATCGAATTGCAAGCTTTCGATGCCGCAAAGTCGCTACAAGAGTAGAAAGGGTTGATTACTGGACACCCCTATGGCTTCAAATCTTGACGATTAATTATTTTGCTGTGTTTTAGAAAAATCTGTTCGTTGACAACCACGATGATCGCCATTTAACGCTTTCAATATTAATAATCGCCTTTTAATGCATTGAATATTAATAATTGTATGCGATTGTTTCAAAATTAGGATTTAGAAGGAATATTCTTAGTCTGGCTTCAAATAGACCCGGTGTCTTCTCCGAGGACTTTGAAGGTAGTCTCGTCGCATTCGGTAGCAAAGGACACGTGACACGATTTCACTCAACTGTAAATCACCTTGTAATTTACGATGATTAGTGTCGAAATTGGGGGCGGAAATTCACCGAAATGAAATTCCACTATTCTCAAATAAGAAACGCGATTAATTAATTATTAAATCGCTGACCAAACTATTCTAACCACCTACTGTAACCCAATTTATTACTATTGTTATTATTATTATTACTACTGTTACTATTATTACAATTATTACAACTGATTATACATTATTATAATCACAATTATTACAACTGATTATATATTATTATAATCACAATTATTACAACTGATTATACATTATTATAATCACAATTATTACAACTGATTATACATTATTATAATCACAATTATTATACCTGATTATACATTATTGTAATCACAATTATTACAACTGATTATACATTATTATAATCACAATTATTACAACTGATTATAAATTATTATAATCACAATTATTATACCTGATTATACATTATTGTAATCACAATTATTACAACTGATTATACGTTATTATAATCACAATTATTACAACTGATTATACATTATTATAATCACGATTATTACAACTGATTATACGTTATTATAATCACAATTATTACAACTGATTATACATTATTATAATCACGATTATTACAACTGATTATACATTATTATAATCACGATTATTACAACTGATTATACATTATTATAATCACAATTATTATACCTGATTATACATTATTATAATCACAATTACTATACCTGATTATACATTATTATGATCACAATTATTACAACTGATTATAAATTATTATAATCACAATTATTACAACTGACATTATTATCACGATTATGGAATCGTTGCCCAGAATTGTTTAATACAACGATAACGCGCCCGTTGTCCCCGCTCGGCGGACATCTTGTTCGTATATAACAGATTCGGGCCGGCCGGCGAATAAATAATCTTCGGCCGGTGAAAATCGCGCGTGATCGGTAATCGTGACAAACGAGTCGGTCGCAGAGAATTTTCGCGGGCGCCGCCGCCGCCAACGGAAAACGCGCGGCCGACCGTTAACCGCGTTATCGATTAACTAATGCGCGTATCTCGCCGCTGCACGATGATTTATTAATCCGACACCAGCGGCCCGATAAACGGCTTCCGTCGAAAGCCATTTTCCGCGTCAACCTAACAAACTCCGGCGGACGACGATCGCGATCGGCTCGGTCCAGACGAGGGTGTCTTGAGACTCGAGAAGCGAGTTCGAGAGAATCGTCGCGATCGATAATCGACGACGTTTGCGGCGACGATGCACCAGTGATCGACGTCTTTTTAAAATGGCGGAGACATTGTTTAATATATATAGACGCACTAATTGTTCTACGAATAATGTCGTTCTTCAAGTAAAATTGTTTTTTAAATGGAATTATTCTTGGAGTAAAATTTTTTTTCAAATGGAATTATTCTTGGAGTAAAATTGTTATTCGAATACAATTATTCTCGAAGTAAAATTACTCTAGAAATAAAGTCGTTCTTAGAATAATATTATCCTTGAAACGAACATTTTTCTGAGAATAATATTGATCTTGAGAAGAAAATTCTTCTGAGAATAATATTAATCTTGGAATCAAATATTCTCGAAAAAAATTACTCTTGCAACAAAATCGTTTTTCGAACAAAATTCTGCTGCAAATAAAACTCTACTTCAAATAAAATTCCGCTTCGAATAAAATTGCAATTCGCGTCGAATCATCGAGCAACGCAATAAATCTCCTCGTAACTAAAACCTAATTGTTCCGTTCGCTGAAATCGTCATTTGCGAACGAAATCTGGAGCACGTGTAAATCAATTAATTCGTTGCAGGACGAAAGTTTCGACGCCGCGTCGACAGAGACCTTGATTCCTCGCAGCGGCCGCGCGGGCAGAATGAAACGTTAATTTCGAGCGAAGCGATCGCACGAGCACACACGGGTCGTCGTGACGCGTTAACCGTCCGGTGTGCATCGGGCCTCGAGGATGCACCCTCTCGCGCACAAGTGGTTTCTCGCGGCCCCTGCCGTGTGTCCGGCGCTGGGGCGAGAGCAGCGCGCGCGACACACAGGGTGCACCGTCTGCGTAAATAGACGTCGACGCGGCCCGTCGCGGACGCGGAGACCGAGCGGCTGCTGCCACCGGTTGCCACTTTGTGGGCAGAGCGTGTGCCGCGATTGGCGCACGCGTGCGACCCGAGCCCGCGGACCGTTCCCGTTCCCGTTCGATTCGACAGCGACGACGGGTCGAGTTCCGTCGAATCGATTTCCGGCGCGTCGATTTCTATCGCGTTGAGTTCTCTGTCGCGTCGATTTATATCGCGTTGAATTCTGTTCCGTTCATTTATATAGCGTTGAATTCTGTTCCGTTCATTTCTATAGCGTTGAATTCTGTTCCGTTCATTTCTATAGCGTTGAATTACGTCGAGTTGAGTTCTGTCGCGTTGAGTTACATAGCGTTTAATTACGTCGCGTTAAGTTCTGTCGTGTTGAATTATGTCGCGCTGAGTTCCATCGTTTCGAATTGCGTCACTTTAATTTCGATTGCGTTAAGTTCCGTCGCTTTGATTTCTAACGCGTTGAGTTGTCCCGCGTTGACATCTGTTGCGTTGAGTTCTGTTGCGTTAAGTTCTGTTGCGTTAAGTTCTGTTGCGTTGAGTTCTGTCGCGTCGATTTCTATTGCGTTGAATTACGTCGCGTTGAGTACTGCCGCGTTGAATTACGTCGCGTTGAGTACTGCCGCGTTGAATTACGTTGCGTTGAGTTCTGTTACGTTGATTTCTACCACGTTGATTTCCCTAGTTTTGAATTACATCGCTTTGATTTCTATTGCATAGAATTCTGTCGCGTTGAGTTCTATCGCGTTGTGTTCTGTCGTTTTGAATTATGTCGCGTTGAATTCTATCGTGTTGAGTTACATAGCGTTGAGTTCCATCGTTTTGAATTACGTCGCTTTGATTTCTATTGCATAGAATTCTGTCGCGTTGATTTCTGTTGCTTTGATTTTTATCGCGTTGAGTTCTGTCGTGTTGAATTATGTCGCGTTGAGTTCCATCGTTTCGAATTGCGTCGCTTTGATTTCGATTGAGTTGTGTTCCGTCGCGTTGAAGTACGTCGCGTTAAATTCCGTTGCGTTGATTTCTATCGCGTCGAGTTGCATCGCCTTGATTTCCATCGTATCGAGTTTCATCGTTCTGAATTCCGTCGTTTTGATTTTTATCGCGTTGAGTTCTGCCGCGTTGACATCTGTTGCGTTGAGTTCTGTCGCGTCGATTTCTATTGCGTTGAATTACGTCGCGTTGAGTACTGTCGCGTTGAATTACGTCGCGTTGAGCTCTGTTACGTTGACTTCTATCGCGTTGATTTCCAGAGCGTCGAGTTCCAGCGCGTTGAGTTCTGTTGCATTTAATTACGTCGCGTTGATTTCTATCGCGTTGACTCCCATCGCTTTGATTTCTATAGCGACAACTCCTACTTTCTTGATTCCTACCTCTCTTTGATTCCTACCGCATTAACTTACGTCGCATTAACTCCCATCGCCTTCGTTCTCGTCGCATTGATTTCCAGCGCCGTGAAATTCCATCGCGTCGAGAGTTCCATCCCGACGAATTCCGTCACATTCATGTTCCCGTCGCGTTAATTTCCATCGCGTTGATTTATATCGCCGCCGATTTTCCAACCGCGTCGCCGATTTTCCAACCGCGTCGCCGTCTTCCGTGTGTCGCGCGCCTCGCGTTCTATTCGGACTCTCCGACTCGACTTCTCTCGGTCGAATCGAGTTCCGTCGACTCGCCTCGGCTCGAGTCGCAACTCGCAGTTCGGAGTCTCTCTCCCGAGTCGCTTTATAGACACCGCGCGCGCGAGAGAGAGGAAGATCGGGCTCTCCCTCGCAGCCCTCGTAGAGCTCGCCTCCGCGCTCGCGCTCCCGCCGCCAAAGTGGGGGTAGAGCTCTCTCCGCGGGCTACCCTCGAGGAGGATATCAAACTCAGTCGCGAAGCGTAGCTCGTCGCGCGTGTCCGTTCGTCGTGTGTCCCGCTTGTCAACGATCCCCGCGATTCCCAGCACCTCGTGATTCGCGAGCATACGGAGAACGCGCTTCGCTGATCTTGATCGACGGATCTGTTGTTGGACGTGCTTCGGCTATCGCTGTCGATCTTCGAGGATCTTCGACGATATACGACGATATTTCTCGACGATATTTGACGATATTTCTCGACGATCTTCAACCATACTGCCCGACGATTGTGGACGATACATCTCGGTGATCCTGGACGATATTCGTCGACGTTCACGTCTAATACTCGTCGAGTCGACGACACGCTCGTCGCTCGCGCGGCGTCGCATCGGATCGATCTCTCGTGGGCCAGTGACTTGTTGAACGCGACGATTCGCGCGACGATGAGGTGAGCACGTCCCGGGCAACGTTCGCTGGTACCCAGACTGGATACCCGGAGGTACCCTAAGCGAAGGATTCCCGGAGCAACGAGAGCACAAGGACAAGCGAAGCAGCTCGAATAATGCATCGGTAAGTCGGTCGATTAGCTCGTCGCCTGCTAGAAGAAATCCCGGCGGGCCAACACCCGTGCGAAACCGAAATTGCTACGGCCCTGACGTCACACCGTCCGCACGTCAGACGCCGGCCGCGCGCGCGGGATTGATTCGTCGTCCGCTGGCGTGGTGCTCCGGCTCTCGTGTCCTTCGCGAAAGGAAAAGGAAATCGGACGGAGAGAAGAGCATCGGGGGTGCAGAACGACGACGACGACGACGGGCTCCTGTGCCAGAATCAATAATTTCGACGGCGCTCTCTCTCGCTGGAACATTCGGCGCGAAATATTCCGGCAGGAGAGAGCGTCGCGCGCGTCGACGCCGGCCGCCGCGCCGCGCCGCGTTGTTTCCGGCGATCAGAGACCGCGGAATCGATTAGCACGCGTCTGCATCCCTCGTCGCGACCCAAATCCCAGCGAATTGCCCACTCGAGGGCAGAAATCGCGAATCGATCGACGCCGAGGACCGAGCTCTCTATCTCGCTCTCTCTCTCTCTCTCTCTCT
>NC_135777.1:6205409-6216320 GCF_028453695.1 Augochlora pura
ACCTTTGAAATTGTTCTCAATCCCTGCACTATTTCAAATCGCAACCACCCCGGTCTTCCCATAAATGTACCCAGTCCATAAATTTTAACCTTTTAGATACGGCAGGATTTTGCGCAAATAAAGTTTTTCGTAACTAAATTACGATTTTCTCTTAATATATATTTTTTTCCGGATATCTATATATAGTACTAATAACATATATTCTTTTCTTAATATATTGTATATACACACTTTCACTTTAATTGTTTGCTTTAATATATAATAAAACAATTGAGTAAAGCACGAGCCATTCGCGGAAGCCACTATAGTGGCGCGTAGTATCTAAAAGGTTGAAAAAACATCATCGAATCTTCCAATTGAAATCGTCGCGCGTCCACGACCACCGAACTTAGGTACTCTACGACACAAAATTCACCTAATCCAACAAATTTCAAGGGTTCTGGTTTTACGCATTAGGCGACGCCCCGCGGGCCGTCGCGGGTTGCCGCGCACGCACGAGGAATCTGTCGGCGTTTATGGCAGGCACTCGGCCATTAATCAACCGGAGAATCCTGGCAAGAGAATCCCGCCAAGAACAACGCGACCGTTAAGTTTCATGTTCCGCGCCACCTTCACGCCGTGACAATAAAACCGTCGGGATTGGCGCGGTAAGCTCGTTCGCGGTTGATTGAATCATTGCGGGGCGTCTGGGCTGTTTAGGATGACGCCGGAAATAAACGACGACGACGACGACGACGACGACTCCGAAGTAAATTCCCTTAGCCTGGCGGGCGAAACGCGCCGCGGCCGGCACTCGTTTTGCTCCAGCAGACGATCCGGTCTTGCTTCCGTCTCATCCGCGTCGCGTTTCGTCGTCCCCGAACCGTCTCTGTCCGAACAGAGACCGTTCCGACCTTTAGGGCTAGGTCAGGGAACCCGGTTGACATTGAGCGATCCACCGCGACCAGAATAGCCGGCGCTGACTCTGTTCGATCGCTGCTCGAACCCGTCGCTGGTTCATTCAGTCCCTGCTCCGGTAAATTAAGACTCGCTACCGGGGACCGCATTTGAATTTCGAAGCGGTCGCGAATTCGGAACGACGACGGCCGGTCCCCGCAAATCGTCCCGCATTTATTTAGCATGAACGAGCGGGGTTGGACTTTTCATTTCGCCGACAGAGCTTTGTCGCGATATTAATGGTAATGGCGATAGCGAAAGCAATCGTAACGATAGTGGTTTGTGTCGGGAATAATTCTATTCGTGGTGATGGTACAGTGTACGGTACGATGTACATAGTGTATGTAATATTGATCATTTTAGTAATAATAGAAATATTTCTTCAATGATAATGATAATAATAATAATAATAATAATAATAATAATAATAATAATAATGAGAACGATATGATTACTACACCGAGGATTTTAAAGAAATAATATCAAGTTAAAGAGTCGTATTAAGTAAAAGCTGATATTGAATAAAGAAATAATGTCAGGTAAAAATAACGTTCAAAAATTGCTCAAAAATCGACAGAAAAATCATAGCAAGCAAAGAAATAGAATCGTTGTATCAACAACATTTGTACAATCGTACAAATTCTAGAACCCTTAACAACCAGGCATGGTGTGCTAGATGAAGAAGAATTGTTCGCAAGGTCGCCGAGATTAGATTTGCGTCCTTGGTCGCGGTCGCGGGTCCAGAACGAGCCCAGCCCCGTGAAGAAGAAGAGTAGTCGGTCGATGGAGATCGCGCATCCCCGATGAAGTCGCTGGACAAAAGGAACACGGTAGGAGGATGGCTGTGTCGTGGAGCCGCGGTCGAAGTTCGCGGGGGTGTGTGGAGGTATGCGAGATGCCTCGGGAGACCGAAAGCCGTGCGCGGCGCAAGGAGTTTCCCCCGACGGCGCTCGGCCGGGAGGCGGAGAAAAAACCGGGGAAAGAGCGAAACTCTTCGACTGCGTAGCTTTCTCATTATCGCGATTGTTCCGCGATGGATACCGGTCGACAATGAGCGACACAGTTTTTCGTCGTCGAAGAAAGAACTCTCTCTCTCTCTCTCTCTCTCTCTCCCCCTCTCTCCCTCTCTCGCCGCGTCTCTCCTCCTCTACACTCTCCCCCGCTCCACCCTCCACACTCCCCACCCTCCCCGTTCGCGTTCCACCCGTTCCCGCTTTTCAGACCCGTTTCGAGTTGCTACATTTTCCATTGTGCCGGAACGTAGCTAAAGCAGCGCCACAAAAGCGTCAATAGTAGGTCATCGGCTGCTCGGTACACGCGCTTATTTACTTCCTCTTCGCCTCTCTCTTCCTACCCCCTCTTCTCGCTATTTCTCTTCTGTTCTCGCTCTTTCTCTGTCCTTCTTTCTCGCGGTCCGTCTCTGTCTTTCGTTCGATTTGCATCTGTCGTTCTTCCTTTCTGTATCTGTCTCTTTTTATCTCTGCGTCTGGTCTCTCGTTCTTTCGGAATTCGTCTCTGTTGCTTTTTCGTTCTGTCTCTGTTTCTCTGTATCTCGTTCTGTCGCTGTTTCTGTATATTTCGTTCTGTCTCTGTTTCTGTATATTTCGTTCTGTCTCTGTTTCTCTATATTTCGTTCTGTCTCTGTTTCTCTATATTTCGTTCTGTCTCTGTTTCTCTATATTTCGTTCTGTCTCTATTCGTCTCTGTTTCTCTTTCTATCTGTTTCTGTTTGGCTCTATTCGTCTCTGTTTCTCTATATTTCGTTCTCTCTCTATTCGTCTCTGTTTCTCTATATATCGTTCCCTCTCTATTCGTCTGTTTCTCTTTCTATCTGTCTCTGTTTCTCTATATTTCGTTCTCTCTCTATTCGTCTCCGTTTCTCTTTCTCTATATTTCGTTCTGTCTCTGTTTCTCTACATTTTATTCTGTCTCTATTCGTCTCTGTTTCTCTTTCTATCTGTCTCTCTTTCTCTATAGTTCGTTCTGTCTCTGTTTCTCTACATTTCATGCTTTCTCTATTCGTCTCTGTTTCTCTCTCCATCTCTTTCTATCTCTGTATGTTTCTGTTTCTCTCTATTTTTCGTTCTCTCTTTATCTATCTCTCTTTCTCTCCGCATCTATCTCTCTTTCTCTCTCTGCCTATCTCCTTCCTCTCTGTATTTGTCCCTCTTGTTCTCCATCTCTTTATCCTCTTTCTCCCTCTTTCTTCTCTCTCTCTCTCTTTCTCCCTTTCCCTTCTCTCTCTCTCTCTCTCTCTCTCTCTTCTCTCCTTTTCTCTCTCTTTCTCTCTTCTCTTCTCTCCTTTTCTCTCTCTTCTCTTCTCTCCTTTTCTCTCTCTTCTCGTCTCTCCTTTCGTCTCTCTTCTCTTCTCTCCTTTTCTCTCTCTTTCTCTTCTCTCCTTTTCTCTCTCTTCTCTTCTCTCTCTCTCTCTCTACCGTGTTCCCCACCTCCATACTCCAGTTGCCAGTCTTTGAATTTCGGCTGGAAAATAGCCGGGAGCGCCGATCGAAACGAAACCGCGACGCAACGGAGGAGCCGCGGGCGCGAGAGAGCCAGGTGAGCAATTAACCTCCTGGCCCGAGCCTACCCGCGCGTCCGTTTGCTCCCCTTCGATTAGGTATTAAAAATTTAGGGGAGCCAATTACCGTGCACCCCCCCTTTGTTGGCAGCCGTCGGGAGTTTCCGTTGCTTCCGGGATATTAGCGCGCGCATATTCCGAACGGATTGCTTTCGAAGCGAAGCGAGAATATTTCAGACAGCTTCGGCGAATTTGTTACTCTAGAAAAAAGATTGTTGACTTAATTTCTTTTTTTTTTCTTTTTCACTGAATCGTGCAAAGCTCTGAAAATGAAACTGATTGTTATCCTTTTATTACGAACGCTTCGTTCTTATTAAGATATTTAATTGTCATCACCTTGCTATAGTATCGTACGAAGTTATATAGTATCGTGTATGTAATGTAACATATTTAACACTAGAAAGACGGGAGCTTGAAAACGGGAAAATGACTGCTTTTCGGCAATATAGGTATAACACACATATATATACCGGAAATGACGGAGGGGGGGTGGCAACAACAATGATTAATGAACGTATTTATATGTTGTAGAAAAAGTCACAAAATTATATAAGAAGCTGTGTCATTATTTACATAATTATTTTTCTAATTGAAATTGAAAAGCAGTCAAAATGACTTGCTTAGGCAATCTAGTGTTAATCGACGCATTTAAAACAACATGGCCGCTACAGACTGTCAACGTCGACCCTGTTGGAAAACCCTATATATCCCGTATTTCTATTTATAATAAGGGAATTTTCAAGTAATAATTTTCGGCCCATTTCGGAAAGGAACAGCGCGAGAACGTTGTTGTTCGGCGATCGTCGCCGCGAGATAGTCTGCGAAAAAGGCAGCTCGCGCTTCGCCAAACGGAGCCTCGTTCCGTCGGCGCAAGAAAACAGAATGTAATTACTTTGGCTCTGGCTTTTCTCTCTCCCTGCCTCCCTCTCTCTCTCTCTCTTTCTCTCGCTCTGATATTCTCGTCTTTCCGATCCGGCGACGCGCGACGTCGAAGCGTGCACGGCACCGGAGAGAAATCCCCGATGAAAATCTTTTAATGCAGGCCTTGTGTGGCCGCGGACCGCTCAGCGGAGCAATACGCCGCAGACTTTTTCATTCTTCGCCGACAAAGAGGTCGCGCGCGCGCGGGCGGGCGCTCCGCGTGTCTGCCCCGTTCGCTCCGCCTGCGAAAACTTCGCCTGGATGCGAGAGCGGCGACGGCGGCGAAACCGCTGGAGCGCGGAAACCCTGGGAAAATCATCTCGCCGTTGTCTCCCGGACGAAGAAGACGCCCGCTCGCGGAGTACGCATACGAAACTTTGATTTTCGCGGGACTTTGTCTGTGCCGATAGCTTATGGCTTCGTTCACGGTGCACCGGATGCGCGGGATTTATGATATTCTACGCGGCGAGAACAGGCGAGGATGTGTTTCGAATTGTTACGATGCGATTTGGAACGATGGTATTTATTTAGGAGACTTTTGAGATCGTTGATACAGTGTTGTTGAGACGTCTTGTAATTGTAATAATAGTTAACTAGAATAATAGAATGTTGGTGGTCGAGTTCTGGCAATTTTAATATCTGTTCGAACAGAGCAACGAATATATGCTCGCAAAAGTTAAATAAATATACGATCAAGTGACGGTAAAAATATATAAAGAAGTTAGGAGACTTATATAATAAATTTTGTACACTGACAGAAAATGAAGTCAAAATTGAAATATTCGTTGTAAATTACAATAAATGTGCAGCTGATAATACCGATCCGCAGGCAACTAAAATTAAATAAAAACTATTAATATTGAAGAAGTATTAAAAGGTGATATACGAAAATATTAATAACAACGACGATTTAATCCACGCACAAATTATTCCGGTAAAAATATAACATCGCTGATCCTAAGAAATTCAACCTAAAATCATAATTAAAATCACCAATAAAATCACGCAATAAAAGTGATTAAACAACGCTGCTATTCAGTCGAGAAACTACGAACCAAGTGCGCAGTAAACGATGCTGCCCCATCGCATTAATCCCTCTCCGGCGCCGATCGCGATCTCGATTACTTTCCGACGAATCCTTTCGCCACGGTTCGACAGCATTCGCCGAATAATGCCCACGGAATAGTTTGATTCGATTTGGCGCGCAGGGAATGCTCTAATCACGATCTCGTTACATCGAGTTCCAATGCTATCGTATTCCAGGAAAACTATGGCGATGGGCCGGCCCGATACCGGCTCGTACTACTGCCGTGTGCACCACCGTGTGTGCGCGGGCGCGCTGTGTGCACCACCGTCGTTTTACGCCCCCCCGTCCGCGTGCGGCGTCCACCGAGACGAAAATTCGATTTTCTCCGCACGGTAGCCTGAACTTCAGCTATTTTTCAGGATTTTCCCGCGGTCCGAAACTCCCTCGCAGCATTTTCAAATGTGTCCAAACGTTTTGGAAATCGCGCGTTCCGCGTGTAGCTGTTGGCGAGCGGATCGAACGTCTTCGGTGTTTCCATGTTATGGATATATTATATTATGGATTTACTATATTAGGGATATAATATATTAGGGATATAATATATTAGGGATATACTATATTAGGGATATATTATATTATGGATATACTATATTAGGGATATATTATATTATGGATATACTATATACTATAGTATATACTATACTATATATGTATAGTACAGGTTACTATACTATATATGTATAGTACAGGTTACTATACTATATATGTATAGTACAGGTTACTATACTATACTATATAGTATATACTATATATACATATACTATATTACTACATTATGAATATCCCAAAGAAAATGGTAGCACATGCGTGCAATCTTTAATTTCTCGCGTTATCATTATGGTACAGGTGATGTGCCAATGATACAGAAAGACTGCCATCTACTAATATGTAAATGCTATATACATATTGGAATTTCTACGAAATATTCTCTTAGGAAGATTATGATACATAGATTAAGTGATTATGTAGCTGTTTTTTCTGATTACTCTGCAGCTGGGAGATTTTATTGTATAACGCTACAGTATGGAACAGTGTATCAGTACTGGAAGTTATGTCACATTATATCATACGATGTGATATTATACTATGTTACGTGATATTGTATTACATGACGTTATATGACACGATACTATATTATATGACGCTACATCGTATTATACTATATTATGCAACATTATATTATACTATGTTATATGATACTGTATTACATGACGTTATATGATACGATACTATATTACGCTAAATCGTATTATACTATATCATGCAATATTATATGAATCGTATATAAATGTAATTATAAAATTTTTTTTTGAACATTCGGTAACAATTTTAGCGGTGCCGCAGATTCACCATTCGAATACAAAGAGTTAAATATTGACACACGCGCTCTCGTTATTTACACTAAATTAATACGTACCATTCACTTTCTCCACTATATTTAATTATCCTTCCGACTTTCGCGCCTTCCACACCCTCGACTAGGAACATCAAAATCCAACCAACCAAATATAAAATGAACGCGCTATTTTCTAACGTTCACAGAGGTGGAGGGGGGGTTGAAGTTATAATTTACGACTCCCTTGAAATGCCAAGGGAAAAGCCCCTGCTAAAACGATTTAGGAGGCCGTCTGGGCTCTCGTTAAATATTATACATCGCCGGTGGAAAGGGACGCGAAGAAAGAAGCAAGAACGGGGAGACACTCTCCTCCGTCGCGAAGGAAGGAGTTTTTGGTCGAACGAGTTACGCCGGTGATTGCGTCACGAGACCGTTTTCATCCCTTTCATCTTGTCTCCTCGTCGGCCGGGCGTCGTTGTGTCTCGGCGAGTCCTCTCTGCAGCTCTTCCCCGCCCGCCCCCCGACGAGACTCTGTTTTTCAGGTTCACCGACGGGAACCGAGCGGAACGGAGAAGAAAGAGGCGCGGGGAGACGGATAGAGAGAACGAGAGAGAGAGAGAGAAAGAGAGAGAGAGAGAGAGAGAGAAGAGAGAAAGGGCCACGAGATTCCCGACATTTCCGCGACATAATTTTCATCGCGCGCACCTTGCATCCACCGGGCTCTTTTTCTTCGCGAGGAGCTCTCTCTCTCCTTTTTCCCTCTTCCATGGTTTTAATCTGCGGCCGCGTATTCCGGCCGCCTTTTCGGCCCCGTTGTCCCCGTGTTAATCGATAGCATCGTTGCGAAAACCCCCTTCCTCCCGGCTCCTCCCTCCTCATCGAACGTTTTCTTTTCGCGTGGAGCTTCGTTATCGCTTCGCTGAAGAGTCTCTCTCTCTCTCTCTCTCTCTCTCTCTCTCTCTCCGGTAGCCACAAGCTTCTTCTTTTAATTTCGGAATATTTGATGGCCAGCACCCCGTGCAGACTTTTCTCCGAGTGCTGTCGCCACTCGCGCGCACAACGCCGGGATACCCTCTAGGTATCTAAGGGAAGGAACCCTTCGGAGTAGTTGGCGCGTCGAGTGCCGAAAATCAACCCCCGCGGCCGCCAAACAAAATAGTTCTCCAAACAAAGTAATTCGACTGATTGGTGAGATCAAATTTATGGCGGACGGTGCTTTAGCGAGTTATTATAGTAATTATTACTATATATTAATATATTATAGTATTATTATAGTAATTATTATTATATAATTATATAATATATTAGCGAATATTATAGTAATATAAATTACAGTAGTATAAATATTGTATGACGATTAATTTTTGTAATTTATTCACTGTGATATTCGTAATTTATTCACTGTGATATTCGTAATTTATTCACTGTGATATTTGAAATTTATTCACTGTGATATTTGTAATTTATTCACTGTGATATTTGAAATTTATTCACTGTGATATTTGTAATTTATCCACTGTGATATTTGTAATTTATTCACTGTGATATTTTGCAAGTAGTTACGGTTATTTCTATAACTACCCCAATCGCAACTACTTTCTGCAATTCCATTCTCAGATCATTTAAGTGCCGAATTCCACAGAATTTTTTAATAAAAATCTAGATTGAAAATAAAACTATTAACGAGCATATATACAGGGTGGACCGTGGAACGCGATTAACTTAATTAATTCTGTGGTTCTATTGGGAATTTTTGGGGCTGAACCACTACTCTGTCAAATTTATCGTCAACCCTTTCGCCCCCTATGAAGTTTCTTTCCCATAGTACAATAGTGTGTGTATATATATAGTATAATAAATAGATCATAAATGAAAGACAATTACAGTACAAATATTTTTCTTTTTCAAGCTATTCATTACACACTAATACATGTGTAATAATAATAATAATAATAATACTATTATTCAGATTCGTGAAACGCCATAAGCTACAATACCTGCCAAACTCGTCTCATCATCCCCTAAAACAGGGCTTCTTAAACTTTTGTCATTCACGACCCCATTTATGATTGCGAGTTTCTCGACGACCCCATACAAATATAAAAGAAAAATAAATTAATATTTCTTGATGATTTATTTGTTAGGTAACAATATACATATACATATGAAAATATATAGTTTTAGCGAGATATATACATTATCACAGATTGTCCCAGTCATGTCATTACACACAAGGATCACGAGGCAGCTACAAAGGAAAGGTTTGCCCGGAAAACGTGTCGAAAATAAGCGAAAATAATTCGAGTCGCGAGCGAGGCTTCGGCTTCGTCCGTCTCGCGATGTTAGGCGTTCTACGCGCTCCGTTTCCCCGGCGCGTCGGAGATGAACTTTTATATCACGTCGCGGGAATTCGCCGGGATTCCGGCACGCCTGTCGCCGGGACAGCCAGAAGAAACATAATTTAGTCCCGGGGATAAAAGTGCGGGGCGCTGCGCGTTTGCTACCCAAGGCTCTCAAAGCGGGTTCCTCCGACCCGCGCGTTCTCATTTCGTCGGCCTGCGAGAGCTCGCGCGAGCAGTTCAACAGCCGACAAGTCGTCCTCTGGCACACGCTTGTAATTGCGAATCGGCTCTGCTACCCCCCCACCCCTCCGCACAGGGAAATGCAAATTTTCGGGGATGTTGTTGCCGGCGCTGCCGTCGTTGCACAGTGGCCGCTCGAAACGCAGGGCGACTTCGTTTTCTTCGATGCCGCGGGTGAAATGAATGCTAATGGGATTAGGCGATGCTTTAAAGTATGTTAAAGAATAATTATTAACGTGGCGATGACAGTGTTGAATTGAATCTTTGACGCTCGGGAAACCGAATGAGATCTCCCCGGTTTAAAGGAAGAGTCGTTCGATGACCGAACGGAGAAATTTTTAGGTTAACCCTTTGCAGTCGGTGTCTAAATATACGTATGATTTATTTCAGACTCGCAGTGTTTCCATTTTGTATATCCTGGAGAATTTTATACGCCGTAAAATTGGAGTTATAAAATTCAATTTTACGGGGGATTTTACTCCAGGATATACGAAATTACTTTTAGAAGTAAATCATTGCTTTCAAAGTCTAATCACTAATTTCAAACTCTAATTATTCCTTTTAAAAGTAAATCGTCGCTTTCGTAATCGAATCGTTACTTTCAAAATCTAATCCAAACCATTTCTTCCAAACTCCAAACTACCCAAAACATAAATAATAATCGTGCAAACCATAAGAACCAGGGATAAACTTTAGATTCAATTTATAATTGATAGATTAATTATTTATTTAAATATATAATTACTTATAAAATTTGATTCATTGTATTGAAAATTTAATAATTTAATTATGTTTTAAATTAAATGATTTTAATTTAATGATTGAAATACATATAGAAAAATATTAAAAATAATTGTTTTTTTAATTGTAACGAATAAATTAGTAAATTTGAATTATTTCTAAAATATAAATTAAAAACCGCGCAATCATCTCTCAATTACGATTCGATTCATTGCCAAAAATAATCACAAAAAAAAAAGAACACACCTGCCAATTACTCGTATTCGGACAGCGACGAATCCACCCCCATAAATATTCCCCTACCGGCCGCGCAATTTTTCTTTCGAGTTTAGTCCCCATTTTCCCAATAAAATCGGCCGCCGCGGCTCGGCACGAGAGTCCGTGACATTAAATATTTGGCCTGGGTTCAAACTTTCTGGATCTAATTGGCCGAGATCCGAGAGAGCGTCTAAAGCCTAAGACCTTGCGACATTCTCTTTCGCGCGTTATTCTTCGCGGACGACGTCGCCGATAAATTACAGCGACGGGGGGTGGAGAAGGGGGGGGGGGCGAAGGTGGAACGAAGAGGAGCGAAAGCGCGGGTGTTTCCGCGATCCTCTCCGACCAAAAGTTCGCTCGTTTCGAGAAAAGAAAACTTGGCTTTCAAGCACCGGGTATTGGCGGAGTCCCCGATACGCACTGCGGGGCGCAGAACGCGTCCTGGATCCTCTCAGAAAAAAGAAGAAGAAGA
>NC_135777.1:6216420-6227511 GCF_028453695.1 Augochlora pura
TGAATAGTATATTATATAATAATAATATGATAATATATAAATATTATATTATATAATAATAATATGATAATATATAAATATTATATTATATAATATAATACAAATATATTCTATCTCTGTTATAAAAAGAAATATTTATTTTATCAAAGTTCATTCACACAAATCTTCTTATTAAATCATAGCAAACTGTACAAATTTATCTAAAAGAGATCATTGCAAAAAAAAATTCTACAGACTCTGAAAACTGAAGTGAATCGAAAGACGACGTGCTAAATATTACCGATCAGAGCTCGTCCATGCATTAATATACGCCGTGAAAAGTGAAACGTCGCGTCGTTTTTCTTTGGAGTCGGCGAACCGAACCCCTCGAAATCCGCGGGATCTACACACCCCCCTCCCCGCCGTCCTTTTCCCATTTCGGAAAAATAGGAAGAGCTCGTTGACACGGTTCGCGGTAGTCCCGACGTGCACACGAAATTAAGTGGCACGCGAAAAGCATTCCGCTGCCGCTTCCGCGCCGCGCTTGGATGTCGGGGTCAAGAGGTTAAAGCTCGCGCATCGCTAGGAGGGTCTCCACGTCAGCGTAGAGCAGCTGCGTCGAAGCCGCCGTCAACGGGGCACTCTTCGCCCGTTCCCCCCGCCATTATATTCTCTCCGGGGCAACGACGATACGCTTGAAAATTTGATTCGACACGCGCGCCCAGACGCGCGCCACTTTTTCCGTACTCGTTACGTCGCGACAAAGCTCCGGCGCCATTAACGTCGCCGTCTAATTATTCCCAGGACGTCGCGGCCCATCCACGGCTGACGTGGCAGCCTACGGGACAGCCGATCGATCGATTCCGGATCGACGTCCCATCGAATCCGCTGGTCTCTGTCGTTGATCAAACGCGATTACAACCGAATATGTAATTAACGGCCGCCGTCCCCCCCGGAGCATCGCGACGTGCGCCACCCTTGCGAACGACGTTCTTTTCAACCCTGATTCGTCTCGAGATACCGTCTACTTGTCGAACACCCGAACGGAGACCAAAACGAGCACCCTTCGCGAATTGTAAGCAAAAGACAATATTTAAAGTGACATTTATCGACGTACGAATTTTAGAAATTTTATTTTAGCGACTGATCTACTTTCTCTATATTATAAAAGCTATTTACAAATAATAAATAAATTAGTTAATTATACGTTAATTATTAGTAAGTTAATTTGCAATTGGTTTTATAATATTTACTGAGGAAGAACGGTCGAACCAGGACTTACGAAATAACTAATGATCCCTCAAGCAATATAATTATAAAAGCTATTTACAAATAATAAATAAATTAGTTAATGATACGTTAATTATTAGTAAGTTAATTTGCAATTGGTTTTATAATATTTACTGAAGAAGAACGGTCGAACTAGAACTTACGAAATAACTTATGATCCTTCAAGCAATTTAATTATATACATAATTAATTATTTTAATTTAACGACTCGAAATTGAAAATATTATAGAATTCTTTCGTATAAATAGTGTTCGAATAAAATTCGTCCAACTCTCTATCATAAGAGTAAGTTTATTCGAAGGAGGCGTGGTCTGCTGCGAGTAGGCGTGGCCTAGCTGCTCTGAGATAGTCGAAGCGACGAGGACAATTTTTCTCCTGTCTAGATCTCTTTGTCGTTGGAGGAAAAGTAGAAAGGATCGCGATCCACGGGCCGCGCAGTTTTCCAGCGGAGTCGAAGCGTATTAAAGGCGAACGTCCAAAGTGTTTCGCGATCGTTACGGGCCCGTCGGATGAATGTTGGGTAACGGAATAACGTCTCGGCCGAGTTTCGTCGGGTTTATTATCCGGCTAGGCTTGCCCGGTAATTGACATGGCGTTTATGTCGAGGCGGAGAACGTTATCGGCGGTTCCGGCGATATCGAACACCGTCGTCGACGACTTTTATGGACGAAAGTGTGGTCACTCTCCCTCTATATTTCTATCTATTTCTCTCTTGTTCTGTAAATTTTCTCTTACTCTCTCTCTCTCTCTTATTCTTTTTTGTTATTTTTATTCTTGTTCTACCTGTTCCTCTCTTCCTCTATATTTCCTCTATTTGTCTATTGCTCTTTCTTTTCTTTTTAATTATCAATATTTCCGAACTAATAATTCGCGAACTCTTCTTTAAACTTGAAATAATACAAGGCACTGTTTTTATAATAAATATATATGTTCTAATAAGTAACATATTGTGTCTATACTTAGTATATCAATTCTATAAGCTTGAAATAAATATATCTTTAAACTTGAAATAATACAAGGCACTGTTTCTATAATATATATATATATATGTTTTAATAAGTAACATATTGTGTCTAGACTTAGTTTATTAATTCTATAATTATATTGTACATATAATTATACTATAGTACATATATTGTTTCTATAATCAATGCATTATTTTTATAACTGGTACAGTTGCAGTCTGTCACCATTACTTGCAGTCCCTCACGATCTCTTACAGCCTTTTACAGTCCCTTGCAGTTTCTTGCAGTCTTTTACAGTCTCTTAGCGTCCCTTGCAGTCCCTTCCAGTCTCTTAGAGCCCTTTGCAATCTCTTGCTGCCACCCGCACTTCCATGCAGTCTCTTAAAGACACTTACAGTTTCTCGCAGTCTGTCGCAGTCTCTTAGAATTTACACGATGCAAATGTTTCAATACATTAGGGCCATTGTTTCTTATCGCAGTGGAGGATACTTCTGTTCGAAAGGGAATGCTTATATGGACATTCATAAAAAGGAAAATAGTAAGAAATTAGACCAAACAAGTTGCAACATTTTGCGATACTTGCGAGGGAAAACCATTTCTATGTTTACCTTGTTTTAATAAAATCCATTAAAGTAAGTACGTTAATAATAAAATTCTGCATTAAATAAAAATGAAGCGGACTTTATATAATTTTTAGATAGCAACGTAAAACAATGTAAATTTTTAAGTTCATTGTCATGTTTTATACTGTCAGTCGCCGATGACTGACGGAAAGCTCGGCGCCAGTCATCGGTGACTGACGGAAAGATCGGTGTCAGTCATCGGTGACTGACGGAAAGATCGGTGTCAGTCATCGGTGACTGACGGAAAGTTCGGTGTCAGTCACCGATGACTGGCGGGAAAGATCGGTGTCAGTCGCCGATGACTGACGGAAAGCTCGGTGTCAGTCGGCGATGGCTGACGGAAAGCTCGGTGTCAGTCACCGGTTACTGACGGGAAAGCTCGGTGTCAGTCGCCAATGACTGACGGAAAGCTCTGTGTCAGTCACCGGTGACTGACGGAAAGCTCGGTGTCAGTCGCCGATGACTGACGGAAAGCTCGGTGTCAGTCGCCGATGACTGATGGAAAGCTCGGCGTCAGTCAACGGTGACTGACGGAAAGATCGGTGTCAGTTGCCAGTGACTGACGGGAAAGCTCGGTGTCAGTCGCCGGTGACTGACGCGTTAAAGTCTTGTCGTAATCTTTTAAAGTCTCTCGCAGTGTCTTACAGTCTCTCGCAGTCCCCCTCAGTCCCTCCGAGCTCGTGGAAATCGTCATTCCAGGATCCTCTCGCAGCGACCGAAGCATTCCGACGAGACAACGCTCCTATCCAGTTAAAAATCCAAGCGCGCTGATCGATCGAATCGTTGCTGCGACGCGTTGGCTGCGGTGCTCGCGTCGCGACCGTGCAAATAATCCGCGCGAGCTAATCGAAACCGTGGAGACCGAGGACAAGCAGCCCGAAAGGCAGAGAGAGCGACATTTCACGGCGGAAGAGCGCGCGCGCGCGCTCGCGGATTATTCGATAATAATTAATAACGTAATTACCGGGAGCCGGCCCGTCCGGCGAACTCGGCTATTATCCGCGATTATTTGTACGTACGCGAGAACATTTGTTTAGCCGGCGTTATTGTCCCTCGGCTAATTAACGCCGCAGCGTGTCCTGCTGCCGATCGAAAGCGACACACGGAGAGCGACCGATCGTTACGCGGATCGGCCTTTTCCCCGGCGACGATCGGCCAATCGGCGGATGCGCGATCTGTGAGCCGAGTGCTCGATCAGCTTGCCATTTGCACGTGCTATTGATACGTGCGGTATGCACGGGGTGTCTCGCGAATCACGGTACAGGGTGTCCTCTTGAATCAGTATACAGATTTCAAGAAACGGTTTCCTCCGGATTGGATGATATATATTTTACTATTAAATATCACTGTGTTTAGAACAAGTCTTTACTTAACACTTTGTCGACTTGTTAACCCATTCGCTGCCAAGGACGAGTATACTCGTCTTTGGCAGGGTGTCACGCATTGCCAGGACGAGTATACTCGTCCTACTTTAAATATATTATAACATTCAGGCTTTTGAATTAGCAAAATTTTTGTGACCACAAACATAAATATCCCCCCTTCCCCCATTGCCAACGACGAGTATACTCGTCTTTGGTTTTCTGCTTCTAAATGATTTTGTATGATAATGTATGTGCTCTTACCAAGAAATAACAGGGTTTTGGTAAACAATAGCACTCAAAATATAAATGGCAATGGGAATGACTTCATATAATTTAGGCTTGGCAGCGAATGGGTTGAATTGAATTTTTAATTGTTACTAATCTCATCGTCGGTTCTCATGAGATTTATTCTCACGAGGTTGGTTCTCATGGTTTAAGACGCAAGGGGTTCACAATAGAACTATAGAAATTATGTAAATAAAACTTATGTTTCTAGGATCTGAAGTAAGTGTTCTGACTTATTAACACTAGGTTTACGGAGTAATAAAAGCAGCAGTTTTATATTTGTTTATGAAAGTAACGATTTATTCTAATCGTTAATGCAATCGATAACTAAATAAATATAAATAATTATAGTAAATATAATCGATAAATGAGCAATAAATGTATCTTTGAAATCTGAATAATAGTACGTTAACAAATCAGTGACCCGTCATTTTGACGGATTCCGTAAATCTAGTGTTAAAAACGTAGACATTTAACTCAAGAAATAGTAAAGTTACGGAGTAAAAATATCTCAAATGGTGTCCGAATATCTCGGTGATATCTCGATGGTGTCCGAATATTAACGCGGCCCGCTGTATATCGTCAACGTGAAACGGCAGGTGGAACAGTCCTGGCAGGTCCGCGGTTCCTCGAGAGTGGTTTCCCCGATGGGATGGTTATCTCGGAAGCGGTGGTCGCCGAGAGGTCGGAAGAAGGTCAAAAGGTGGGCCGGTAAGACCGGCGAGCGAAAAAGCAACGCGCGATCGCTCGCGCGCGACAGAATCTCGCGAGTGCTCGTCTTCCGGTTCGCGTGGCGCTCGAAATCTGGGTTACCAGATTCGCGTCGCGTCAGGCTTGTTTCACCGCCGTCGCCGTCGCCGTCGTCGTCGTCGTCTTCGAAGGAGAATCGATTCCGTCGCGCTGCCAGCCGCGTTTCCGCTCGCCGGCCACCGAAGAGAGCCTTGTGTTCCGAGAGATCGAGACGGTTCGAGAGATTCGAGATCGCTATCGAGCCGGTAACGAGATCGGCCGTCGTCGCTAACGGGTAGCGCGTCGTTATTCTTGGAACGATCGACAACGACGGACGCGAAGGGATGACCGGACTCTCTCCTCCGCTGTGCACGTCACGTTGTCGGCAGAGATTGTCAGGGGCTAACCCATTTACCGAGGACATCAATTTCCTCGGTAATTCGTAGTTTATGAAACTCGCGGGCGCTCGCGCAAAACCTGGATCATTGCGATCCGAGACATCGTCCGTGTCGTATCGCGAACGAGCCGATGAGGAACGAGCTTTTATTGCGCGACGAGCAGAGATCGATCGTCGTGGATTATGGCTTTATACCAATCGTCGTGACTCGAGGCTATGTAATTTGTTGGTAGTTAGAGTGATTTAGTAAATGAAATTGAAGCGATTAAATAATTAGAACTGAATTTACTAAATAATCGCAATTAAAATTATTAAATAATTGTAATTAAATGGATTGAATAATTGTAATTAAATTGGTTAAATAGTCGCAATTAAATTGATTAAATTGTTGTAACTAAATTGGTTAAATAATTGTAATTAAATTGGTTAAATAATCGCAATTAAATTGATTAAATAATTGTAACTAAATTGGTTAAATAATTGTAATTAAATGGATTAAATAATTGTAACTAAATTGATTAAATAATTGTAATTCTATGATTAAATCATTTCAGTAGTATGTCCGTACTAAGCAATATTTAAGTATATAATAATATTAAGTAATATATGAATATACAAGTAGTCAGATTATTGTTTTATGGTATTGTGTGATTATTGTTTTATATATTTATTCGTGGTATTTTTAAACAGTTTAACATCGTTTCAAAACGTTGGGAAAAATATTATTATTATTATTGGCAATGCATAGAGAGTGTATAATGATTGGAAAACATGTGAAAGGAAAGAAACATGTGAAACTATCGCAAACTACTAAAAACCATTAAAAGCAATTAGAAATGATTAAAAATGGTAAAAGAAGCTATAATCAATTAGGAACTATCCAAATCAATTTCATACTTCGATCTTCTTGCACTTACTGTACTAAAAAGATAAAATATCAACCAATATATACTGTTATAATAATATAATAATTATAATATTATTTACTATAATGTAATTATAATATTATTTAGTATAATGTAATTATAATATTTTATATTATAATGTATTTATAATATTTTATATTATAATAATATAAAAATTACAACAATATAATAATAATAATATATAGTAATATAATAATAATATATATCAATATAATAGTAATACACAACAATATAAGAATAATAATATATAACACTAAATAAATCTTTATTAATCATAAAACCGAATCGATCGAAAAAAATCCGAAATATAATAATTATAATATTATTTATTATAATGTAATTACAATATTTTATATTATAATAATATAAAAATTACAACAATATAACAATAATATATAGCAATGTAATAATAATATATAACAATATAGTAACAACATACAACAATATAATAATAATACACAACAATAAATAAATCTTTATTAATCATAAAACCGGAGCGATCGAATAAAATCCGAAAGTTCGCCGTTCCTCTCTTCCGCAACAAACAAATTGTTCAGCCAATGAAATATTCTGTGGCGTCGCGAAACGCGTGACGATTCGAAGTTCACGAAGATTACGACGAGAAGCGACGACGACCGTCGAGCGAAGGTGCTAGGAGAACGAGGCACGATAGAAGAGAGTGATCGATGCCGGAAAGCAGCGATCTGTCGACGCTGTTATGGTCGTTAAGATGAATCGGGGACAACGGCGGTGGGTCGCGCGCGCGCGCGCCGCGGTGACTATAAACGGCCGGTCCGAGGTCCGAGTCGAATCGAGTCGCGAAACGCGTCCACACTTTCTCCAGCCGCTTCGACTAGGAAGTCGTAAATCCCCCCCCTTTACTATTTACATCACCGTATCTGGCTTGGCGCGATGCAACCGCGTGCCTAATCTTTTATGCAACGCGTGGCAAGAACACGCGCGCGAGCGGGCAAGCGAGCGAGAGCCGAACCCGTTCCCAGTCGAATAGTCGACCACGTCCGAGCCGAACGACCCGCGCGAATTTAATCTGCGGTCGATTAGCCGTGTCCGAGGGATTCGATTGAACCTTCACAGTGTACCGGGTGTCCACGAAATCGGGGATATTAGACACGCGGGGCGCTCGTTTTATTGGGTTGGAAATTAAGTAATCGCTGATTGAAAATAAGAAGGAAAATTCTTTTGCTTGAAAATATTAGTTTATTCGATTAGGCGAATCGATTTTGTCACTGTCTTTATTTCAAAGCTTCGTTTTAACCCTTTGCACTCGAGGGGTGGCTTTGGTGGCACCAGTGAAATTGTTCTGTCACCTTCTAAAATAATTTTTATAATATTCTGATCTTTGATAAACGGTTGTGCCAAGATCACCTATTATTACCGATATTATTTCGTTATTATTGTTGTTATAATTGTTATAGTAGTGTTGCTATTGTTATCGTTATGTTATTATTATTATTGCTGCAATTATTATCTTATTGTCACTATTTTTACGATTACTATCTCGCTGTTATTATTGTTACAATATTACCTTTAAAGGTAAATAAACGAATAAACAAATTAAAGAACAAAAAGGTAAATAAACGAATAAAGAAATAAAAGAACAAAAAGGTAAATAAACGAATGAAGAAATAAAAGAACAAAAAGGTAAATAAACGAATAAAGAAATAAAAGAACAAAAAGGTAAATAAACGAACAAAGAAATAAGTAGATAAATAATGATTGCAGACGGTAGCCTTTCTAATAAAGACGTCGACGTATAGTTTGCGACAGTGTTACGGACAACCCGCTATTATCGTCGGGAAAAGGCAAAGGTACGTGGGCGAACCAGAATGGGCACGGTCTCTTGTTCGGATTGTTTTCGTAGACGGTCTCAACCGGCGCCTTTCCCTCTGCCGGCCAGCCAACCAACGTTGTCGAATCTAAAGTGTTCGGACTACCACAAGTTATATTATATAATAAAAGTGTTTTATCTTTTTTTTAACCTCTTAGGCACGGCAGGATTTTGCGCAAATAAAGTTTTTCGTAACGAAATTACCATTTTCTCTAAATATATATTTTTTTCCATATAACTATATATAGTGTTAATTACATATATTCTTTTCTTAATGCATTGTATATACACGCTTTTACTTTTATTGTTTACTTTAATAATTAACAGTTTATCGATCGGAAGCCTATAAATCGGCTCCCCCCCCCCGATCGGTTGCCATAGTAACCATGAATTTGTTATCTATTATTGAGATAAATGTGTCAAATTGTACTACAAACTTCCATATTGTTGTTTAAATTTTTAAATATTAAATACCTTTCGCGTTTAATAAGATAAATAATAAATCAAAATAGAAACGAAAATTTTTACGACCAGATGACCGGTCGATAAAATGTTAAAAAAACAATTGAGTAAGCTTAACCTGAGAGGTTAAGGATAATTGATCAGCTAGGTAACTATTGCGACGAGCCAAGTCGCGGCTGAAATCGACTTATAGCGATACCGTGCAAGTAGTACGGGTAAACGGAAAATCGGACGTCGGCAAATTTTCGGCGGCTGACTTTTCGTCGACTTCTACTACTTGTCGCGTGTCCAAAATTTGTAATAAACTGTATTTATTCGACGAACGTCACGGTGTACTAAAAAAACTCTTTGGTCTACAGGGCATTTTAACCCTTTGCATTCGAAGCCATTTCAAGTGAAATAATTTTCCATAGCATTTCGATTTTACTACTTAACAATTCTTTAAACCTAAACTTTATTGTAGTAAAAATTATTTTGCAACGTGATAGAATAATTTGAGCGGTGCCTCAGGGTCACCATTCGAGTGCAAAGGGTTAAATTTGAAATGTTTTTTTTGTACTACCGTATTTATATTTTGTATTTGGTGCATTTTCGCGAAGTGCGCAACAAAAGTCACCGGCAGCGAATCAAAAACGTCACCCCATGGAAACTTAATTGTCCCGTACCCGTGCACGCGAAGCGATCGCCGCGAATTTCCCGTCACTTTTGATGAATCGACGAAAAAAATATTTCGGCGAGAAGTTACCCGATATATCGTCGAAACGACGAAAGTTTCGACCGCGGCGTTCCGGGAAAGAGAACGCGTCCGCGGAAGCGCGGTTTCCCCCGTCTGAAAATATAAAAAGCCGGCACCCGGTCGACGCTCGAAGAAATTTCCGTCGACGGGATCGCCGCGAGTTCGGAAGCCGCGGGCCGACGGTCGAGTGCGAGACCGTTTAATCGCGCCAATTAATTCGAGGGTGATCCAATTAGGCGGCTAAGAATTAATAAAGTCCGTAAAGCACGGTGTCCACGCGGCCGATTTCCATTTCACTCGGCACCCGCGTCCTTCGCCCCCCCCCCCCCCTCTGTCGCCGGAGTTTCTCCCTACCGTTCCGCGATCTCAACCCCCGTTCTCCAACAGCCCCACCCCTCCGTTACATTCGCGCGGATACTAACTCGTTCGCTTCCGTCGGAATGAATTTTTATGACCGATCTCCGGTCTCCTTCTCTCTTTTTGCTTCTCTGGACCGGCTCTCGTCTTACAAACAAAGCCAGCTGGTTCTAATAAAATTTTTTTACAAAGATACCGTTCGCAACGGAACGAAGCTCGATCTTTCCTCGCGAATTTAACCTCTTGGCTACTGTGGGCGCCTATAGGCGCTTAGAAATTTTGCGTTTGTGATACTGAGAGCGCCTTCAGGCGCCCAGCGCAGTTTGGCTTTGTGACACGGAGGGCGCCTAGAGGCGCTTGATACCTTACTTGACTATTAAATATTTTGTTATTTTTTATTTAGACAATGTTTATTGATATTTATGCCAATTTCGATTCAAGAAAATAAATAATATTGTTTTAATATAGTAAAATTCAGATTTTTGATTATTGAAATATGTTTTAACAAAAATGCATCCGTACCCAAAAATTCGCCGTTCTCGGCGCACATCGTAACACAATCCCTGTCGTATGTTACGATCGGTGCGTAACAAAGTGTGCCGTAGTCAAAGGGTTAATGAAAACGGATTTTTTCCCGCCAAATTACAGCAACTCGAAGCCACCGTGTTTCCGACAATTTTCTACGCGACGGCGTTGTATTCAAAGGGTTACAGCAGCGAAGATCCATCGAACTTAAAATCCAGATACACAATTTAATTTTGATAAGTGAATTCATTAAAATTTAGTTTATTGATTAGATTTAGATTAATTAATTTTGATTGAATTATTTTTAGGTTTATTTGATTTTAAATTGAGAATTTGATTTAAATTTGATTTTTAATTGAATTTTATAATGAAAATTTTGTTATTGAAGTTAAATTGTTCAGAAGTTGGGGGTAATTGCAATTTAATTTTGATAAGTAAATTCATTAAAATTTAGTTTATTGATTAGATTTAGATTAATTAATTTTGATTGAATAATTTTTTGTTTATTTGGGTTTTAAATTGAAAATTTTATTTGAGTTTAATTTTAATTGAATTTGATAATGAAAATTTTGTTGTTGAAGTTTAATTGTTCAGAAGTTGGGGG
>NC_135777.1:6227611-6232691 GCF_028453695.1 Augochlora pura
TCAGTAACCATTAGCTATTTAAATTGCAATTTTTGAGAAAAACAAAATGTATTCTCAAATTTCAAGATGTTTAGAATATTTTGAGGTTATGCCGGAATAAAACAAACAAATAGAAAATATAAGCAGTTCGAGACGATGTCATGCGTCCCCGTATGCACCGGTTGAAAAAGTTTATCAGTTCGCATAACGAATTTATTTATGTGCGATGATAACGTTTTTTTAGACGTTAACCTAAAAGTGGCAAAGGCAAAAGTGAAAAAGTGGATTTATAAACTAGAAAGCTAACTCGCGAGCAGAGCAGCAACTTTGAATTTTCGGTGATCTTGATCTTCATCTTGTCGTATCAAACCCCAAAAAGTGTTTATTTTAACCAAAGAAGTAAATATTGGTAATAAAATTTTCAATTTTATAAAATAAACCCATCTTTTTCGTCCAATATCTTAGCAGCGCAACTTGCTCTGCGATCGACGAATATACTCGTCGTGGCTCGATTCTGGCGTCACAAAACTGTGCGCACTTTTAAACGAAAACGCCACAGTTTTCTGGTTAACGAGATTACCTTTCGCTGATCATTTGGAACGAGATTACTTTTCGATAATAATTTGGAAGAAATTTCACCAAGGTCCCCCCCCCCCCCCCCCCCGAGCGTTCTCGTTCACCGTGCTCTCTCTCTCTCTCTCTCTCCTTGGGGCAATCCCGCGCGGCTCGGTACAGATCCCAGGGCCACTCGGAACGTAACGTGCCGTCCGCCGATGTCTCGGGAGATGATTGAACACGAGAGCGTATTGATTCCGCTCGTGTGGCACGCGTCGTTTCGGTGCCCGTTTCCCCGTTGACAAACATCGTAGCAGGCAGAGAGAGCGAGAGAGAGAGAGAGAGAGAGCCTCTCTCCCGACGAATGTTTATCGGCGAGAGCGGGTCCGGGCTAAACTTGATTATGGAAATATCCCGTACAAACTATGGCATTATGACGCATTAATAATCGCGTTACCGAATGGAACGGCCCCGCTGGAAATTGAGCCATCGATCGGCGATAATTAATTGTTTGAAATTTCCATGGGGAAGCCGCGCCGCAAACTGCGGGACCGCGTCGGGAACGCCCGCGCGGCTCTTCGGACCGCCGCGCTCGAAACGGAGTTACGCAGGTTACCTTCGTGTACCGTTCGTAGGAAGAATAGGTACAGTCTGCCACGGCGGAGAATGTATAGTCTCGTATTTGTACCAAGGAAACGAAATTCAACGCGGTTTATTTATTCCGAACGGCGTCGGGGGTTGCGCAGCGTGAGAAACGTGGAAATAAATTGGGGGGGAACTGTTGGCGCAAATGGGGACACGTGTTGAATACGATTTTAGCGTTGTTTAAATAATTAGAGATCAGTTTGTGGTAGAATTATACTCGTCTTGTAATTAATTATTGTAAACTGAACATAATATATATATAATTAAGTAGTATGTATATAATATGTATAATATATATAATTAAGTAGTATATTATATTTAGTTTACAATAATTAATTACAAGACGAGCATAATTCTATCACAAACTGATCTATAATTATTACAAGTATATATATAATTAAGTAGTATATACTTGTACGTATACGTAATGAGTAGAGCGTGCATCTTTGCAGAGAACAAACGTCTATATAAATTATTTCAGTCACACATAACAAATAAAAATTAGTTGAAAATGTCCTCTACCCTTCAATAATTCCGATAAGACAAGAACATCTCAACAATTTCATATTTGTTATATTAATTCTTGTTCTAAACGAATGAAACGCGTAGGGGTAGTTTTTCAGCGCCGATAAAACCGAATTTTGCTTACAGCTTTGCTTACAATTTTTATTACAGTTTGAATGAACGAATCTATATAAATAATTATCTTACAAAATAGTTTCAATAAAGTCAAAAATTTTGAAATAATAAATCCATCAAGATGGCCACCAATATACTAAATTCAGCGCCGTCAGAGCAACAACCGGCGACCGGATCGATTTCTTCAACCCTCGAGGCTCGTTTTTCGGGGAACGATGATGCACACCCTGATTATGCGATTCGCTCGGTGTGTCGCCATCGTGCGATTTGCTGTGTTCATGCTCGCGATCTGGGCAGACGTGGTCCCCGCGAACCGAAAGCAAATTCGATATTTGCAAAGTTCTCCGACGTTCCTTCGATTCCTAGCTCTCTGCCCGGCGACTATTTCGCATCGGTTGCTAGCTGGAGTTGGTTAGCGTTGGCCGTTGCAACTACAAGAGAGAGAGAGAGGGAGAGGGAGAGATTGCAACCCCCGCGAGCCTCGGCCCGCCTCCAGACGTCCTCGGGCCGAAGCAAAATGGCAAACACTCGATCGTTGCTCGACTGCCGCAACGGGAGATCGTTGGTGCGGCTCCTGACGGGACTCTCGACTACCCCGGCAGCCTTCAGCGATGTTTGCTGGTAAGGGGTGGCGGTGCACGTGACGTCAGACCACTCCTACATGACGCCGCCGGTGCAACGAGACGCGGGGTGGACGTCGATTTTCCAGCGATATTTCTACGACTTTCAGCTTCCCTTTTTTTTCCGAGAGAATCGTCGATTATCGACGATCGATTATTCATATCATTGTTAATTATTCCGATTTTTGTTGTGAATTTCTATTTTTAATCACTTAGCTGCGTCGATGTATTTAGAAGATAAATTTGTATCGATCGCATTAGGTGTAGTCTTTTTGTTAATTGTTTTAGAAATATCCTAAAACGTGAGAAATTTATAACTATATTAGTATATGCATTTTGATATAGATCGTAGAAAAAGTATATTTATTATAATATGTAAAATTGATATTTTTTTATAACATGTATACACGTTCTTACGCAGTTAATAGGTTAAGTAGTTCAATTGTTGCCAATTGCTTCGGTTTTTGTTAATTTAATTCTTATTATTTCAATTCTTATTACTTCAATTCCCATTGAATTCTTATTAAATCGGTCCTTATTAATTCAATTTAAGTAGTTCAATTGTTGCTAATTGCTTCAGTTCTTGTTAATTTAATTCTTATTATTGCAATTCTTACTACTTCAATTCTTATCAAATTCTTATTAAATCGATCCTTATTAATTCAATACTTATTACTTCAGCCATTATTAATTCAATACTTATTACTTCAATCATTATTACCTCGACCATTGTTACTTCAATACTTAATACAATTCTTATCCACGAGATTAACAAATATCGCAGTTTGCGTTTCGTTCGGCCGTCGAATTTCCAGCAGCCGGTCGATCGAACGGGAATAAGATTCGGAAAAGGGAATAGCGCCAAGTAGTCTGGCCATGTTGTCTGGTATCGACTTGCTCCGAAGAAGACTCTCGCCCCCCTTCGAACCACCCCCGGTTAGCCGAGCCAAGCTGCTCAGTCGATCGAGGGACGGGGTGACATTTTTCTGGACCTTGGCGAAGTCTTGTCCGAAGCGCCACCCCTATGATCGCCGACTTCATACTCGAATTTTCTACAACGAATTTTCTACGACGAATTTTCTACAAATATTTTATTCAGATAAGGGGTTAAAGGCTGCATTATTGTACTCGAATTATACTATCGATTGAAATAATTAATCATCAAATTAGCCGATATGGTTTGTATAATATATAGTCTATAGCAGTCTGTAGCTGCCATGTTGTTTCGTCGATTAAATCTGTTGTCTACAATTCAGTCGGTTATGCCAAATCAGCATGGCAAGTTACATGATCGAGAAGCGCGGCCAAATGATCAGATTGTATTATTAAAATGAGTGTTCGTTAGTGAAAACGTTGCGTCTATTTTATGGTGGACGCAGTGGCCCTTCAAAGTCGTCCCTCCAACGTTCGGTGGCCAAATTCTGACGACCGATTCGGTGAATGATCAGTCAACGCTCGTACGTCAACGGAAAGCCAGATCGGCCGAGAACATCGCCGCTGTCCGTAAAAGTGTGCGGAAAAACCCGAGGGAGGCCATTCCTCGCCGAGCGCAAGAACTCGGTCTTTCGCAGTCTTCGACTCGGCGAATTTTGCGTCTGGACTTGGGTCTACACCTGTACAAGATCCACCTGACCCAGGAGCTCAAAGTTAAAAACCACAGACGACGCCGTTTGTTCGCTGACTGGAACTGACCACCGAGATCCTGCGATTTGACAACTCTAGACTTCTTCTTATTGAGTTTTCTGAAGTCGCAGGTCTGTACCAGGAAGCCACAATCGACCGACGCTCTCAAAGTCAACGTAGCCCAGGCCATCGCTCAAATTCAGCCGGAGCCTGTGCGGCAAAGTCATTGATGATCGGACACGTGGCACCGTGCGAAGCCGCTGGAGACATTTGAACGATGTCATATACCATATACAGGGTGTTTCAAAATTATGGTAACTCCGAGAAATGGGGGGTAGCTGAGGCTATTTCAAGTAACTTTTTCGTTTGCCGAAATGCAATCCGCGGCTTTGTTAACGAGTTATTAACAATTAAAGTTGGCTGCGCACCGACGAGTTTTCGTGCTGCTGCGCACATGAGCGCGAACGATTCAGGGACGACTCAAGCCCGTCTCGGTGACAGGAGCCACGGCCACGTATCGCCTCTGAGCCGCGTTCGATCATCAAATAAGAATTTCATGAATTTCACAAATGTTATTAATGAAAAACTTACCAATGCAGTTGTAAATGTTGTAATGACATACACCAGCCTTTCAAATAAAATAAAAAAATCGTTAATACCTCGTACACAGCCCATTTTATCCCATTTCAAAATCGACCCGCCCTTACTGGAGAACATTATATAATCGAATAGCAACGTATACAAGTCGCCAATGTGTTAAATCAGCCGGCGCGATAATCGGCGTATCAGAGAGAGAGAGAGAGTTCGAAGACTTTGATTCCGGCTATTTCCACGTCGCGGGATCTTCTATTTCGAACGGCGGCCGATCAGATGTTTCCTCTGGCCTGCTGCCAGATTTCCTACCCTCGGCTATGTCTATAATAAGAATCGAATTATCAAGATGTAACGATACATTAATTTTCATGCTGGGAGAGCAGCCGGCCTCCTCTCGCGCAGAGGTACCCTCGCTTCGTTCATTA
>NC_135777.1:6233191-6266555 GCF_028453695.1 Augochlora pura
TCGCCGTGGCTCGATCCTGGCGACACAAAACTGTGCGCACTTTTAACTCCTTCCCGTGCCATTTAGCTCGACGAAACTCGGGCCCGAGCGGTCCGCATCAACGCGCACTAAACAGGCCAGACTTATGTTTGTAAACAGTCGCAATACGATCCGAAATGTAGATGCCCGCAATGTTTTCTTAAATTTTAATAATTGAACTGCTCCGTAACAGCAACGACAAGAATCGTGACTAACTGTTCCGAGGTACTGAGAGGAACTAACATTCGGTCACGAGCGTAATGGGCAAAAAATCAGTCCGCGAGCTCGGCTTGTTATGTTTACGTTTGGCCCAAGTATGTGTTCGCGACACAGGACTCGCGATGTTTATGTTTGGCCCATGTATCTGTCGCGAGTCTGACTCGCGATGTTTATGTTTGGCCCGTGTAACTGTTCGCGAGTCTGACTCGCTATATTCATGTTTGGGCAAAGATCTTCATCGCGAGTCTGACTCGCTAAAGTACGGGAAGGGATTAAACGAGGCCGTCGCAGTTAACTGGTTAATTATCTATGTAACGAATTTTTGTTGGAAAAAGTGAAACGAAATATTGGAACGGGTTGAAGAACGCGCCGCGCTACAGCGAATCAAAATTCGCTTTCGCCCGCGGGTACGAGAGTGATTTTCGGTTCGGTGACGGTTCTCCAGGTAGGAAGTAGCGCGCGTCGATCTGTTGGAATACGACTCGCTCGGGTGATAATTACGCGCAGGTTTCCGGAGCGGGTCCGCCGCGAGGGTGCTCGATCCCATCCTCGCGTAAAGAGGAACATGTATATCGCGCGGGCGGGGCGGGCTCGTCTCAATTACGCTCGCGAGTAACAAGGCGCGCGACGACGCGCTCGTGCCGGATCAATTGCAGAATAACGAAATTAATTACATTATAATTACAAGGGGAGAGAGAGAGAGAGGGAGAGAGGAAGGAGCGGTGATAATAAGCGCGGCGAGCGCCGCGAAATCGATGGGATCGATCGCGGAACTGTTCCAGTTTCGCCGGGCACTCTCGGCGCCGATCTGCGCTTCCGACCGATAAACTTTTTAACACGTTCGTCGACTCTGTCCAAGTGTTCATCAATTCCAGAAAATAGACGGGCGAATTTATTCTTGGACAAATTGGCCTTATCGGGCCTGTCGATATCGCTGGTACTCGATTTTTGTTTCTCTTTACGTAGGAATTATGAATATAAGAGAAATGCTTTTATAAACTTTATCAGTGAAATATATATATAATTACTTGTATATTTATATGTTTATATTTTTTTATATGTTATATTTTTTATATATTATAATTTATATATCAGTGAAAATATAGTGACCTCCCGACAGATTTATATATTTATGTTATTTATATGTATACATTTTTATGTAGCTTGGTCATCGGATTATAGCGCAGAGAAATATCGGTGATAATTGGTCAACTTTCATCGACGATAACTTCGTGAAAAATCATTGGAGGATGACGACTCTTTCTTTTTTTAATTGAAGCTTGAAACTTTTACTTTAAGACAGTCTCTCTTGATTTTAATCTTCATGCAATAGTGTAATAGTGTAATACATATTATAGTATAGTACAGTGTACAGAATATATTGTATAGAGTGTAGTATAATATATTTTATAAATATATATAATAAATATAACAAGACATAGAGTATGTACTATATATATATTATTATATTTATATTACATTATTTTACTTATTATGTCATATACATTATACCTTAAGCGTAAACATAATTAAATCCTAATTGAGTATAATAATCATACGTGAAATCTACATCTCGGTCGCCAACGCATAAACTAACATCGTTCCAACATTTCAAGTTTAACATCAATGAATTAACTCCGCCAGTTAAATCTTCCGAATCGGCAGATTAAATTATCGAAGCAACTGCTCTGATAAAAATCGCGCAGATCCAACGAAATTCTGTCTCCGCCGTTCGAACTAGGGCAACCGGCGCACTGAATTCGATTGCTCCGTATATTTACCATGAAACGTCCACTGAATTCTTCACCGCTCGCGCCGTTTAGCTCGTCGATCGTCCCTCGCCCCATCGACGGGACAATTAGATGATCGTCGAACAAAGACGTCAAAGGAACACGCCGCGAAGAAAAGGAGGCGTTCGGTCGACTAGGAAGGAGGAGAAAACCCGTCGGTTCGCCGTAGGGTAAAGCCGGTCGTCCCGTTTTCGCCGCGGCGTACAGAAATTATTTCTGTCCGGCGGTTCGTTACATTTTTCATACGGCGGCACGGATAGAACGACGGTGGTGCACCGTCGCTAAGCGATTCCTTTTGTGACCAGTACCGCGGGCAGAGTGCTTTCGGAAAATTTCGTATCAGGTCGTTAATCGAACGTATCAATCATTCGGTGCGGCAGAGATTAACGGAGAGATTCGTTTGCGGCGTCGGGGGGTGTACAATCCGCGGACCGATAATTCTGATCGAATTCTCGGGCTGTTGCGGTCATAATTCACCGCTAAACGGATACGATAATAAGCTCAATTACCCGTTATTAACTGTGCCTCTGTCCGGGGTCGGAAACTACCGACCGGCCCGCTCTCTCTCTCTCTCTCTCTCTCTCTCTCTCTCTCTCTCTCTCTCTCTCTCTTTCTCTACCGGTGGTCGGCCACTTTATTGTCCGTGCCCGAGAGGCAGCTGTCGACGCGACTATTTTCGTGGATTCATTCAAGGAGGGGACCGACGACGTCGCCGCACACAGTGTCTTCTCTACTTGTCGACGGATCTGCTCTGCCGGTCCACGCTGAACCCCGGTCACCGGTGCTAAATCGTTTTACGAGCGCGCGGCAGGTGCACCCACGCCTCCCAGAGAATTCCCCCCTCTCGCGCGCCCCGCGCGGAATAAACGTCGACGACGCGGGACCGCTGAAAATCTTCTGGTCTGTCAAACCGCCGTCCGCGGTTGTTTACGTTCGAGACCCCTTTTCGACGCGACACGCGACACGGAAATTACCGCCACCCACCGGGCACCGTTTCTACAGATACGTAATAATAGATACAGCGGGCCGCATTAATATTCGGACACCGTCGTATTTCAGACAATTGGAAATGGGTGTTTAAATACATTTAAACTAGGGTACAGTTTGAAATGAAAGAAACGTTATTCTACGGCGCGCGAGGAAGCTCTTTTCTGCGCGGATGCTTTTCAGCGACAGTCCGTGGCTTTTCTGGAACCCCGAAAAGAAAACTCGGGTTCCCTCGTAGAGATTTTAATATAATATAATTCGTTTAATATAATTCGTGACAGTTTAATAAAGGGCAGTTTAACAAAGGGCTAAACGAACGTTCGAGTATTCGAACTTATTTCATTTATTTCCTTGTCTTGAAGAACGAAAGGAAGCATCGACTGCGCCTGCGCGGCGACAAATCGGCTCTCGAAGTCCGGCCAGCAATGTTTCGCTTCGCGCGACAGAGGTCGGCCATTAAATCGCGGTAGCGTAATCGCGGCTGCATTTTTCCCCGGTAGAGCCTGCTGTCTAATTCCTCGCGGCGTCTCCTTGCGCCGGAGAATTACGCGTCGGAACGCGCGCGAGCAAGAGGCAGGTCAGGATCGAGCTTGGCCGACCTCCAAGTCGCCGCGCCGCGCCAGATTCTGGTCGCGCGTTTCGCCCGACCCAAGGTAAATGTGTCGGCGTCGTCCGACGGAAGCGCCGTGCACGCGCGTGTCCCTTTCCCGCGTCGCGACTACGAAAAACAACGGAGAGAGAGATAGAGAGAGAGGGGACGCGTTATCGCGCGTCATGATTCACTCGCGCGTGCCTCGCAGACCGTCTCGACTCTCGATCGATCCTCGATCCAGAGATACGAGCCGGTTTTCCGCTTGATAGACATGGTACTCTCCCCTCCGATCGTTAGATAGTTGCCCCATAGATTCCTAGAAGTCGACCAGCCTTTCACTAAACCTCCCCGACTACCTCTGTCCGGCTCGCATGCTGCGTCTCCGCTGCAATTAGGGAGCAACGGTGGCCTAAGACTAATATTTTATGCTCGCGAGATGCAATGAACATATTTAATGAGGTTTTTAATGATTTGCCGACTGGTTAATTGGCTGCAAATATATTTATTTCTATGGGGTAGTTGAACCTGCTAATGTTATATTTTTGCGTTTTCGTAGTTTCATATCAATATTTTATGCAATATGTAAAATATTGTGTAGAGATATTGGAATTTTTATAGTAGAGCAGTGTGAAATTTCAGGGGGGGTGTAGCGTCTTTTAAAAATATGTAATGGATTATTTTTGTGCTATATTATTATATTAAACTATTATTATTGTGGTATTAAATCATATAATAGATTGTGTGATGGATTCAACATTTATTTGATTTCTTTAATATTTATTTGATATTTCTAGTATTTATTTAATGTCTCTAATATTTATTTTCTTTTAAATCGGATTAAAATGATGTTCTCTTGCAATTAATATTTACTCACTCTAGTAAATGTAAACACACAATAAACATAAATTTTCTTTTTCCCTTAAGAAATTATTATAATCAAAAAGCTACTCACCATTGTAACCATGAAGAAAATGGTACGGCAAGGGGTTAATGTCTCTAACATTTATTTAATGTCTCTAATACTTAATATTTTCAATACCTATTTAAATACGATATAATGTTTCAATCCTGTAAAAAAATATCGGAACTGCAAGAAAGAGCAGTTTCCTCCCTAAACATTAAAAAATCATCTTTCACGCTCTCGCGAGGCAATAAAAATTTCCAATCGCTACACTCGCAACACCAACAACAAAGAAACGAAGTCCAACGACAAAGGTTCCAATAAAACTATCAAAGCACCATGTAATTCTTCTTCGCAGGCGTCGTTCGCTTTTAGCGCGCTCGCGGTTTCCTTTACAAAAGAAGACAGCCGGTATTCTCCAGACAACTCGGGTTGTATAGAGCTACTACCACTACTACAACTAGCCGTCGCGAATCCAGATGAAACTCATCCGCGAGGCAGACGCGTCGTAGATAGTCTAGATTATATCGCGTCCTGGGTGCATCGTATCAGCCGAACAAGCCGCTTTGTCGGCAGTTTCGTACGAGTACCGGGATTGCGAATATTGGCTTTGCCCCGAATATTGCGAATATCGATGCGGATACGCGGGCGGCGGCGGCGCTGGCGCTGGCGCTGGAAATATCGAAACGATATTCGCAACACCGTTTTCCTGTACCGCGAATTTTTTCGATTACCGCCGAACGAGACGAAGATCAACAGGCTTTCCGAACGCGGTGCCTCGTCGCCGACTTCTAATCGGAAGTATAAATACAGTGTCGCTTTTATCCGAATCGTTCCGTGATAGTCGATTTCCTTGGAAAATTAGGCGAAAATGGGAAACGGGATTACCTTGCCAGGGGAAAGTTCATATGTTATTTGATTTATTGTTGATTTAGTGGATCGGGAGTTTTACAGATAATTGAAATTATATATATAATACGATATTATTATAATAGTATTATATGTATTTTTATATATTATATTTAATTATTATTTTATATGTATTTTTATATATTATGTTTAATTATTATTTTATATGTAATTTGATTTATTATTGGTTGAGTGGATGGTGAGTTTTATAGGTACATTGAAATTGTATATGTATATATATATATATTTTCTGTATATTTATATATATTTTTATATATTATATATCGTCATTTATAATTGCAAGAATCTGTGAATATAGCTATGTAAATAGTGTTTGAAATAATATTTCAAGATGTGTTGTTTTAAATAATATTATTTCGACTGTGCTGCTATTTGAAACAATATTTCAAATAATATTATTTCAACTACTGTCATTTCAAAAAATATTTCAAATAATATTATTTCAACTACTGTCATTTCAAAAAATATTTAAAATAATATTATTTCAACCACTGTCATTTGAAACAATATTTCAAATAATATTGAAAATAATATTATTTCAACTACTGTCATTTCAAAAAATATTTAAAATAATATTATTTCAACTACTGTCATTTGAAACAATATTTCAAATAACATTTAAAATAATATTATTCCAACTACCGTCATTTGAAACTTTTTTTGAATAATATTATTTCGACTGCTGCTATTTGAAACAATATTTCAAATAATATTATTTCAACTGCTGCCATTAGCAACAATATGTCAAATAATATTATTCCAACTACCGTCATTTCAAATAATATCTCAAGCTATATTATTGCAAACAATATTTCAAGACACTGATCTCGAATAACATCCCACACAATATCCAAACTAACAAAACGCTAAATAACATATCAACGCACGCCCCTGCGAACAATATTCCCCACATTGTTGTTCGAAATACTCCAGGGGTGGTGCAGTCGGACCCACAGGTAGCATTTCGGCCATCTGTTCGCCAGAATCGAGTGCGTTGCACCTTGCGACCGTCGAGGAGGAGGAGGGGGAGGAGGATTGCAACGGGTGCATTCGACACCGAGTAGACTCGGTCGGGCGATCCTTGCCTCAGGATCGGGTGAAGACAAAAAGCAGGAAGTGCTCTCTCGGACTTCCTCCCGTCCGGGTAACCCGAGCCGTCTTGAGGGAAGACGGCACCGGGAGAACGAGAGAGAAAGAGAGCTAGAGTGAGAGCTAAAGGGCTAGAGAGAAAGAGAGCTAGAGAAAGAACTAAAGGGCTAGAGAGAGAGAGAGGGTAGAAGACACTTGCGGTGCTTCCACCGTCGCCGGTTGAAACCTATCCCTCTCGCCTCGCCCCGTCCCGTGACTTGCCAGCCGAACCGCCGCGAGACGCGCGATTTTATTACGCAAATTGAATTTGCACGACGCGGCGACTCGCTTTACCTCTCCACCCCTTCTCCCATCTTTCTTCTCTTTCTCCTTGGGGAGCGAACGTCGCGGATCGAGCTAACGAACTATGCTGTAATTGATTCCGTCGAACAGACATCCGAGGGCCGTTAAACGCCTCGAATCGGTAGCTGTCGCGAGAAGGAGCGTCCTCTCTCTCTCTCTCTTCCTTCTAGGCTGCGTCGACCAGCAGGGAATTTCATCGAATTAGACGCCGGGGGACCACCTCCGGCAAATCGATTCGCGGAACCTTTCGAAGTCGCTGAATCTTTTCGCTTAACAGGCCTAGCTACTCGAGATCGGACCACTTCGATTTCAATGCGCCTCTGCGTCGCGGTCTCTCCACGGGCTTGTCGAGTAGGCTAAAGCTGCCTAACGCGAGCACCACTTGTATTAGGGTGTCCCGTAAAGTGGCATCCTTTTTTTTATGCGAAATCAGTAGACGGTATTTGTTGTTCACGGTTGATTTATTGCGTTATATTAGGTGGGGGAGAAAGAAATCCTTCACGGCTTTGTTTAACATGTTTCCGATTGTCCGATTTAGGTGAAATATGCACCGCTTTGTTCTATAGTTTGTTGCCATTTTAAAGGTACTTTCATAATGGCTCTTTCGTAGAAGTCTTGGCTCCTGCTGGCGAAGAACTAGCGAATTTAAGGGAATTATTCCGGAGATTGAATTCAATATAATATCTTTTCGTTCGTTGTTATTTACAGCATTGTTTCTGTTGGCCAATTTGAAATAAAGAGATAACGAAATCATTTATTATTCGAAATCGCTTTATCGCGAACGAATCGATGTTACTTTTTATCGTCAAATGACGGTATTGTATACAACGCTCCCGGATAAATAATTTCGGACGGTTACTTTTACGTTTTTATTCCATATAAAAATTCACTTGATTTACATATTACTTGCGTCACGTGTTACGTGGAGTTGCTTCGCGTATTATTTGCTTCACATATTACGCGATTTATGTGTTATTTGCTTCAAGGATTATTTGTTTTAGATGGTATTTGTGTTTTGTATATCATTTGTTTCGCACATTGCTTGTTTTACATGTTACTTATTTTATATAATATTTGCTTTACGTATTACTTGTTTTGCATATTATTTGTTTTACATATTACTTGTTTTATATTTTACTTATTTTACATATTACTTATTTCACATGCAACTTCCATCATACATCACTTAATTCACCACATATTACTACATTTCCTATACACTTTAGCCTTCGAACTTGCATTCACTTCCAACAAAAGCGTTTCTATTAAAAAATATTATAGTTCTCACAAAAATAGCTCTCGTATCGCGAACAACTTTTTACACTATCAACGTCCGGCAATAACAAATTTGCGAGCCCTCCATTAACCATGAAACAAAGTGTTTTTTCCCTAACTATTCTGAAGCGGCGAATATGAAGGTGATCGGAGGTGACGGTGAAAACGAGCAAAGAATAGCGATTGCATAAAAACTAAAATGATTACAAAATAATTGCAACGTGATTATAAAATTTGCGAGAGAGCCCACCATTAACTGTAAAACATAGTCAGCAAACAAAGTGATTTTCCCCTGGCTTTTCTCAAAGCAGGGGTTGTGGAGGTGGTCGGGGTGGAAACGAGCGAAGAATAGCGATTGCGTCAAAACTGAAATGATTACGGCCCTGGAAAAGAACCCAGGAGGGGTTGGTTATGCAGCTAGATACGTTGCAGCAGTTTCCTAGCGGACCGGTTCGGTCCGCGATTAAGCAGGGAGGCCTCGCGTTACGAATTCTAAGCGGGCGCACCGCCGCCGCCGGCCGGCCCGGTTTAAATATCACGGAAATTGAATCTATAAATTTTGCTCGTTGCCATAAATTCCGCGATTTACCGCGCGTAAACTCCGCTTCTCGTTCGCGGGACCGAAACTGGAAACGGACGAGTCCGACGAGAAACAAAAGTGTGCTCGAATAAAATACTGTGTTACCGTGGGACCCGGGCGGAACGTTTCCGACCGTATCGATGTTCGGAATCTGACGGCGGCGTCGCCTTCTGCCGATATTCAATTTGCGATAACGGCGATAACTATAATAATTATTATAATGATAGTAATAATAATAATAATATTACAATGGTGATCAAAATGGCGATAGTAGTGATGGTGGTGTTAAGGAAAATAATAGCGACAGTAGTTAACAATTGCGGTGATGATGGCAATAAATAATAATAATGGTGACGATGATGGTATAATAATAATAATAATGGTGATGGCAGTAAGAAATAATAAATATACTAAAGGTGATGATGGTATAATAATAATAATGGTGGCGACGTCAATAAAGAATGGTAAAGATAACGACGATGGTAATAATAAAATAATAAAAATAATTCTAATGATAATCATAACGATATCAATAATAATATCGTAATAGCCAATGGTCAAAATAAAAAGAATATATTAAAAGATATATGTATGTATAAAATTCTGTTATTTATACCGGTCATGGTATAATTTATATACCATAATGTACCAATAGGGTATATTATATTATATCTAATATATTAGGCCGGATCCCTAATATATTCAACACTCGTATCGAAATGGTTAAACTACTCTCTCGTTTTTCGTCGTTTACGATCAGAGACCATCCCTCCGCATAATCCGTACCCTTCTTCGCCTTCGAATTTTCGTTCGACGACCCCATCGAACAAAGACATTCTCTCCAGCCGACTGATTCGACAAACTTCCATGGTGGAGGTTCGAAAAGTTTCCAGGCCTCGTCCGGAGGCTGCACCGCCGCGCGAGTCCCCCGGCATCCGTTGCAGTCGGTGATTGCCTCGGCTACGCGCGTCGCGCAATGATCGATCGGTTGCGTAACCCGCGTTTGTCCGGTTCCGCGCCGATTTCCTCATCGAGACCCACGCGGCCTTTGTGTGCGCGCACCACCCAGAGCCGTACAGTGCACCTATTCGCGCACGTGTCAGATTATAGCGGTTGTGTCAGCCGTCGCGCGTTCTTATCCGCGTCCCTTAAACGGAACGGAAACGGTCGCCTTTTCTCCAGCGATTTTTCGCCGCGGAATCGGCTGCTCTCCTGACGCGCGGTCACGTTCTCGAAAGAAGGGACACGCGAGGGGAAGGACGTCGTGGCGAGAGTTACGTGTTATCAATTAGGATGCTTGATCCTTCCGCCCTACCCCGGCGGCGGCGGCTCTGTAATTCGTTGCACGAACACGAGAACCCTCGTCGGATCGAGTGGTCCTCGTAGAAAGGGCTTCCGTGAAGTAGCGGAACCGCGGTTTCCGTGTAGCCGCGCTCGCGCGCCCTGGATACAAACGATATATCCCGGGTACTCGCCGAGAGAACCACCGTCTAACGTGTCTCTCTCCTCGCCTGTCTCTGTCGAAGTGACGAATTATACGATGTAGTGTCCTGCGAGCCGATTGCGGTTAATAATCGCTTCCTGTATGGGCGAGAACATGGCCAGGGAATTTGTGGGAATTTTGGTTTTGTTCGGTGACGATTTGTGCGTTATTTTGTATAGTATATTGTGTATACTATATGAGGTACACTGTATAATGTAGCATAATGTATGTATTCTGCTTGTACTATACGATATACTATAGCATATTTTTAATATAAGGTGCAATGTATATTATAATAGATATTGTAGAATATTGTATACGTGCTGTGTGTATTGTATCATGCACTGTAGCATAATGAATATACTATGTATATTATACTGTATTTATTATACTGAGTATATTGTACTGTGTACTATAGTATAATAAATATACTAAGTATATTGTACTGAGTACTGTAGTATAAAGTATACATGTATACTGCGTATATTATATCATATATTACAGCATAATGCGCATATTTTGCGTATATTATATCATATACTGCAGCATAACGTGAATATTCCGTGTATATTATACTATACATTATAGCAGAATAATTTGTAATTGGTAACATACAATATCATGCACTTTAAAAGTAACGATTTAAAAATAATCGCCCAGTCCATTTTCCATCTGACATAGAAATCTATCATCTACTAAATATACTTTTAATTCGCATCATTCAAATCAAAATAAAATTCTACCATTAATATTCAATATTAGATATAGTAAGTAAGGATTGCTATATAGCAGATATAAATGTTCTGCCTGACATAGTAATTTACTAGCAATTAAACAACGTAGCTTTGAAGTAAATCGTAAGGGGTTAAGACTTTATCTCAAACCACCTTGACTTCCACTATACCACTCATGCCAAAAAATATATAGGTAAGGGGTTAGTTCTAGAGTAAAAAGAACGGCGATAGAACAAACAGATTCTTAACCTGTTAGCTGCGGACGACGTATATACGACGTCATAAGGAAATGGCAATTTTATATCTTATAATAGAAATATTTCATCTACGATTTCTGTCAAAATGTTTATGGTAACATAGTCATAAATTTCGCACACTTTAGGAGAATTCTAGAACAATCGTTAAAAAGATTATATACAATAATGATCGATGAAATGCGTGACAAAATTTATCTTCAAAATATATCGACGCAGTTAAGTGGTTAAGAAACCAGACAAGTAAATCACAGTTGTACTAACGTATAGGAGTTGTTGGGGATTGTTCATTTACCTTCCCATCCTCGTCCACCTCCGAACAATCACTCTAAACAGCAGTTACACGTAAAAGAAGAAATTCAAAAATCAATCTCTCGATTTCTCTCCATCATCGTAACCTCCTTGCCGTCGTAACAAAGCCATAGAGGCGTGCGTCGCGTGGCGCGGCACCCGGTGTTCGCTAGTACGCGCCTCGTCCGCGTTCGCATAGGGGTGCGCTCGCGACTCCCTCCAGGTGCCCAACCTAACCTACCCCTACCTCGTATCCCTCGGTTCTGGCAATCTGCTCTCTCTCCTCCGCCCGAGCCCCTCCATTCTCCTGCGAGGACCTTTGGTTCTGGTTCCAGCGTTCCTGTCGGGGCCATCCCCTCTCTCCCTCCCCGCAGTCACTCTTTCTCTCGCTCGCTTTCCGCCGTTCTCTCCGTCGCACCCGTTCCCTTTCTCGCTCGGTTCGCTACCCCCACCAAGCGGCGAAACGAGGCGGCGAGCGCACAGCTGCCACACTGCGAACCGCGAGGATCGTAGAGACGCGGACCGACGCCGTTCCGTCGTGTTAGTCCAGAGAGAGAGAGTTAGTGTGCCGCCTTCGAACTTCACCTGGAGAGAAGCCGCTTACTACCTGTGAACAGTGTGCCCCGATCAACGCGAGTGTGTTCCCTCTCAGTGCAGTGCCGAAAAAAACAGGATCGCAAAGGTACAGAGAACATTCCGTACAGTGTTTTCGCGCGATCGCTGACCGGCTCCTCCGACGTCGTCGTTGTTCAATCTCCCGCTGGAAGGTCCGCACGTTCCCTTTCCTCCGTGTTCCTCCCGTATGCGGAGGTCGGGCCCCGCTGGCCGTGGACCGGCTCGACGGACCGCCAGTAGTCCCTTTGTTACGGTGGAGCACGGTCCGCGGAACCAATCGCGACCACACGGTTCACGACCATTGTTTTGCCGGCTGCGAAGTCGCGGCACGCCGCGCGTCGCCTCCTGCGTCCTCGCCACGATCGGCGAGCATATCCTCGCGACCTTGAACTTGTGTGCCCGTGCGTCCCGCGTGCCCGCGCGTGCTTCGTCTAACCCCGCGGAAACGGCCCGAGCCGGATCCGGTTCGTTTGTTTTTCGTGTTCGTTTCGTCTCTCGGCCACCGTGCTGCGACAAAGAGCAACTTGTTCCGCGAAGAGAACTGGCGAACTGAAACCAGGAGGAAGCCGGGTGGCAGCTGCTGGCGGCCCAGACCAGCCACGACATGTTCCCATACACCACCTTCTCCACTGTGGGGTAAGCCGGGATGCAACCATGCACACTTCTTTACCGGTCCGAGCTATAAAGTCTTCTCGTTTCGCGTATGTTTCGTTGTTGTTGTTTTTGTTCGCGTTGTTTTACGGGCAGTTTCAACCCCCTCGATGTAACGGCTTTAGGATTAAACGACTCGAGAATTTTCACAGTAATTTATCGAGTATGGATATTACTTATTTTTCATCGAAATTAAATTCTGTTCTATCGTTTAATTAATATTTAAGCGCTAGGAATATTAATGTGACTTTCCGTGAAATTCTTGCGATCGGAAAATATTTGTCGTGATTGCGAAGGTCATTGCAAGGGGTGCAGTGTTTACATGTGTATAGTATATTTACGCATATGGGGAATTTATAGGAATTTGGTACAGTGTTTTAAGCGACGGCAGTGGTGCGTCAAATACGAAGCGACGGCAGAGATATATGGAACTTTTTGAAGTGCTACAGTGATACATAAAATTCTGAGCAACGAAATGTTACGCTATTGCGGTCGAACGGTGGCTTTGCCACGTTGTTGCGTTCGCGTGCTAAAACATTTCGTATGTCGTCGGGATTTATTTACGTTCGAAGAACTGTTAAACAGTGCGACCGTGTCGGGGAACTGTGGATTTCGAGTGCAGAAGGTTAAAGACACGTGAACGGTCGCGTAGTACTAGCCATTCTATTTGTTTCACCCTTTTACGGTCGTATTAAGTTTATATATATAGCCGGTGGTCGGAATTCATTTTCGTTGAACAAAGTGGTACACGGTGTGCAAAGTAAAGTTTAAATGTACTACGTGCAATTAAAGTTCAAATGTAGTGGATATAATTGAAGTTTAAATATAGTAGATATAATTGGAGGTTAAATGTAATAGATATAATTGAAGTTTAAATGTAATAGATATACTTGTGGTTTAAATATAATAGATACAATTAAAGTTTAAATGTAATAGGTATAATTAAAATTTAAATACAATAGATATGATTGAAGTTTAAACGGAATATATATAATTAAAATTTAAATACAGTATATACTATTAAACTTTGAATACAGTATATGCAATTAAACTTTAAATGCAATATATACAATCAAAGTTCAAGCACAACATATACTATTAAACAGCATATACTATTTTAAACACAATATATATCTATCGTGCAACATATAAATAAATAAAAAGAATAGCAATGAAGGTAGAACGACGATCGTTCAATATTAATCATTAAAAATTCATCTACAACAACGCGGTCGTGGAACTTTTGACATCGGGATCCCGCGTCTGTCGATAGGAAACAGTGATTCGTGTTACACAGTGGCCTTTTTTCTATGATATCGAGTTCACGGTATTTTTCATTCGAATTTGATTCAGAGAGCACCGTGGTCGACCACCTCTCTTCCGCGGGTTTTCGGGTGCTCCAGAATTTGAACCATTTTAGGTTGCCCACCGGAGAAGTCCGGTTTCGCTCGATCGAATCGCTCTCGAATTGTACGCACACACTCTCTCTCTCACTCTATGCTTGTCAGACTTCCGCGGGGGATTTGTTTAGCAATAACGTTTATCCGTCTGTCACACTGCCGTCGAGGGTTCGTTTTAAAGCGCAATACCGTCTGAACGGAGATATGGGACCTAAATATGCTTCGTTTATTTCGAAAGCGATGCGAGCACATTTTTTGCCGTTCCGGAGAATATTAAAGCTTGTCTGGCCGATTGAAAAATATTGGGTAGTTTAATATGTATTGTACGTGGTTATATAAATTGTACACGGTGATAGTATAGATTGTGCACAGTAGTGATATAAATTGTGCGCAGTAGTAATATAAATTGTGCACAATAATATAAATTACACACAGTAATAGTGCACAGTTTTGCAACACCGTTAAAATCCTGCGACGTGTCCAAGAAATTCTTTACAAACTCAAATCGTCAATTTTTAATATACCATAGTTTTCCTTTAAAAAAAATTAATCACATATAATGTCTCATGAGAAATCGACTCGCATCACTTTTTAAATAAAGGAGGATACGTTTCACATACACTTTTCTCTAATATTAATTTACCTTTCGACTGCCCTGATCTTAATATAAAGTACCAATTAGCGCGATTAAAATCTGCCATAATCAAAGTCGTCGAGAATGAAACGAGAAGACTGTTTCGCCGACCCGAATATTAAAATCGGTGGTAAACGAACAGCCGATCGCCGTTAACACATTCGATACGTAATAATTTCCGAGCGAATTTACGCGTCGTAAATCGCGCGACGCTATTCGGCGACGAAGACGTCGCAGGGGCCGCCTATGGATTTCAAAGCACCGGCGTCGCCCGTAAGAAAACAATCGGGGTGGTGGGGCAATAATAGCGCGAGGCGGATACAAAGCCGGCCGGAATCGGCTGCTCGTTCTCCGCCGATACACTCGAAGTTTAGTATCCTGGCGATTCGACAGCGGTGTGTCTGGCTTGCGAGTGTCGCGCGCTCGACGCACGAAGGTCTGGCTTTCTCTGCTAGCGAATGCTCTGGCTCCTACTCCTTGCATCTTGGTGTGTAGGCTTCGGTGTCTCGTTTCTCCTCTGTCCTCTGTGGCGTAGCCTTAGCTAGCTGTTTCGCTCTACGGTTTAACCCTTTCATTCGGAACTCTGTTTGTTTTCGTGGCGCATGGCTATGTGTCATGCTCGCTTCGACCGAGTCTTTGATAACGAGGTTCGCGTACAAACCCTCGCATAAGTTGAAGTGCAAGCTGAACACCGCGCGATTGTCGATACGAGAAAGATTAACACGAGTTGAACGGTTTGGTATAATAAAATGCAGGTAAAAGGATTTATATGGGGTTTTGGAAATTGGAAGGGAAAGTGAGGAAATTTATGGACTGGATGAATTGTATTGCATTGGGAAATGGTTGAAAGCTTTTATAGCGGGGATTGTTTGGATCTCTGCTTTGAAAGGTGTTTCAATCTGTTTGTGTTGAAAATTGTACAGGTCTATTTAATTTAAAAATTATGCAGGTCTGTTTAATTTAAAAATTATACAGGTTAGTTTACTTTCCAAATGATACAAACCTGTTTACTTTAAAAATGATACAGATTTGTTTACTTTAAAAATGACCCAGATCTATTTACAGTAAAAATTATCTATACCTCTTCTTAATCTGTCGTCGACTAAGATTAGAAGTAATCGAAACCGCTGACGTTAAGAATTATCTAAATCTGTTCGCACGGATACGTATGTCGTTACATTGAAACGAAATGTAGATAACGATTACACGGAACAGCAACGTCTCGATGCCAGGTACACACGCTTCGGTAGCATTAAAAAACGAGAACGCAAGGTAGCATTAAAAAGCGAGAACACAAGGTAGCACAAGAGTATCGGCTTTCCGCGAGACGAATGCGCCGATACTTCTGAACGGGGGTGTACAAGGTCCGCCAGTTAGTGGACGAGCGCGCGCGGGCGCGCGCGTGTTTCGTCCTTCTCTGTCCATGGTTTATTTCGCGTAGAAAACCGGCCGGAGGGAAAAAACGCGTGCAACTGCCGATCCGCGGTGCATCCGTCTGCGTTTGTGCGTGCACGCGTGTCTGGCCAGATGCATTGGTGGTGGGGCGCACACGGAAAAAGAGAGACTGGACGTCTGACGGCCCGTGTGTTGCTACGACTGTTTCTCTCTCTCTCTCTCTCTCTCTGTCGCTGCCTTTCCCCTGTCTTTGTCCTCTCTGTCTTTCTCTGTCTCTCTTTGTCTCGCTCTGTCTTCCTTCCTTTTTCTGTCTTTCTCTCTGTGTTTCCCCCTCTCTCTCTTCCTTTCTCTCTGGTTCCAGGAGTGAAGGAGAAAGGGGCTGAAGCGACGTTAAAGAGAGAAAGGGAGACACGTTTCTACGGAATAGGCACGGCCGAACTTGGAACGCGTCGGCGCTTTGTACTCCTCCCTTTGTCTCATTCTCTCTCTCTCTCTCTCTCTCTCTTTCTCTCGGTCTCTCTGTTCTGTTTTCGGACCCCCGATTTCCCGTCTCCTTTGCTCGCGAATTGGGGGGCCCCATCGAAGGCGCAGCGGGGTGAAATGACGAAGTTGTGTCAAAATCAAAGAACTTTATCATCAATGATACGATAATCTTCTTTTTAAGTTGTCTTCGCAGTCTTTATTTTATAATTATTACAAGGATGCTTATGTTAGAAATTTAGGCACAATTTAATTTGCTTCAGTTATAAAATTCATTTTTTTTCATTTTGATTTCTGATTGTAACTAGTTAGTATGAATGTTTTAAAGCTTGACTTTAAACTTTGATTGATATATCTTGTTGTATGTATGATTCTATATATTACTACGAATAATTATATGTATATTATATTGTATGTATGATTATACATATTATTACGTATAAATATATATTATATTGTATATAGGATTACATATACGATTATATATGATCACATTTATTATTACACTTTATTATACACTATATAGGAACTTAATACATAGAAACCATCTTGACACATAATTCTCTCCTTAATCGTTCCAATAATTAGCGAGAGCATCTTAAAATCGTATAAATTGTCGATGCAGTTCGATCCACATCGACCATCGCCACAAATGCATCGGATCCCCGCAGCCGGTCATTATTATTAGCCGACCGGCTTTATTACGCAATAATTGAGCGCCGAGACGTCGTCGATCCCGCAGAGTTTACGCGAAGTCGAGCGAGAAGGGGGGTCTCGCAGAGCCCCGGGGCTGTTTAAACCCCGCCTCGATGTCTTTCGCAACTAGACTCTCTCTCTCTCTCTCTCTCTCTCTCTCGACAAAGCGACTTTGTCGTTAATAATTTGCAGCGAGGGCACACGGAGCTCCGGGTCCGCCTAGGCTAAGCGCCTGGCGAAATCGAGGGGTTCCGATCGATACGCGAGAAATATCATCCCTTGATTAATCATTGTCTCCGTGGAAACCCTTGACCCAGAAGTTGCGAACGTTTACCCTTAAAGTCGCTAAGAAGGCCGTTTTAAAAATTCATCCCCCGTGGGGCAGATTCCTCTATCCACGAGTTCAAAACCTCCCACCCCGATCATCTCCAAATGTCGCAGGCTATCGGGGTTGACAAAGTGTCGTAGAACAATTTCTCGAAGCAAAAAGTTTGTTTAAATCACCTCGGACGTGTCGCGTAATTTTTAGGGAACTTTGTAGAGGCTGATAAAATAATTATGGTACGATATTCTCTTTTTTTTTAGTTATTCTAGTTTTTATTTTATTCTCTTGCAACGACGATTGCAAAGTCATTGTTACTGTATTAAATAATTATTGTATAAAATGATCACTGTACGATATAAATACTTTTTACTTATTCTCTCGTTGCAAAATTCTGTTCTCTCTCTTTCTCTCTGATAACAATACAATTAACAATAAAAATAAGGAGGAGAAACTTACACAGATTTTTCCCAATTCATCCCTGAGGGGTTTGAAATTAACACGGAGTCTATAACATAATCGATCGAAGTAAAATTGTTATTATAAAATACCATAGAAAATTGAGGGTGATCCAGGAGCCCTTCCATGGACTTCCATAGACTTCCATAGGGTTGCTCGATCCTCGAGTCCCCGGATTCGCGTCTTTTTTCGATCGAGAGGCTCCTTGGTCTCCTTGGCAACATGACGCGTCGATTCAACGTGCTCCACGACGGGGTGGAACGCGAGGGAAAAGGGTGCAAAGGGTGCAAGGGTGTAGCGTGACACACCGGGGCCTGTGCATGGCGTCGCGGTTAGGTCGTCGTCTCTATGTTCCTCTTTAGTCGGCGGGTCGTCATGCCGACGGAAAAACAAGCCGCGCGTTCTAACCTGGCCGCGGGAGGGGGGTTGATCAGGGAGCATAATGGAGTTCGTCGGTGATCGATTATGAAGCGATTACTTGCGCTATCGATTACGATAGAAGTAACCATGGTGTTTCGAATCGTTAATCGATGAATCCTTGCTGCAATAAATCGGCGGAAGCACTGTTCGATTGAAACGTTGCGACTTTGTATAATATATTATACTATGCTATATTATACTATACTATGCTATATTATACCATATTATACTATACCCTATTATTTTGCATTACGTTATTGTTATGCCAGATTAACACTAATATTGTTATTATTGTTCAATGGTAAATAGACCGGAAGTTACCTATACACACAACAGTTTAAATATAGGCTCAGCAAATTCCACAGACCATTTAATCATATTAGCATAACAATGTTATATAATTGACATTTGAAAATTCGTAGAAATGTTATTATTTTTCGATAGTTTAAATATCGCAGATTGGATTAATCAAATTTGAAAATTACATATGCACGATTGTACATTAATATAGGCTGCCCTTTATAGATCCTGTTGCCTTGTGTCCAATTGTTATGAAACCAATGAATCGAGCGCTATTATTAATTAACCTATGGACTATTCCGGGCAGCAAAAGCCGATCCAATTTTACCAGATTCGTCGGACCAAGAGCGGTTACCGCTCCGCGACCGGAAACCCTTGAAACGCGTCGGCGTAGCGCGCGCGTGGGACGCCCCCGTAATTCGACTAGGCGAGCGGAACTTTCACCCTTAACCTTTCTCAGCGGCGATGATGCTCCTAATAACGGGTGCCGTGTATTATTTAACGCTCCGCCCACGCGTGCAACGAGCGTCGATGACGGCCGACGTTACCTGCGCAAGGAGAGACGGTCAATCCTTCTCCGTCGACGATATCGTCCTCGGATTACAGAGTTCGTCGCTCCTCCGAATTAAGGGATGTTTAAATATTAGTACAATATAGGTATTAGTGTAATATAAATATTGGCATAGTATAGATATTAGTGTAATATAGATGTTAGTATAATATAGATATTAGTGTAATATAAATGTTAGTATCAATCATATAATTAATATAACTCAGGTATTATTATTTCAGTAGTTTTGAGACGTTTTTAGATTTCCAGATATTATTCTTAGAAGCTCAGGATATTACAAAAATAATCGTTCAGATAAAACAGTCTCTACCGTACTATTTTATCCAAAGAAAATTATATTTTATTTATATTATTTAGAATCATTAAACAGCGTACTTTTATTTTACTAAATCATACAGGAGGAGGAATTACTTTGAAAGTTAAAACGGTGTTACACTGCTACTATAATTATTATTATACCATAATTATGTACTATAACTACATTGTTATACTAACAGTTACGTTATTATACTAACAGATATGTTATTATACTAATAGTTACGTAATTATAGCAATACTTACATCGTTATACCAACAGGGTCGAAAACAGAAATATGTAATTACTAATTACAGTGCAGCAACGTATAATAATTCTTAAATTACATTATTATGCTATAATAATTATTACACGTTCCAATATAGTCTATTAACTGTTAATTATATACATCACTGTTTTCAACCCCTAATTCTCAATGAACTTGGAGAGGGGGAGCGAGAAAGGAGGTGAACAAAAGCGGCACTGTGTCGCGTAGTTCCCGTCGGAAGGAAAAGGGGCTGGGAGGGGGGGGATCGCGTAAAGAGAGTGCGTAACGGACAGCCGGCTCTTTGAGCTAGGACGGATACAAACACAATATCTGAAACGAAGAAACGCGCGCGCGACGAATCGAGTACATCTGCCCCAGAATGCCGCCGACGCGGCGTTCCGCCGCAGCTGCGGCGCGGTGCGTTCGGACGATGCTTTTCCGCGTTTCCTAGGGTCGTATTGTTATATTTATTTAATAACCGGAAAACGCTGCAGGCGGGCAAGCGTTACGGAACCGTTTTGCGGCCAGATGAAGCAGGAAACAATTGCTGTTTTTCTCTTTTTCTTGCGGTTTATCGTGGCTATGTTATGGCCGTCGTGACAATTATGATTATCCTGACTCTTTATGGCGAATAGGAATTTTTAAAGACGGTTTTAAGAAGTAGAATTGAAATAAAAATAAATTGTTCGTTTGCAGTAGCTCAGATCAAGTTGAAAAAGTGGTGCAATAAAATTATTCCATTCTTCTTTCGTCTTCTATATTTTATGTTTCTGTTATATATAGTAAATTATATGATAAAAATATATTGTTTAATCAGGGTAGTTTCCATGGAGTTGAAAGTGTAGTAATAAAATTATTCGATTCCTCTTTCGTCATCGAAATTCTATGTTTCTTTTATCACATTTTTGCATCTCGTAAATGAATCGAATCCGCCGGGGCTAGTTATTAGCGACCTAAGTGCTGTTTAAAATGATCAAAGGGTGAGAAAATATTAAACGGTTCGCGACAAGTATTCTAGTACGACGAAGACACGATTTATACAATTCAGTTCGCTGCAAAGTGTACGGTGACCTAATTTTCCGACCCTTTTTCTTTTAATCTTTACCTTTTATTTTTCCAACCCTTTTCCAACGGCCGCTACTTGTGTGTATTCTTTTTCGTTCATTCTTCTTCTTTCTTTTTTTTTTAAATCTTCCCTTTTACTTTTTCCGTAACAAAGGGTACTTTTAATAAATTATAGTTACTATTACTGTTATTAAAATAAAGTCAGCCGTACCGTCGATGAAGCATAACCGTTACAGCCCCCTTGTAACAACTCGCGATGAAGTTATAATTCTATTGAATATGGATATTATTAATTTCTTTTCAATTCGACTCTTCTGATATATATAAAAAAAAGTCTAGAAATGAAAGAAAATGAAGTAATTATTGAGAGCAACAGAAATTATAGTGGTAAGGGGTAAATTTTGAGCTAAAAATCATGCCATCCGTCATATGCCGTCTTTGCTCACAGTCGATGTTCGCGCAGCTCTCGGTTCAAGATCCCATGGATCTCCTACGCGGTTCGTTGCATTCTCTCGAAGAAGAATTTTCGACGAGGTGTACCGGTCCGAGCGGCGCCTCGATAAAGGATCTCGGAGAGCGTTCGTTTCCCGAATGGAAAACACGGGCGGCTGGTAATTAGTGCAGATAGGTCGGCCACCGAGAAGCACGCGATATCTGGTGCCAGCTGGGTAGAAGGGAGATCCGTGACGGAACAGAGAGAGAGAGAGGCAAAAGGAGCGGCGGAGGGAGGGAAGCGAGGCAAAAGGAACAGAGAGCCGCGTTGTTTCTTCGAACGCCGGCGAGTATCCGCTCGCGCGCGCCGCTGGAAAGTCGATAACCAACGCGGAGCTGCCGCGCGCGGTCAGCTGCGATCCACGAATGTTATGTCAATAAATGTCCGTCACCGACACCGTCGTGTCGCCTCCCGTCCCGCCTCTCTCGCCCTGTGGGACGCTTTTAGAGCGTCTGCGAGCGGCAACACGGCGATAGGTTGCTCGATTATTTGCCTCGCTGGAGGATCGCGCTCGAGGTGCTTTCGATGTCACTACCGTTTCGCTTTTGTCGCGGACGAAGCACCCGGTATTTCCTTTGAAAACTATACCTCTATCCCCGTTTCGCTTCTCCACTCTATCTCTCTCTCTATCCACCCCTTTTTAATATCGCGCCTTTTCCAACCCTTTGAGCTACAACCCGCGTCGCGCCTTCGACCGGATCCGCGACCGGGAAACACCGGTTTTCGGACAGTCGACCGCGACGTCGGCCTCTCTGGGACACTGTTTCATACACCAGTTGTCCTAGAAACATTCGGTACCATTTGTAAATCAGATCTGCGAAATGCACTTTCAAATTGTCGTTGTAAGCTTGAATCAAGGAATGGTGGAAAGAGATCTTTTTTATTGGGTTGGCAACTAAGTTAATTGCGGATTCAAAATAAGAAGGAAAATTCAATTCTTTTGCTTAAAAATATAAATTTTTTGTATGCGGTAGACATGGGCCGCATAAAAATGTCTCACCTAGAAAATACGTCAGAGCTTCACGAAATAGCGAGAAAGTGCTTTCCAAACAAAATAAATAATTAAATTACACATTGAAACATTTAAAAAAAATTCTCAGTCAAATTTATTCCGCGATAACAAACTTCCAGGGGGGGTAGTTTTCTCCATGACGTCGGCCGTGATTTTTGGCACTCGGCAATCGGTCTCACGAGCAAAGAGGTTGTTGCTTAGAGCCGTCGCCTATTCCCACGATCCTTACCACAAACAGGTGTCTTTTTCCGCTCCGGATGGCGAACCAGCCGTGACTTGGCTCTCGCCTGGCTCTTCTTCGAAGCGAGCACACTTTCTTCGTCGCGAGACGTTTCGATTACCATGTTCCGTCCGCCGATTCGTCGCCGTGTTCCCGCGCCCCGCCGCGAACGCTTTAAACCCAGGAAACTCGGCCGCAAAAACTAGCTAACCATTCGGCGAGAACTCGGAATACCGTCGGCGGTATCCAGTGACAAAGACCACGGTCGATGCACGTGGTGTCCGCCCAGTGTTTGTCGGGCTTCTTCTTCCCTCTTTCGTTTGGCTTCGTCTCTCCCTCGCTCTCTGCACAGCTCTCTCTCCCTCCTTCTCCGATTCTCGCGGCGTTCGTAATACTCTGCCGATTTACAAAGCTGCTCGAGGGAGGGTCTCTTCTCTCTCTCTCCCCCCCCTCTCTCTCTATTCGCGGAACTGGCCTCTCCCCTCTAGATTATACCAGACCTGGGTGAAATAGTATTTCAAGAATGGTTAAATAGGCGTTTTACTTTGCCTGTGATTTTGGGGATATTTTTGCTGCGTTTATGGAAATGTTTGCACTGTGTTCTTGGAATATTTGTACCGTGTTCTTGGAATATTTTCACTGTATTCTTGGAATATTTTCACTGTACCTTTTTGGTAATATTTCATTTGTCAAAGGTTGCGAAGGGTGAATTGGAAATGGTAAATGTTTTAGCCACGAGTGATGGTTAGAATGATATTTGAAATCTGATCAGATTATTTGTGGTACAGTGTGGTTGATTTATTTTATTCGTTATAGTCGGCTGATTGTTATTTTATCGTATTTGAGGAGATAGACAATTTTATTTGCTAGGCTTGTGATCTCTTATGTTATGTTAATCATTCGCATAAATTATTCTTAGTTCAAAAACTTGAATGATTCTATGGTTTAGTTTAGCAGCGTAAAATATTTATTTTCATACTTCAGCATTAGATTACCACGTGGTAATGTATTTATTTTCATACTTCAGCATTAGATTACCACGTATTAATGTATTTATCTTCATACTTCAGCATTAGATTACCACGTGTTAATATATTTATCTTTCTGCTTCAGCTTTAAACCAAATTAAAATGTTTATCTCGATGCTTCGTCTTTAAATGACCAGAGTAAAATATCTATTTTCAAAAGCTGTATCTGTAAATTACTAAAATAAACTACCGCATGCCACATTAACAAAATGAAATATTCAATTTACTAGACTTTAATATCCTGTTTGAAGTACTATTTCAACTGTGAAGAATTTGTTACGGAAGATAGTACCCTAAATATGTCCCCTATAAATATTAGCCAGCTCTTGTCTCCGCGATACACTTCTCTCTCTCCCTCCCTCTCTCTTTCTCTTTCTCTCTTCCACCCTCTGGCTTTGACAGCGCAGCAATATCAGGTGTGTGCCGTCGACTTCATCCGACACCGATGAAACGAATCTCCCATGCTCCCAATGATTTCGTATCTTTCGAAACGTTGTTATCCGCCTTTAATTATGCTCCGGCGAGCAATCGGGGGGGTTCCGGAAGGCAGCCAGTTAGCGGGTTAAAGGGGCCGTTAATTAAATTATCGAGGATCGCCCGGTATGCGTGGGCGTCCAGTCGTACAAATTCCACCTTTTTCCACCGGTGCTCGTAGGCGATGCCTGATGAAATGTCGGCTGTACCTCCCATGCGTGTAGGAGCTCTCTCTCTCTCTCTCTCTCCCTCCTGTTCGGTGTACATTCATCGATTAGGAACGGGGGAAGCTCGCCGTTCCGTAGCCGGGTCTGTCGGGACCCGGCCTTTTCTACGGCTTCTAATTTCTTGGCTTTTCACGTAACCTCGGCGATATTTAAATTAGGGATGACGCGGCGTCAGCGAATTCTTGCACCCTGCTTCGCAAGGTATATTTAAAGTAATCGATGTGTTAGATGTAACAGGTATAATATTTTTAACCCTTTCTATACCGCGTTCTAAAATTATTTTTATACATACCAGCAAAGCTTAAATTTGAAAAGTTGTTAAAAATGTAACTGTTGTATGAATTATGAGACTCGATTTCATATAAATAAAATGTACTTTGTTATACAGAACGAAAATGCTACGAGTCAGAGAAATTATTTTAAGTTTGATGTTGTAATGACTTCGAGTGCAAAGGGTTAATATTCTATTATTTTTAATGTATCTGTTATATCTAACATTCTACAGTAACTATTTATGATATTCATATGATTATCGTACAGTCTTGGATATATTAGATACGCCAAAACTATTAAAAACATTAAACCCAACATAAAACAAAAATATGTAACAGCAATATTTTGCCAAGCTCGCCCGCAGACGTCACTGGAAACGCAAAAGTTACTTTGACTCTATAATTACGCTCGCCGCCTGTCGGCGCATGCAACGAAGCCGGGCGATAAAATGCATCCAGACAGCTGCATCTGCGTTCTAATAATCATGTTTCTGCAAACAAGTAAACATCCAGCGACTTCTAAACGACGTTTCGCATAAAGTAGCCCGAGAGTAGGCGTGACCGATTGCTGGCAACTCGTGCGCCTCCCCCACCGAGAATAATCCCCAAGGAACTTAGAAATTCTCTCGACCGCGGTCTTCGACTTCGTTCCAAGCAGGTTCAGGGTGTCCCATAAATTCCTTCCTTCTTTTATGCGATATCAATAGACGATATTTGTTGTTCAACCCTTTGCGATCGAGTGGCGACCGCGTCAACGTCTTGTATATAAATTACTTTAATTTATACATAACGCAGATATAATCTATATACAATTATCTTAAATTGTATATAATAAAAATATAATTTACATACAGTTATATGCAATTATATACAATTGTATAATTTATATTCTCACTCGTCCTGCCAAGCGAAACGCCGTTTCGACTGGGAGAGTCGTCTCTCGTCCTTAAAGGGTTAAATTATTATATAACATTGTCCTTTGGAATTTTAGTGTCACCCACTGTCCCTTCTGTCTATCTCTTCGCTATATCACGGATTTTCATCGAACACACTCTCGAGACAAATACATATCGCAGCGCGGAAAAAGACTTATGGGACACCTTAATAAAATCGCGGACATTTCGCCATCGACGTAGCGAAAGAGTGAGAGGCGTTGCCCCACGGTTCTCGGTGTCGAGCCATTCGAGCGAGACCATAGCGTCGTCGTCGAGCATTTCTTTCCGCGGAACTGTTCTCCGAAGCCCGCGCACGGTCCCCCGGTTCTCGACTTACGGTCGATGATCGATGGCCGAGCGCGCGATCGACCGCGCGGAAAGATCTCGGCCGCGGAAGATTTATTCGACGGGCAGCGCCGCTGCGGACCCACCGGCCCGGAAAAACATTATTTCGAGGCGGTTGGGATACGCGCGTTTCCGTTCCGCGAGCATCGCCCGGATGCTGCGGCCAAAAATTGCCGGACCTCTACCCGAGAATTTTCGTGGGGGGGATGACGCGAACCATTGCGGGGCTGATACGACAAGTTTGCGGAGGTGTTGCGGGATTTTCGATTGGAATTTTTGGTGGGGATCATGATTTCTTGTTTAATTAGAGTTTTAAGCTTTTAGAGAAGTTGTTCGGTGTTATTAAGAAGGCATTATTAAGGATATTTCTGATGCTGTAGCTTTTTGTTGACGGTTCGTTGCATTCTGTATGTACTGTTTTTAATGTGAATTGTTCTAATTATAAAGTGTTTTAGATAGGAATTATTTTAGCTGTGAATTGCTTTAGATAGAAATTGTTTTAGCTAGGAATTATTTTAACTGGGAATTATTTTAGTTAGGAATTATTTTAGCTAGGAATCCTCATCTATCACAATACATAGAACCTAATTTACACCACTACGATTCCACCCTCTAGATCATGCTTGCTATCATATCTGAAAACAATAGAAAGAAACAATCCAACGAAAAAACAACAGAGTATATAAAAATCGAAGCTATCTGTCATTTTCAACTACCGATCTCGTTCACAAATTCCATCGCAGCGCTGGCGAAGTCGATCGACCGATTTCCGCCGTCAGGACACCGCGCCGTTAGGAGCGTCGTCTCCGAAAAATCCTGTTTATTTCGGTCGGGTACACGCCGAGTGCAGGCGGTTTTCCGAGCCGGGCTCCCGGCGTCGAGAATAAAACAGCCTTGGACAGAAACTAATTTTCCGCGGCCCGAATTAACACGGCCGGCCCCGCGATAAATAATGAGAATCGTAATTCCGTGGCCCGGCAAGCACGGCGGAGAGCGCGCTGCGTTCTCTCTCTCCGGTCCCGTCGACGCCTTTATTCTGTCGCAACGGTCCTCCGTCGCGGGTCGCCTCCGATCGATCGCCCGCCGATTTCCGGCATTTTTTTGGCAGCCGCGAAACCGCCGTCGGACTCGCGCGCGGCCCTGTTGGCAAACGCTCGCGGCGAAAGTATCGATCTTCGGCGAGCCCGGAGAACTTGCGCGGCCAATTCTCTCCCGACCGTTTCCTACGTTCCCGTTCAATGGCCGAGAGCAAGTAGATCGTGGCAGGTAAGAAATCGTACGGGAACGACGATCGAATGTCCGTCGATCTTCCTACGGCGTTTCATCTTCGCCGGAACTGCGTCGCGTTGTCGTCCAATTCCTTATATCCCCGGTCTAAGTATACTAATTCTTTTAATTCCTGTAACAATTCACACTCTTTCGTCTTTCGTGACAAAGGGTTTTCCTGTTACAATCGCCCGGTAAATAAGTAAATAGGTAGATAGATAAGTCAAAATGTAGAGAAGCAAATCAGTCAAGAAGTAAATGTTGGTGCATATGAAATATCGGATTTTTTTTATCTTTTTCCAAAAGCTACTGATTTAATCAAATTGTGCCCCATTTGTGTCAATACACTTTTCCCAACGCGAGTTTAACTCATAGATGTGGGAATGTATCGGGTATAAACCTATCGGTTGTTAGACGCAGATATACAGGCTACAACGTTCGCTTATTATAAAATAGTTCTCACTTTCTCGCTACACTCACCGCACACAGTACTGCAAAACAAAATACGCCGATTAACGCTCGCTGTTCTCGCTGTTCCGCTGTGTCGCTCGCTTTGCACTGGAGTTCGATTTGACCGTTGCCGCAGAGCAGCGCGTAAACAAAACACGTCCTTCTAGGAACGTTCGCACGCGGTAAATCCCTACGTAGATGTCTCTCTTCAAGAAATTCTATGGAATTGGTGTAGAATTTTTTCAGACTGTCTTCCATTTACGTACTGTTTACTACGCATACGTCGTACAAAACAATTGCGAAATTAAACGAAGTAGAATATAAAATTTTACAAAATTTTAGTCAAGAACTAAGTAAGTAAATAAATCAGTAACGAAATAAATACGTCGAGAAATGATTAAGCAAATCAGTAAAGAAATAAGTAAATAAATAAATAAAGGAATGAATGAATAAGTAAAGAAATAAATGAATAAATAAATAAATTAATGAATGAATGAATAAATGCATAACTGGTCAAAAGAATAAAGAAATGAATGACTAAATAAGTAATAAGAAGCCCGACTGGAATTGCGTTATTTAGTCGCGAGGTCCCAGATGGATTAAACGTTCGTCCATTCCCCCTCGCTCCCGGTGCCCATCCTCGTCGCGATCCAATTAGGCGACCTTAAATATCGTATTCGTCGAGATCGACCGTGCCGATCAAAATCGTCGTCGTCGTCGTTGCGTAACGCCGCGTGGAAACGTGACTCGATCGAAGTACTTTTCAAGAATCGAGTTACCAGTTCGGGTCGGCGTAATACGTCCTGTTACCGGTCGACGGCTCTCTCGCGAGTCTTGCGTTTCGAAATGGTGGACGACGCGTGGGGCGTCCATTGTTCACCCTTTGGCTTTGGAAGGAGTGTACACGGTCTCGCGAGTCCATCGATGTACATGGATATACAAAATACGGGCTGTTCTTCCGTTTATGGTCCATCTCAGAATTCGATGAAATTTTGAAAATAGGTTCTTTTTTAACTAAAATGACGATTGCCAGAAGGATTTTTGGCGACTTGAAAAAAATTTTTTTATCATTTCAATGTCGCGCTCTACTTTACCGACTGACTGACACCGACTTTGTACTTTATGTTCGTGCTGTGCGCATGCGTAAGTATGATGGGACAGTTTGTCAAGTGCTTTTAGAGTTGTATAAGTCGTATAGTTTAACAATGAGTCATTTAAATTTGTTTTACATTGTAAAAAAAATGAATGATTTCAAGTCAGCACTAGAATGGGTGAGAGAACTTGGGTTAATGCCTGCTGAAAAATATTGTGGAAAACATAAGAATAAAATTATGTATGTTGAAGTCAGAGGAAAACTAGGTCGCTTTCGATGTCGTAAAATGGGAAAATATGATCATTGGATTACAGCTACACATAATACATGGTAGTTATTACTTGGTTCATTATTATTTTTATTATTTTATATGGTAGAATTCTAATTGAAAATTTTTATAGGTTTGAACGATGCCATTTAAACATTGAGACTTGTATGATTATTACTTATGGTTTTGCGTGGAAATTTTCATTCGAACTAATGCAACATGAGTGCTCTATAGTTGAAAATGAGACGGTTTCCTCGGAAACGATTAGCGATAGATTTTCATTCTGCAGAGAAGTATGTACTCTTTGTCTTGATAGACGATACGAGATGAAAGGTTCAATAGGTGGTCGTGGTGTTATAGTAGAGATTGACGAATGCAAAGTTGGACGGAGGAAATTTGAAAAAGGGCGTATACGTGAGGGGGTATGGATATTAGGTGCAATTATTGTGGCCAATCAGTAAAATATTCTGAGGGAATCGAGCTTTAATAACTTTTATTTTAAAACATTTGTTATCAATGTAGGTATGATAGAGCGAGGAGGGAAGAAATATCGGTTGGAAATATGTCCCGACAATAAACGTGACGAGATTATGTTAATATCTCTTATCAAAAAACATGTAGAAGTGGGTTCGGAAGTTCATACAGATTGTTGGAAGGGATATATGAATTTAAAAGATCATGGTTATATTCATAAAACTGTGAACCATAGTACAAATTTCGTAGATCCGGATAGTGGAGCGTACACACAAAATATTGAATCATCGTGGCGTGCTTTGCGAGCTCGTCTAGCTAGAGGTGGAATCAGAAAAGATTCGCTTATAGATCATATGTGTGAATTTTTATGGCGCTATGAGGTTAAACAGGCTGGCAATGATCCATTTTTACAATTAATTGACGACATTAAATATATATATTCTGGAAATTAATGTAAAATGTATAGAAAATTTCAATTATTAAACCAAGTGAATCAATATCTACAATTGGAAGATTACGAGATGAAAATTAATTTAGGTTAGGTTAACCCGAAAGTTTATTTATTATTTAGTTATATTACTATTTATGCGATTAGAATGAGTTGTGGTTAGGTTAGGGTTAGGTCGTGCTGGGGGCGGAGAGGGCCGGCCGTAAGGCCGGCCCGACCACGCATTCGAAAATCCAGGAGTAGTCTAAAAATTGAAAGATTACCTTATGTATGTATCATTCTAAATTAAAGAGGATTCGCTTATAGATCATATGTGTGAATTTTTATGGTGCTATGAGGTAAACTAGGCTGGTGATGATCCATTTTTACAATTAATTGAAGATATTCTATATAAAATAAAAAGTGGATAAGTCGGTAAGGTGGAGTGCGACATTCAAATGATAAAAATTTTTTTTTCGAGTCGCCAAAAATCCTTTTGGCAATCGTCATTTTAGTAAAAAAAGAACCTATTTTCAAAATTTCATCGAATTCTGAGATGGACCATAAACGGAAGTTTCGCCAAAATACGTATTACATAGAAATATATATGTAATAATAAATATAGAAATAAATATATTACATAAATAGAATAATAAATAATAAATATATATGTACATTCTCACAAGTTTATCGATAAGGAAGTTATCGATTACTTACAACTTTTATATTAAATTATCAATTATTATCGAAGGAATACACAAGTCGAGTGCATTAAAAATAGCTAAAAGAACGACTCGAGATAGATTAAAGACCGGATATTTTTAGTTTATTCAATGCCTCCGTAGAATGGCGCGCAGAGTCAAAGGGTTAATTGTTGCTCGACTCACTCGCGAGAGACTCGCCTCGAATATTATTTTCTCTTTTTATATCGAGTGCTGTGCACGTGTAACTCTATACAGAGTCGCCGTAGAGAGCGAGCCGAGCCTCTGTTATTCGTTTGATTTTACAAGCAACTACGAGCTTCCTGTAAAAATAACAACGAACGAATATGAATTCCGTCGCTCGCCGTCTCGATATTCGTTGCGCGAAAAATGCAAACTCTGCGAATCGAGGGTTTTCGCGTAAACGACTGCAAAAATTTGTGCATCCACGCCGGTTGTTTGCGAGAGAGAGAGAGAGAGAGAGAGAGGGAGAGTGTTCGATCGCGTCCCGAGAGAATCGGCAAGGGGGGGTTGAACAGGAGGTGTAACGTCGTCGTCGCGCATTTTCTTCCTCCCCTCCGTGCGCGCCCCTTCGGCGCACGTCGTTTCTTTCATCTGTGTCCCGAATCGCGCGCTCTCGAAAAAACCGTCGCCAAGCGCGCGTTTCAGGACTCGAAAAGCCATCGTTCAAGGCGGGCGCGTGTGTGTGTGCCGCGCGCGTTTTTGACTTCGCGTGAATGCGAACGAGAGCCCGGCGCACTCGACGCCGCGCGCGACGAGAGCCGCCAGCCTGATGCGTTCGGCATGAAAGTCCCTCGACGGCACAAAGTAGTAATGGATTTTAGAGTTTCCTTTTCTTTCGTCGCTCGTGCCCGTTTACAGCCGAAGCACGGACCGGCGTCGGACGCACGCGGACGCAGCATAGATGGATACTCGCAGGCATAGATAGACACTCATAGGCATAGATGCATACTTGTAGGACACAGATAGATACTCATAGCATAGATAGATACGTATAGATATACATGGACGTGCATAGATATAGTTAGATTCACATAAGCATAGTTAACCTGTTAGCTGCGTTCGACGAGTATACACGTTACAAGGAGATAGCAATTTTATATCTTACAAGAAAAATACTTCTCCTACGATCTAGTTTGAAATATTAATAAAACATATACATAAATTTCCTCCAGTTTAAGGTAATTTAACTAAATAGGGGCATAATTAGGACACATGTAGACACAGCCAGGCACACTCAAATGCAGTCAGATACACTTAAATGCAATCATACACACTCAAGTGCAATCAAACACACTCAAATGCAGTAAAACACATTGAAATGCAATCAGATATACATACACAGACTCGTCGACTTAATCAAACACCTATAGATGAAGTAAGATGTATTCAATCACAGTCAAACACGCGCAAACGCAGTCAAACGCGTGTGCAAACGGACCTGCACACGCATTTCCTCTTTGACAGAGGTTTTTTTTCCTTGGATCGCATTAGAACGCATTTGCAACAAGCCGGCACTCAGGAAACCGCGATGCACCAGCAGCGTTCGCCGTCATCATCCGATATCGATCGGTTTCGGTTTAATGGAATTCCAAGCAATTAACCAGCCGAAAAGCGTTTATCGTAAAGCAGTCTCTCGCGGCCGGAAAACTTGCCGTTCGTTCGGACTAAATCTCTCGCTTTTCTCTCTCCTTCGCGTCTCGCTCCCTCTTTTCTCTTCGCAGCGATTCTCTCTCTCTTTTCTCTTCGCAGCGGCTCTCTATTTCTCTCTTTGCAGCGATTCTCTTCTCTCTTCGCAACGACTCTCTATTTCTCTCACTCTCTTCTCTCTTCGAAGCGATTCTCTCTTTTCTCTATCTCTCTTCTCTCTTCGAAGCGATTCTCTCGTTTCTTTCTCTCTCTTCTCTCTTCGAAGCGATTCTCTCGTTTCTTTCTCTCTCTTCTCTCTTCGAAGCGATTCTCTCTTTTCTTTCTCTCTCTTCTCTCTTCGAAGCGATTCTCTCTTTTCTTTCTTTCTTTCTCTCTCTCTTTCTCTTCTCTCTTCGCAGCGATTCTCTTTTTTCTTTCTCTCTCTCTCTCTCTCTCTCTCTCTCTTCGCAGCGATTCTCTCTTTTCTTTCTCTCTCTCTCTCTTCTCTCTTCGCAGCGATTCTCTCTTTTCTTTCTCTCTCTCTTGTCATTTGTCTCTTTAACTCTGCCCTTCTCGTCTCTCCCTTTTCTCTCCCCCTTCTCGTTTCTCTCTCTCTCTCTCTCTCTCTCTCTGCGCAGCGGCTCTCTCGTAAAGCGAAGCCCCGCGTTATCACGCGAACACCAAGTTCGTAAAAGTGAAAATTCAATTTCACCGCTCTGATCCCATTTCCCGCAATTTCCCGCGTGCTGCTGCTGCCGTCGCGCGGCCCTTCTTCCCCGACGTCGCGCGCGGATTTCATGTAATTATCGGCTACAACAGCGGCGAGAACAGTGCTAGTACCCGCTTGCTCTCGCATTCCGCGCCGTTCGGTCGCGTCTACGGTATCGCTCGCGAGATACGATCGCGATTTCCCGATTCCTTTGTCGCGCTATCAAACAGCGCGCGCCGAATCTCTTCACCCCCCCCCCCCCCC
>NC_135777.1:6266655-6277211 GCF_028453695.1 Augochlora pura
ATATAAGAATTGTTAATTATAGGAATATCTAAATATTAATTATTTAGGAATATAAACAATTAATATTTAGATATTCCTCTGGCAGACCGTCGATTTCATTGACTGAGTCGATTTTCTGGGCCGCCGCCGCCGCCGTCGAGGGCCCGCAGGTCCCAAGGTCGAGGCAGAGATCCGAGGTCCCGGCTGGCCCGTGGATTCCATTGTCGCGATCGGCTCGTCTTCGTCGGTCCTCCCACACGAAAGAGAGGAGAGCCTGTTCCCTCTTGAACTAGCTATCCTTAGCCTTCTCTCGAGCCAGAGGCCGGCTCCTTGGAGCTCTCTCAGCAGCCGCAGCAGCAGCAGCAAGCAGCAGGCGCCAAGGCCGAGCATTCCTTCACCTCGCTCGATTTTTGTTCCTTTCTTTATTTCCTCTCCCGCTTGCGCCCGCGATCCCTCTATCCATCGCCTTCTCCTTTTCTTTATCCTTCCCTCTCCCTCTATGGCTTCGCGCGCTCTTGCTTCTCTATCTTCTTTCTCTATACGCTCTTTCTCTATATGTTCTTTCTCTATACGTTCTTTCTCTCTCTATACGTTCTTTCTCTATATGTTCTTTCTCTCTCTGTGCGTTCTTTCTCTATATGTTCTTTCTCTCTCTATGCGTTCTTTCTCTATACGTTCTTTCTCTCTCTGTGCGTTCTCTCTCTAGGCGTTCTTTCTCTCTCTGTGCGTTCTTTCTCTATACGTTCTTTCTCTCTTTGCAATGCACACTCTCTCTCGCCTCTCTACGTTCTCGATCTCTTTCTCTTTTCTCTCCCTACTCGCGCTATTTCTACGCTCTTTCTCGCTCTCTTCTTCATTCTAGGCGCGCTATTTCTACGCTCTCTTTCTCCACGCGATGATTCTACGTCTCTTTCTATACGACCTGTTTCTACGCTCAATCTCTCTCTCTCTCTCTCTCTCTCTCTCTCTCTCTCTCTCTCTCTCTCTCTAGGCACTCTCTTCCTCTTTCTCTGATTTCTCCACGCGATCTCTCTTTGTCTATCTGTTCTTACTCTACGCGTGCTCCCTCTCTACGTGCTCTTTCTCTTCTCTCTACGCTCTATCTTCCTGTCTTTTTTTCCCTTTTACTTTGTCTCCTTCCCTTTCTTTCTCTCCTCTTCTTTCTCTCTCTTTGCCTCCTTCTCTTTCTGCTGCTCTTTCTTTTTCTCCTTCTCTTTCTACTGCTCTTTCTCTTCCTTCCTCTTTCTCTTCCTTCCTCTTTCTCTTCCTTCCTCTTTCTCTTCCTTCCTCTTTCTCTTCTTTCCTCTTTCTCTTCTTTCCTCTTCCTCTTTCTCGTCTTTCTTTCTATTCCTCTTTCTCCTCTATTTTTCTGTCTGTCTTTCTATCTCTCTCTCTCTGTCTTTCCCTTTTTCTCTTTCTCTCTCTCTCTCCCTCTCCATCCACCTCCCGTCTCGCAGCGAGCCTCTACGTGCTGTTTTCTCGTTTGTTTAGCGTCCTCGCCACAACCTCGACGCTTTTCTTCCTTTCTCCGTTCAGGCGCGCAGGACGCCGGACACCGAACAATGGGATTCTGTGTCTCCGTGTACGCCGGTGTGTTCTCTTCAGGATTTTCTCGTGTCTCTTCTCCGAGTAGCTCGAGGGAGAAGAGACACGACGGCAGGGTCTTTGCAGAGCAGAGTTTTGCTCGCGATTGATTATTTTCGAACCGCTCGCGTGTGGTTTATTCCGAGACGCGATCGGCTATTGTTAACAGATTAATTGTTGCTGGAGGAATCAATAAGTTATATTTCTCATATTTAATTCCACGTATTATCTATGCAGGATAAGTTATTTGAATTAATTCCTGTTAGCATGACAGCTACGTATAAATTTAACGCGATCGCAGGCGATTAATATTTCCGGCGAATAATACAGTAATACAATAATTAATACAGTGATAGAGTACGTAATACGGTGACACAGTAATTGATACAGTGATACGATGAATAATACAAATATACAGTGACGATACTGCAATACAGTAACTAATATCGTAATACAGTAAGTAGTAAAGTAATACAGTAAATAATACGGTAATACAATAACTAATAAAGTAATACAGCAACCAATACTGTAATACAGTGACTAGTAAATTAATATAGTAATTTATAAAGTAATACAGCAACCAATACTGTAATACAGTGACTATCAAATTAATACAGTAATTTATAAAGTAATACAGCAACCAATACTGTAATACAGTGAATAGTAAATTAATACAGTAATTTACAAAGTGATACAGCAACCAATACTGTAATACAGTGACTAGCAAATTAATACAGTAATTTATAAAGTAATACAGCAACCAATATTGTAATACAGTGACTAGCAAATTAATACAATAACTAATAAAGTAATACAGCAACCAATACTGTAATATAGCGACTAGTAAATTAATACAGTAATTTATAAAGTAATACAATAATTATTAAAGTAACGCAGTAACTAATACAATAACGTAACAACTAATACAATAATGTAACAACTAACACAAAATTAATAATCACTCCCTTCAACTATAATTAACTAAAAAGAAATACGATCACGGTGATATAATCGATTACACGGTAATCGTAACCCATTAATCGCAAGAGTCGACGGATTCGAAAGCCTCGCGTCGAATAAGCGACGCGATCGAACCTAGCCGGTTCTCCAGCGGCTGGAATCGCGAATCCGCGGCAGAGAGAAGGGTTGCGACGGACGCGCGCGAACGCAAACGAGCCGAGAGAGGACCGTGCCACAGATTTTATTCGGCCGGTTATTTGAAGCGCACGAGGTTGGCGGCGAGGTTGCACGGTTGTTGGCTCTCGCGCGCCCCGGCTCCGCAACAATTTGCGTCATAACGATCGGTCCACGCCGCGCGCGTAATTAATTAACCAGCTCGTTATCAGACTGTTCGGTAACCAGCGCGTCCCGCGAAACGCTCGCAAGGCTTGCCCCGTTCAGCCCGGCTCCGCTAATTGTGCCGCGAGATGTCCAGGACTCGATCCTAACGATCATCGAATGCTCGATCACGGTAAGACTGCCGCCGTTATGGTGGATTGGAGATTGCCACGCTGTTTCGGATATTGGAGATCGACGGGGATTGAATATATTTATCCGTGGCGTCGGGAACGGTTCTTTGTCACCGGATCAGTTAATTAACCAGTCGACTGTGGCGCCCTTATTTACAAGTGCGCACAGTTTTGTGTCGCCAGAATCGAGCCACGACGAGTATATTCGTCGATCGCAGAGTAAGTTGCGCTGCTAAGATTTTGGATGAAAAAGATGGGTTTATTTTATAAAATTGAAAATTTTATTACTAATATTTACTTCTTTAGTTAAAATAAGCACTTTTTGGGGTTTGGTAAAAATTCAAAAGTTGCTGCACTGCTCACGAGTTAACTTTCTAGTTTATAAATCCACTTTTTCACTTTTGCCTTTGCCCCTTTTAGGTTAACATCTGAAAAAACGTTATCATCGCACATAAATAAATTCGTTACGCGAACTGGTAAACTTTTTCAACCGGTGCATACGGGGACGCATGACATCGTCTCAAACTGTTTATATTTTCTATTTGTTTGTTTTATTCCGGCATAACCTCGAAATATTCTAAACATCTAGAAATTTGAGAATACGTTTTGTTTTTCTCAAAAATTGCAATTTAAATAGCTAATGGTCGCTTATACTAATGGCCGGTATACTCGTCAATACAGAAAATTTTGCCACTTCTCCATGACGAGTATACTCGTCAGTACACCAAATTTTGCCACTTCTCCATGACGAGTATACTCGTCAATACAGAAAATTTTGCCACTTCTCCATGACGAGTATACTCGTCAATACACCAAATTTTGCCAATTCTCCATGACGAGTATACTCGTCAATACACCAAATTTTGCCACTTCTCCATGACGAGTATACTCGTCGATCACAGTTAATAGGTGAAACAAGCGACGCGTCGCGAGCTTTGCAAAGGCGTGGTAACATAAAGTCGGAGGGCAGTGGCCCGGGGAGGGTGGTTAGAGAGCCGGATGATAAACTCGTCACGAAATGCAGCGGAACAACGCCGTGGAGGCGGATTCGGCATAAAATAAACCTCGGCGCACGCTATTCTTCGGCTCGGGCGTGTATATCGACTCTCTCGGCGCTGCGCCGTAAGGCGGGGCAAGGATTTTTCTATTACGCGTTCGCGGGCGAAAGTGGATCGGCGGCGGCGGCGGATACGAAAGAATGCGGGGAAACACGTAATAGACGGAACGCGCGCGGCCGATTCTTGTACGGTGCGATGCAACCGAGGCGGCGATTACGTTTGCCCCCCCGGCTCGAATTTCGCGGCATTAATCCGGGAAAGTGAAAAGAGTTCTTCCGGCAAAGAGCGAGGGCCGAACGTGTGTGCGCGCGCGCGCGGAGCAGCAGCGTTTGTGTTCGACTCTCGCGTGACACTAATCGCGGCGATTAAAGCCGACGCGGAACGCCGAGTCTCCGAGGAGTAGCGTATCGTGATAAGGAAGCGTTAATCCGTGTTTAGATAAAGGATCAAAGGCGGCTCGCGGTATCCGCGCGATCAATTAAAGCGCGGGAATCGCGGCGCGCCGTTGTTCGCGACGCCGGGGGCCGTGATTCAACCCTTTGCGGTCGGAGCTTCGATCCGAAATATTTCTTCGGGGTTGCAGCGTTTCACAATATTAATATTACTATTACTATAATATATTTATTATTATTATTATTATTAATATTACTGATATATATACTATACAATATTACTAGTAAATCGTTAACTAAACCGCAATATTAAATAACACAGCATCAGCTAGAATCACAATATTAAATAATATATAACTGATTAAACCACAATATTAACTAATAAATCGTTAATTGAACCCCAATATTAAATAACACAGCATTAACTAGTATCGTAATATTAAATAATATATGACTGATTAATCCACAATATTAAATTACTGTAATATTAAATACCGTAATAAGTAACCTATTTACCCTGTGTAAGGTATATTAACTAATAAATCGTTAATTGAACCCCAGTATTAAATAACACAGCATTAACTAGTATCGTAATATTAAATAATATATTCCTGATTAAATCACAATATTAAATTACTGTAATATTAAATACCGTAATCAGTAACGTATTTACCCTGTGTCTCACAATTGCACCCCCATTATAAAGTGACCGCAACGCGAACGTACCCTCGCGATCAAGTAGCTCGACGGGTCACAGCGCGACCATTTGACCACCAGCGATAATTCCACTCGAATAATTCCGCGAGAATAATTTCTCTTACCTTTTTACCACAAAATAATCGCAATGCATCCTTCGCTGGCTCAATGCAACAGGGAAGGCCGCAATTTAAATGGCCTTTACCCAAGGACACCTCGAGCGGCTCTGGAAATTAGCGAGATTTAAAGCATGAGAGAGAGAGAGAGAGAGAGAGAGAGAGAGAGAGAGAGAGAGAAGTCCCGTGAATCGAGCGGCGGCGGCCCCTCTCGAGGCCGGGCGCAGAAAGATCGCCGTCACGCGTAATAAGTTGCAGTTGCAATCGCGATCGCACTCGATGCCGGGAGAACAGCTGGGAAAAGGCTCGAGAGGGGCGGGGACGGGTTTCTCTCACATGGCCAGAGAGTGCCCCGATTCACTTTCTCGCTTCTCCGGCGAGCGGTTTCTTTCGCTTTCCTTTTCGGTCTCGCCTCGCCTCTTGCTCTCGTTCTCGTTCTCTCACTCTTTCGTTTGTATTCTCTCGCTCTCTCGTTTGTATTCTCTCGCTCTCTCGTTCTTGTTCTCTTGCTCTCTCTTTCTCGCTCTTTTTAGCTCTCGCTTTCGCGTCTCGTTCACCGCGTAACAGAACCCCAGCCCGCAAATTGTCCGCTAAAAGACCTTCCGAAATGGACTGCGAAAAGATTGGGAGAACAAACGAGATCTTCTCTTTTTCTCTTTTTCTCTCTCTCTTTCGACGTCCTTTCATCCTCTTTATTCGTTTATCTTGTTTCTCTCTTTTCCGTTTGTCGATTCTGATTTCAGAAAGTTTCTAGATTCCAGAGTACAGAGTTGGCTACTTTTTAAATGATTCGAGTATATTTTCGAGTAGCTTTCGTATAAGTTTATCGAATATATTGTTCGAATATAGTTTGATTTGTTATAGATTTGTGAAATAAATTCGTTGAGTGAATTCTTCGAATATAATTCTATTCGAAATAAATTCGTCAGATGAAGTGTTTTAATACAATTCTATTCGAAATAAATTCGTCAAATGAATTCTTCGAATAGTATTCTATTAAATGTAAATTCGAATCAAATCCTCGAATACAATTTTATTCGAAAGAAATTCGTCGAATACGTTCTTCGAATTAAATTTTACTCGAGAAATATTTCGAATAAAATTTTGTTCAAATATTATTTCGAATAAAATTGTGTTCGATTATTATTTCGAATAAAATTGTGTTCGATTATTATTTCGAATAAAATTGTGTTCGATTATTATTTCGAATGAAATTGTGTTCGAATATTGTCCGAATTCATTGAATTAATTCTTTGTTCAAATTCATGGAATAAATTCCTTGGATACAGATAACTACGAATAAAATTCATTAAACAAATTCATCGAACCAATTGTTGGTATAAAGTCTTCGATTAAATCCCTTTTATACAGACAATGAAAAAAGTTAATTAAACAAATTCCTCGTGTAAATTCTCCAAATAAATTCTCCAAACAATTTCTTGTCACAATGTTTCCCGAAAAATTGTGCTATTAAAACGTGAAAAAAAAATGTGAAAAACCCTGGAGAACTCGTGTTGTACCGTGTTAGAGGAAACAGGATGCGGGGGACACACAGAGACAGAGAGAGAGAGAGAGAGAGAGAGAGAGAGAGAGAGAGAGAGAGAGCGTACGCAGAAAGTGTAATGGAACGGGATTGACCGACGGCCGAGTTTCGATCGTTGATCGGCAGGGTCAGAGCGGACCCGAGAGCCTGGCGTGTATAGCCAGCGATCCCGATTAATTTTTCACGGAAACGTTGGAGCTGCGTCGATAGAGGAAAATCGGATGGGGTTGGATAACTGCGGGGCGAAAGGGAGCAATGCTAGTAATAGTAGTAGTTCTGGTACTAGTAGCAATAGTACTAGCACTAGTCGCAATAATACTAGTACTAGTAGCAATAATACTAGTAGCAGTGGTAACAGGAGAAGGAGGTGGGGGTGTGTCCGCGGATCGATTTATCGCAAGAACCGCGCGGACACTAATTAACCGATACACGTAGCTCTGTGTATCCGGCTGGAGGAAAAAGTGGTTTCAGCGAGAGCGCCGATTCTGGGGCATGTGCAGAGGCAGCAGCGCGCAACAAGGCCTGGCCGGCCGGGGCTATTGTCCGTGGCTGAATAAGCTCTTTGTCCGGGCACATGGTGCTCCCGACGACGATGTCGACGGCGGGTCGGGCCCGGTCCAGGTTCTCCCACCTAAGCCGGGGCTAACCTCGAGGAGAGAGCCTGTGGCTCGGTTCCTCGTCGGCCGCCTCGTCGCGGTGCCCCGAAACACGCTCCTCCTAATGTACTGTTCGCCGATCTATAGCCTGGCCGAGTAACAGCTGTCGTTAGCCTACCTACCTACCTTTCTACCTACCTACCTACCTACCTACCTACCTACCTTCGGTCGAGACTAGCACCTGGCTCGATCCCGACAACCCGCCGTATGGCCCTGCTAACTTGTTAGTCTCTCCGGATAAACCTCTCGGCTGCTCTCGGCTGCCCTTCGCTAAATTCATCGCGGCGGCCCGGCTCGGAAAATTTGCGACCTGTGAACTGCAGCTTATACTTACACCATACGATTTTACGTGTTGAATGGGTCAGGGTAGAAAATCTGAGTTTTAATGCTGTGTTGCAGGCGTGATAGGTTTAATATGTTTTATTATTAATATCTCTCTTTTATTTCACTCTGTTCTAAGATATCATTTCACTGTTACCTATCATGTAATTAATATGTTAATATATTAGGTTTGTGTTATCGTAACGATGTATAAATATTAACCCTTTGCGGTCGGAGGCGTTTTAACTAGAAATCCAAAATATTTTTCCAAACTAATAGCATTTTCATTTTAAGTAACCTGGTGTATTTTGCACATATTATAGAATTGATATTTGCGACTCTTGCAATAGTTAACAAACATTACACCAATCTGAATAATTACAAAGCGAAATAACCACAATTAATAATTCCCTTCTAATACTAGAAATCTGTAGCAACAATAGCCTTAACAACCGTAACATCCTCAGAATAAAATTGCAAAGGTGCCCAACGAAGAAAAGCCGACGTTTCCGTCGATTTTGCGAGGGGACGCGATTATCCAGGTGGTCGCCGGCTACCTGAGAAGCTTTACGACTCCGTCCACACACTTTTCCTATTTCGTTTCACCGGAATCGTGATTTGGGCCACTGCAGGGACGGTCCGAAAGCAGCAGAGCCCCCTCATGCCGGGTTTGGAGATTTTCCAAGCGGCCGGGGGGGACATTTTATGCGCGCGAACTACACGGTGTGTGTTCAGTTCCTACGGAGCGCTGGAAATTATCCAGAACTAATTCGAAGTAGTACGTTATAGAAGGTTATATAGCGCGGGCGGGGGTTATACCTCGTGCCGGGCACGAGAGAGAGATCGTTTGTCGCCGCGAAATTATCCGCTCGTTGCGGACAGAGCTCTCCGCGCCGATTTTATCCTTGCATCGCGGGCCCTCGATGCGCCGCTGGACGCGCGCGCGCGCTCTCCTCGGCAATTAGGGTTGCGCGTTACGACCGACGTAATAATTTCAGTCGCGTAAAGGATACGCGCGGTCTACCAAGCGACAACGTTGCTGCCCCCGTAAACCAAATGTACCTATTATGAAACGGGCTCGCGCGATTCTCGCCTCTTCGTCGAACAATTAGTTATCATCGATGGACAGAGCTCTGTAAACATTATGACGTTAATCTGTCATCGTAAAATACACTCGCGCTATTATTTTTATGCAACGATTAAATGTTAACAATACCGTTATTCAGTTAGATATACTGTTCCATATTGGGTACCTCAATTTTTCTCTGTTCCTGTGCACATTTATTTATTAATGTACGTGCTAAAACTTATTCTTTATCGATTCACAATATAACAAGATTATTAAGCAAGTCGGTTATTTAGTCACTTAACTGTTGCTAAATTTATTTCTCTTTCATTTAACGAAAGGAAGCAGATGAAATAAAGGGAGAAAATAAAATGAATTAAATTCGACTAAAGTACAATGAATTAAATTCGACTAAAATACAGTAAATTAAATTCAACTAAAATAAAACGCAGTAAATTCAACTAAAATACAGTAAATAAAATTCAACTAAAATACAATTAATAAAATTCAACTGAACTAGAATAAATAAAATTCAACTAAAATGCAATAAATAAAATTCAACTAAAGCGCAATAAATAAAATTCAACTAAAGCGCAATAAATAAAATTCAACCAAAGCACGATGAATGGAATTCAACCAAAGTACGATAAATAAAATTAGAGTGCAGATAGATTAAAATAAAGACCCGAGATGCGTTCCATAAATAGGTACATTTCCCGAAATATTTACGATTGCGTATCGACGACCCCGGCACCGGGACAATGGATCCCCGGAATAAAAGGGTAGGAAAAGGGCGAGGACGCTGCCCGCGCGGGGGCTTTGTGCGCGGGACACACAGCGTTCGGCGCGAACATAATTTTCGCTGAATCCGTCGGTTCACGGTAATACGCACAGCTTTATAATCTCGTGACGGAACGTGCAACAGCTGCCTCTCGGCCTGTACATGGTGTACCATCGGACATTAAAAGAGAGAGAGGGAGGGGGAGGGGGGAAGGGTCGTTCGCCTCTCGTTTTCTGCAAACTAGCACCTGGCGTCGCAGGAAGACAAGCATCTTCCCTGGACCGACTAACTACAATATAGATATATACATTCCCTGCTGTCCTCCGAGGAGAATATAGTTCCCTCTCCACGACGAAAAAGCTGGCCTACATCCCCGAGGAAAATTATTCTCTCGAAGCTCTCCATCTATCTCTCTCTGGCAGAGTGTACGACGCGGCTTATCGACCTCGAAACGTTCCTCCTTCGGCTTCTCGAAGGGTTGCGAGACGGGATTGATTGTGGAAACGCTGATTTGTAGTTTTATTTATTTATTTGGTTACCTATTTGTGCAACTATATTTATTTATTTATTTATTTGTTTGTCTGTCTATTTGATTATTTATTTGTTTATTCAGGTATTTTTTTTCTGTATATTTATTTACCTATTTATCGAGCCATTTATTGATATATTAAAAAATAGATGAATATTGTATAATAGATTGATAAATAGATAAGTAGATAGATCAATAAATGGCTCAACAAATAGGTAAATAAATATATAGAAAAATAAATTCACGTACCTGTTTACCTAGCCATTTATTTATCTATCTACTTATCTATTTATCAATCTATTATACAATATTCATCTATTTTTTAATATATCAATAAATGGCTCGATAAATAGGTAAATAAATATA
>NC_135777.1:6277311-6292637 GCF_028453695.1 Augochlora pura
ATTTGTTTATTCAGGTATTTTTTTTCTGTATATTTATTTACCTATTTATCGAGCCATTTATTGATATATTAAAAAATAGATGAATATTGTATAATAGATTGATAAATAGATAAGTAGATAGATCAATAAATGGCTCAACAAATAGGTAAATAAATATATAGAAAAATAAATTCACGTACCTGTTTACCTAGCCATTTATTTATCTATTTTTGTGTATTAATTTATTCACTTATCTATTTATTTATTTGCGTCGATAGCTACTAGTAAAATTTCAATCTTAACCCTAAAATCACCCTCTTTCACTTCTCGGCATTGCTAAAATCGTGGGGTTGCCCAGCGACCCAAATAAAAATCTTAATAACCATATTATCGTTTAACATTTTCAAAATATAATGAAACATAGATATTATAAATTATTACGATACATAACCTCAAATATCGCCGCCATAGGCTAATTTATATCCTGGTCCGAAGAGCTAGCGCTTGCGCTCAATATAAAGCTCGGATACACGCTACGACATAACCTAAAATGTTTAATAATTTATTCAACGACACGTGTCGATTGGAGTTTTATTCAGTGACAGGCAGACATCGGTACAGAGTAATTTCAGAATAATAATTCCGCGTAGTTCCCGAATAATTCACGGCTATTCTATAAATTCGAAGTCGATAACGCGAGAGCAATCACGAAATGATTTCCGAGTATCCGGGGACATCTCGGGATGTATAGCGCATACGGGAAAATTAGAGGTAGAGCTTAGGAATCACCCTCATGGTCGGGTCCCTCTGCAGTTTCTCGATGGCTTCCTTGATATTGGTCGGAGGAGCTGTCTCGTCCTCGCCGATGTTATCGGTTTTGCAGCCCTCGTCGTTCAGCATCTGCTCGTGCCTCATTAATCTGTATCGATTGTCCAGGTGAACGGCCGGTTTCACCTCCTCCACCGTTCTCAGCTGAAAAAGATAAAGGAAACGAGAGTGAATTCAGCAACGATGAACGCTATAAATTTTTTTGTCAAGCGTTGTTGTTGTTGTTGATAGAAAAATGCGTTGAATAAAACATGGAGAAATGATTTTCCAGTGGCGCTCTTATGTTTGCTCGCAGGGGGTGGAATTTTCGAACATTTCGCTGGACCGCGTATGTTTATGCAAAATTTCGTTTCATAATTATTTAAATTACTGTAAACTGGTCTAATAGTATCTCTGAGTTGTTTAGACGTTATTGTTGCTTTGTATTTGGTCAGTTTATTTAATAATGAATACATACGTTCTTGAATGAATACTTAAGTAAGTAGATTGATACTTGGAGAAATCGTTATATATTTAAATAAATATTTAAATGCTCAAATGAATAGTTCGATACTTAAATAAACAGTTAAATGCTCAAATGAATAGTTCGATACTTAAATAAATATTTAAATACTTAAACACTTAAATAAATGCTTAAATACTTAAATAAATACTTAAATGCTTAAATACTTAGATAAATACTTAAATGCTTAAATACTTAAACAAATGCTTGAATACTTAAACGTATTCTTGAATAAATGCTAGACAAATGAATTCTTATACCCTGAATCGCGTTAAAGTCGCGGAATTTAAGAAGCCGGTTGCATAATTGACAATAAGTTCGGCGATCGTCGTCGAGCCCGGCCGGAGGCGTCATAAAAATTCAGGAAACTGGCTGCGACGTTCGCGTGGCAGCTGGGGGGAGTCTCTATCGCGTCGGTGAAAGAAGCTTTCGGCTTGGTCCTTGTTTCGCCGGTGTGCACCCAGCTATCGGATAGAAGTCAACTTCAAACAGCGACGTTGCTGAAAATCCGCACCGCGTCGCTCGCAATAAGCTGCTTACCCATCGACCCGGGGACCCTCCATCCCTCTCCCGGTGCCTAACTTTGTGTCCTCCATTGTCAATATTAAACCGAGGAGCCTCGTGCATCGCGAATAATCATCCGCGTGATCATTTCACGGCTCTCTCTCTCTCTCTCTCTCTCTCGTCCTTTCTCGTCCTGAACAGTAAACTTGGCAAAAGGTCTCGGGTCGAGTTAGTTCCTCGAGTGGAAAAAGGACTCGCGCGCGCGCGAAGCCTGTCCAGGGAAATCGTCCGGCGAGCAGCGCGTCTTCCAAGGAGAGTCCGGACTCTATTCTTCGTGCTCGACGGTTTTTCTATCCAGTGTCTCGTGGTCCAACGAGGACTCCGAGAACATCAAAGGAAGCGCGGGTATCTCGCAAAGGAGGAAAAATAGTCCGCGTATTAAGACACCGGTGTGGGAAACGTTTTGGGGAATTATTCTGGCGTTTGCAGGGGGTGCATCGTTATTGGGACGTGTTCGGGATGGTTGGAGTACTTTGGAATGGTTTAGAGTGGTTTAGAGTACTTCAGGATATTTTAGAGTGGTTTATAGTATTTTGGAATTGTTTAGAGTGGTTTAGAGTACTTTAGGATATTTTAGAGTGGTTTATAGTATTTTGGAATTGTTTAGAGTAGTTTAGAGTACTTTAGGGTACTTAGACTGTTAACTCTTTTGTTAAAACTACCCCTGTGTGCCAGTCTCAATATTCTAAGTTATTTAAATTAGTCTTCTGTACTCTAAAGTATTCTCAAGTTCGATAAAGTATTTTCAAAAATTCTAAAGTATCCCCAAGTACACTAAACTACTCTATAGTCCTCCACAGTATTGTATAATACTCTATACCACTCTATAGTGCACTAAACTACTCTAGAATAGTATAAACTACTTTATAGCATTCCAAAATACTCTATACTACCCTACTAAACTACTCTAGAGCTCTCTAAGCTACTCTATAGTACTATAAACTACTATAAGGTACTTTATAGTACTCCAAAGTACTCTATACTACTCTAAACTACTCTAGAGCACTCTAAGCTACTCTATAGTACTATAAACTACTCTGAGGTACTATAAACTACTTTATAGTACTCCAAAGTACTCTATACTACTCTAAACTACTTTAGAGCGTTCTAAAGTAGTCCTCCAAAGTACTCTATACTATTCTAAACTACTCGAGAGTACTATAAACTACTTTATAGTATTCCAAAGTACTCTATACTACTCTAAACTACTCTAGAGCACTCTAAGCTACTCTATAGTACTATAAACTACTCTGAGGTACTATAAACTACTTTATAGTACTCCAAAGTACTCTATACTACTCTAAACTACTTTAGAGCTTTCTAAACTAATCCTCCAAAGTACTCTATACTATTCTAAACTACTCCAAAGTACTCTATACTATTCTAAACTACTCGAGAGTACTATAAACTACTTTATAGTACTCCAACGTACTCTATACTATCCTAAACTACTCGAGAGTACTATAAACTACTTTATAGTACTCCAAAGTACTCTACGCTATTCTAAACTACTCGAGAGTACTATAAACTACTTTATAGTACTCTAAAGTACTCTATACTACTCTATAGTCTTCCAAAGTACTCTACATCACTCTAAAATTCTCTATAGTACTCGAAACCACTCTACAGTACTCCATAGTACACCGTAGTCCAAAGTACTTCAGAATATTCCAAATTAACCTAAAATATTTCCAAGAAAATCCAATAAACGGGGTGTTACGAACGAGAAGACCCACCAATATTAATTCTTCGTACAAATATTAACACAGAAAATTCCAGTAAGAAAATTCCCCTTCATCAAGAATTCTCCAAGTAATCTTCAGGCTTCTTAATAATAATAATAATATCTTTAGCTTCGCGGTATCATAACTGGCGCGGGGACGAACTCAATAACCTACTACGGTGCAGCCTTAAAGCTCTCGTAACAAAGCCCCGGAATAAGTGCAGCGGGAAACACGGCTAGGAAAACATGTAAGAGAATCGTAGAGCGGCTATCGCGGCGGCCGAGGCGGGCGCAGTCTCGAAATCAAATTATCTCGTTAGAAGCCGCAAAGCGAACGTTTCGAAGCGCGGGAGGGAGGAAGGGTTGGAAACGGGGGGAGAAAGAAAGGGAAACGTTGAGACGACCGTGGAAGAGGGAGGGAGAGGGAGAAAGAGAAACCTTTGGGAAACGTCTCTCGTAAGCCGAATGCCTGACCCGGATTCACGGGTCTTCCCCGTGCCCGTTTACGATTAACTCTTTTCCCGTTTTCTATGGTTTCCGGAGTACTCCCTCCCTCTTTCTCTCTCTCTCTTTCTCTTTCTCTCTTTAGTACCCCTAAATCGGCAGTACGATCCCCAGCTGTCCCGCGAGTTCTTTCCATAAACAAAGAAGCCCTGTCCGCGCGCGAACGGTCGACGGTTTTACGACATTCGCCGCGTTTTCATCCGAAAACGTTGTGTCTGGTTTTTATTAGGTTGGTGGCATATGAGATATCGGATTTTTAAGCGAGCATATTAAACTGCGTATCTTTTTCCAAAAGCTATCGATTCAACAACCCCTTGCACTGTAACAACGAGTCAGACTCGTGATTTCATGCAACATCTGCCAAATACGAATATCATTCATTTCTTGTGAATCGAAATAAAATTGAATTATTTTGTTGTCAAAGTCTAGGAACGGAAATAAATAAAGACAGTACGAGAAACAGAAATTATCTGGTCCCATTGAGGAAAATATTCACCCTTTGCACTCGGAGCCATTTTAATTGTAAATCAGAAATCATTTTTCTGGTTCGTGGTATTTCCATTCTATTTAACAAAATAAATTTTATAAAATACTTGATAATTTTTTAAATCTAAACCTTATTTTTACAAAAACTATTTTGCAACGTAATAGAATAATTTTAGTGGTGCCTCAGAGTCACCACTCGAGTGCGAAGGGTTAAGAACAAATAAGTGCTAATCAACGCTGTGTAAAAAGAGTCGAAGTGCAAAGGGTTAATCGAAATGTGCCCCATTCGAGAAGTGTATGCATTTCATATTAAATGACCTAATACATTGAACGTATGTTTATAATTCAGAGGAAATGCGCTCTCCGTATTAAATTACCAAAATGATCACATTTCACGCGATCTGTTTTCCACGATTACGATTATATTTGACACGATTTAGTAAAACGAAGCTGTTTCCGTTAATAAATTAAGTGAACGAAATGTTAGTATGATATTATTGTAGCACAAATATTTTCAGCGTGCCTCGAACAAAATACAATTTTATATATTGCCATGAAATATTATGAGATATTGGTTAAAATATTATAACATGGTATATTATATTATTTTAAATATAACATTATAATATTATTATATTATTTTAAATATAATATTATAGTATTATTATATTATTTGAAAGATTTGAAATATTATTTTAAACATAATAGTGTAGTATTATTATATTATTATTTAAAATGGATTAATATAATATTACTATATTACTCAAATTATTATTTAAAAGATAATAACATAATCTAACTACAATATCTAAAATATACAAACAATTACACAAAGGTAATACCCAATCTGTGCATTTAATACTTAATCTCGCAACGCAGAAAGGTTAGCAACAATTCTGCTCGAAATAATTAATTACAAAACGCGACGTTAAAGAACACCAACGTGCAATAACGGAGAGATTGCGCGGCCAGTTTCGAGACGAATAAAGCAAATCGTGCAACGTTGCACGCTCTCGAGCATACGTTTACACTGTAAAGCGTGTGTGTATGTGTGTGTGTGCGGGGAGTTTTGCGATTTGCGAACGGCGAGAATGAAAAGCGACGGGGCATGACCCGTCCGCCGTTCCGGGGGGTGTTCTCGGGAACTTACTGTCTGTGCCCGTACGGCGTATTGATCTTACGAGGGACGATTTTTAAGACGAGTTTCCCCCGCGACGGCACAGATGGCGTCACCTCGCGACGACGAGGTACGCCTACGCCACAGTCCACGGAACCTGTTGTTCCTACGGGCCCAACCCCTTGCTGCTGCTGCTGCGTGTTCATCCCCTATTTTTATAGTCGATCAACGAGATCGCGTCGAGCATCATCGCGTGTGTCCGGCTGTGGACAGGATTTCGTCGACGTAGCGCGCCACTTCGAGGCTCTCCGTCGTCGACGGTTCTCTTTAAGACGCCGACATTTTGACGAATTCAAGCGCACGGCTTTTGCAGACGGGCTGACTTATTCAAAGCCTCTTTCTCAAGACTATTTCAGTATTTCAATATTTCAGTATTTTAGTATTTTAGACTCTTCTTTTTTTCAAGCCTCTTTTTCGTCTTCGATTTAAGGCGACGTCGATTTTGAAAGACGCGTGGAACGGACAGCGCCTCCGCGGATCCTTCCCCCGGCGTCGGAATACACGGAATGCATTTTAAAGGAACGTTGTAACGATTCCATCGGCTCCGGCGGGAGGGATCGATACGCGAGGATGCCGGCCGGGGAATGTCTGCCGCGATGTCAGAAGCTCCTGGGTACGCGCGATACGACTCGAACAATATCGAATTAAACTCTCCGGGCGAGGAGCCGGCTGCCAAGTCTTGTGTTCATTTTACTTTGGTACCGAGGCGGAAAGACTAACCCCGGGACTACTCCGGAGGAGCTGCGAAAAGATTCGGGCGGGGTTCTGTACGGTTTGATTTGTTCGTGGACGCGTGCTATGAGGAAATGTTCGCATCGATGGTGTAGAATTTTGGACGGGAAGGAGGCGGAGGGGTGATTTTGAACTCAAAATGTTTTGGAATAAGGGAAACCATAGAACAATTTGTAACGCTCAAAATTTGACACTGTTTCAAGATTTTTATTTATTTATGTGGTTATTCATTTACGTGGAAACCTGTTAGCAAAATTTAATGTAGAAATATTAACGCTATAAACGAACTAATTTACCGCGAACTATTTTTAAAATATAGTAAAGCATACGTAATTTATTTGAGGTTATATGCAATGTAACCTCAATGTTTTACTATTTGTTAGAACTACCCCCTTATATTTTTTGTCATAAGTCAGATCGTATGATTACGAGGGTCACAAAATAGAATACTATTTACAATACTATTTTTAAAATACAGTGAAACATAATTTATTTTAGGTTATATAAAATATAACCTCAATGTCTGACTACTTACTTGCACGTTTCTAGTAAATTCTTTCTAAAATTCTACTGCAAAGGGTAGCTACTAACCTACGATAACCTGACATAACCTACGTCATTAAATAAGTATGTTTACACTGTGCAGGATGAGCATAAAAAAGCTCAGACAGTATGAAAACAAAATTATTGTAATTATTAAATTATTAATATAATAATTAATAAAAATCCTGCAGGTCTAACATCAACTTCAACTTAGAACAAGTTATATTCATATTAAGTAGGTGGGATCTGTGCCGAGTAGGCGGAGTCAGTTCCTTGTGGTCATAGTATGGACTGCGTAGGCGTGGCTTAGGTGGCGTAGGAGGTATCTAGGCCGTGTAGGCGGAGTCCGTACAGCGTAGGCGTGATCTAGATCGCTTAGGCGTGGTCAAGGTTGCGTGGGCGTACTCTAGACTGAGTGGGTGGAGTCTCAGGTCCCGTAGGCATGATCTAGACTAAGTATATGCAATCTTAGGCTACGTAGGCGTGGCGTATACCGAATAGGAGGAGTCTTAGACCATGTGGGCATGGCCTAGGTCGTATAAGTGTGTTCTAGGCTGAGTAGATGGAGCATTGGACCGTGTAGGCGGACTGCTAGGCCACGTAAGCGTGATCTATATCACGGAAGCGTGATCTACGTCGCGTAGGCGTTGTCTACGTCGCGTAGGCGTTGTCTATGTCGCGTAGGCGTGTCTTCACGGCCCCCAACTTCCCTATACTATCTCAAAGCCCGACGCTACCTATTCTATACTTCACAAACAGCAATCAGACCAAATCAAGAATAGTTCCCAACATAAAAATCCGCAGATAACGCCGCCATATCGTCCCGAATAGCTATATCGTCCCGAATAGCGGCGTTAGCTAACGCAGAGGCTCGCAGAGGCGTGTTCATAGAACAAGGCGGGCGAGATAGACGTACACGTGGTTTTCCGTAGCGATGATTAGAATTGCGCCGGTAGCCGATTATGATACACGAGCGTGGTGCACGGGACTCTGTGCTCCCGGCACACGGCACAACCGAGGTTATTGACCAGGAAGATAGGTTCGTCGGGGGGTTGGTTGCCGAGGGGAGGTGTCGACGGTGGCGGCGGCGACGCTGCCTCGCACAGAGCACAGGGGATAGGAATGGAGTTTGCCGGCTGCTGCTCTCCCTCCCTCCCTCTCTCTCTCTCTCTCTCTTTCTCTCTCTCAAGAGCACAGCCAGTCAGGGTGGTGGGATTCCTGGCCGGGTGGAGGGAGGGGTTAGTTTCACCGCGAATCCAACGATACCCCGGTGTTCGCAGTCTGTTCGCTCGACTCGTACACGATACAAGCTGTAGAATAGACTGGCAACTTAAATAAAGACCGAACTCGCGGCATCACGCTCGCCGGAGTCGGACGGATAAAGAGGACTACTCTGCTCCGCGGCGAACTCTCGACGCGCGCTCGCGAACGATATATCTACCCTGCGACGATACGCGGCCACGTTTCGCCGGATAATAACGATCAACCGTCGCCGTGTCGCGCAACCAGTTATGATAATCCGATGTCTTCGTACGGCGAACAGTTCGGAATTATCGAGACACGCGTGGAAAGGGGTTGGACGCGTCGCCGGCTGAAGTAGGCGTGGCTTGCGCGCTCCGAGATGTAAACGAGAGCCGTGTACAATGATGCTACTTTCTTCCTTTTTTATTTATTAATACTTGGTATTTGGTAATTATTGCGGTGTAAATTTATTGTGTATTCTATTCAGCTTTTATATAAAACAATTCGATTATATATTATTTACTTCCGTTTTTAGAGTTCGATGACAGAAGAATTCAATTTAATTTCGATTTAGAAGAAATGAATAACGATCATATATATTCGATTCAGCATCGAATATTTATCATGACTCGTTGTTACAGCGCAATATTACAGGGTTGAAACAAACTATACACAATCGCGCTGCTAAATGAAGTATCCTAACCCTACGCTATCGCCAATAACAATCTAATTATCACAGCAACTTCCGACCATTATTATCGAACAATAATCAACACCACGTACACAATTTCTCGACTCGACTTTTATTAAATATAGCACCGTGGGCGTAAGCGTGAGAATAATTTGTTGTTCGGCGTCTCGCGTCGCTGGCGCGATTCAGCGATGCGATTGATAGACACGCGTCGCCGATGCTATCGAGAGGAGAGAGGCGTTCGTGACTTCGCACGAGAGACGCGCGGCGATACATTCGAGACACCGCGCACCCCGCCCCTCTCTCTCTCTCTACAGGGCTCGGGTCGTTAATTCGCGACGCGTGTAGTCGCTTCGAGCTCGTTAAGACGATACGCGACGCGAGGCGACGGCGACGCGCTCGTTAGCCAGCGCGACACCGCGCGCGAGACGGAGTTTGTTTCTTAGTCGAGTCACGGGAAACCGGCCGTGCACCGTCGCGGTTTCCACAAACTTCTTTGCAGGCGATCGAGGCAATTAGCTTTTCGTTTGTTGCTCGCCTAAGTCGCCGTTTAAAACGCCGAGATTCGCGGCCGCGGGCCACCCTCTCGCGTTTGTTTAATTAATCGGCGAACGGCGCAACCTCATCGCTCTCTTTCTCTTCGTGTATCTGTCTCTTTCCTTGTATGTCTCTCTTTCTCTGTCAGATATATAGTAATTATATTAACACGTTCTATGCCGAGCTATTTTTACTCGACTCTTCACTCCGGGCATTTGTTATTCCACTAAAATTTGCTATATTATCTGTAATTATTAATGATCGTATGTAATAATCAAACAAATTCGTTACGATCCATTCTTGTGGTTGAAATTAATTGCTTAATTCTAGATTTATTATAAATTATTTTTTAGCCCGTTGAATAAGCAGGCAAGCATGTACCACCAGTGGTACACATGGCACGGAACGTGTCAATAATTGATATTATATATAATATATGTGGTATGTTCTACTATATTTCAAAAATAATAAAAGTTATTGCAATACAGTAAATTATAAAGATTTTATGCTGGGTCGTTCGCAACCCCATAATCTCATTTATGATGGAAAATGGAAGGGGGTGATTCTAGAATTAATATTAGGATAAACGAGTACATAGATGGTTAAATAAATAGACAAGTAAATACAGAAATGGCCGTATAAATAAATCAATAAATAAATGATATCATTAAATAGTATTTCCATTAAATTTTCAACGCTGATAATTATTCATATTCCCCGAACTTCAAGTCTCTTCTAAAATTAATCTTCACGATTGACATCTACTTATTTATTATTAAAACCCTCAGGTAAAATCAAAATTACTAACCCCATCAATTAATTCAATATTAACAATCAATATCCATATAATGCAATTGCCACGTCTTCGGGTCCACACAGACCCAGTGCCCGTCCTCCGAAGGTCGACATAAAATAATTGCCATAACCTTGACATTTTTGCTCGCCCCTCGTGATTGCATTAATCTCGAATTAACAATATAATAAAATTAACAACAATCGACCGCGTCTAAAACGCATCGCACCGTTTTCCAAGGGTGTACGGAATGCGGGTCAGGCCTGACCCGCCCGTTAATTCAGTTGACCGCGAACCGGGTATCTCTATCTCGAGCCTCCCGGTATCGACCAGGGAGGAGAGAAGCACGGTGCATAGTGTGCGTGCGTGCGCGTACATATTCCTCTCTCGCTCGCTGCATCGAGTCGCGTCTCTGCGACGCCCACACACGGCCGCCACGTAGGTCGAATGCGTGGGTTTCCACGTGCATTGTTCGACGCGTCCTCGACCGGCGGAGGAATCGGCGGCGGTCGACTGGGCCCGCGGACTCGGCAGGCAACGATCCTCGATTCGATGCGATTCGATTCCGACGACCTTGATTTCGTCCGTAATGTACATACACTCCTTGCATTCGAGGCGACGCATCGTCGACGAAAACGCGGGACGGCTGGTCAGGCATTAGAAAAACTACTGAAGCATCGACAGTGCATTTGTAAAGATGCGAAAAAGGAAGAAAAAGTGTCGCTGGATTGCAATTGAATCGTTTAGGGGAATTGTAATTGCATTGCGATTCAAGTACAAAGTGGTTCAATTACGTTATAATTTAGTTAGGATGTTTTTCAGCTATATTGTAATAATTGTAATATAAAGTTAGTTGATTATACTTTAATTCGATTACAAAGTCATTCCATTGCATTGTAACTTAATTGCAGAGCCATTAAATTGCATTGTAGTAATTCTAATAGAAACCCGTTTAACCCTCCGATGACCGACAAGGTCCCTGGGGACCTATGACGTTTTCAACGATGCGTTATTTTAATACGGTTCGTCCGAACAGCCGCAGCTTTCATGACTTTTATAAATGGGATGTCTGGAAGCGATTACAATCGTCATCGATACGATTCCGTGAAATTTTTCATCATTACCGTCGGGTTGAAGTCATTTATGGCGTCGATGCCCGACAAGGTCCGCAGGGACCTTGTGGGTAATTCCATGTAATTTGTTCTTGTCTTTTAGTCGTGGAGGTATTTTCGTGTAATTTGTTCGTGTTTTATGGTTTGGACGATTGTCGAGGAAGTGGTGCACTTCGAAAAAATAAGTGATTGTAAACGAATACACACGTGCACGATCGGCACAGCGCGGCGGTGATGCGCTCATTTGCCTCTGTATAAAGCAGCAATGAGTAAAAATCGTTTTCACGCCATCAACAGAACTATTCGATTTGATAATAGTAATACCCGCGCAGCATGGCTACGTGAAAGTAAGACGGCTGCTATAGATGACATATGGACAATGATGATGGCTAATTTGGAAAAAGCGTATATACCACATGAATCGATGACTGTTGACGAACAATTGTTCCTGCAAAATATGGTATAAAAGTGTGGTGGCTCTGCGATTCCGAATCATATTACCCATTGAAGGGTATGATTTATGGCGGAAAGCAGCCTGGTGAAGAGCGTGAAGTAAATCAAGGACAACGAGTTGTCTTGAATTTGGTGCAGCGGTATGAGAAAAGCGGACGTACCATTTATGCTGATAATTTTTTTTCAACCTTGGAATTGGCATTGTATTTGAAGTCAAAAGAGTTGGCTTATGTTGGCACCGTAGGCAGCAACAAAAAATGCGTGCCACCTGCTTTTGTAAAACACAGATCACGAGAAATATACAGCACACTGTTCGGATTCTATCAAGGAGATATTTCACTGTGCTTCTACGTTCCAAAAAAGAACAAGGCTGTTTTGTTGTTGTCAACTCAGCATTATACAACCAGAGTTCAGGATATCAACCCGAAAAAAAAACCAGAAGCTATTCTCGACTACAATGCCAGTAAATGCGGTGTTGACACAATGGACCAAATGTTGGGTACATATTCGTGTAAACGTGCAACAAAACGATGGCCACTAGCCATGTTTTACAACATCGTTGACATTGCTGCACTCGCATCATTCATTATCCATGATGAATTGATCACCACTTCGCAGTCAGACAAACGACTGTATCTTTTTCTTTATTATCGGAACAGGTACCACCACCGAATACAGATACCGCACCACCATTGGCACTACGTCGTAATCGACCATCTTGTCGTTTGTGTCGTCGAGTCGAATAAGCAACGCAAAAATGCTTATATCTGCTTTCTTTGCCGAATTCCTGTATGTGTTGAGCATTCCACTGTTTTAAAAAAATGCAATACTTCTAGCGCTACAGACGCAGTAGCCACCGAAGCAACACCAATAAATTAAATATAATATTGTTATTATTTAATTCTTATCTGCCCAAATATATATCCATACACATTTTGCAACATAGGAACAAACATAGGAACACAAAAGATTGAAATAGCACTATTACGGTTAACAATAAAAACTATTATATGTATCTCACGCCATATTAATAGAGAAGGTCCCTGGGGACCTTGTCGGGCTTTGACCGTTGAAAAAGTTGTCGGTCATCGGAGGGTTAATCACATTGTAATTTAATTATAAAATCGTCCAACTGCATGGTATTTCAATTCCAAAGTCATTCAGTTTTTATTTCGATTTAAAAGTAATTTATATGTTTTATATTACATTAATTAACTATATTTTATTATCATTATATTTATATAATATTAATTAACTATATTTTATTATTATATTTATATAACATTAATTAACTATATTTTATTATTATATTTATATAATATTAATTAACTATATTTTATTATTATTATTATTATATTTGTATTATAGCAATTTTATATTATATTGTATTCGAGTCCCAAAGTCGTTCGATTACATTGCAATTCAATTCCAAAGTCGTTCGATTGCATTGCAATTCAATTCCAAAGCCGCTCGATGAGATTGTAATTCGTAATTCGATAGTGGCACAATTGCAACGCGGGTGCTAAGTAATTGTATTACGTTAAAACCGAATTACATATCGATTAATAAATCACTGAAATTATTAATGATCGCAGTGTAATTATTATTAATTCGACGCGGTATACCGAACGAATAATAAACAACGGACAATTATTAAATGATAATTAATATAATAAGTAAACCGGGGATTTCATGCATTTATGATAAAATCTCGAGCATTTAAAGTATTAAAAATCTTGAAAGAATTAAGAAATGCGAACGAATTACTTTGAATCTAGGAAAATGATCGAAACAATGTTAACGAGCAATTAAGGTTTAGATTTTGATATTATACAACTTGGAGCGTGATATAATAATTTTTTGGCGGTGTCTTGGAGTCACCCCTCGGGTCTAAAGGGTTGATGAATTGAAATGCCTCGCTATTGTCCCTTGATATTAATATCATTATTACGTTACTGTGTTGAGGTTATGTTAAGGTTCATATTACTATACTAATATTACTATTATTATAATTAATATTACTATTATTATAATTAATATTACTATTATTATAATTAATATTAATAACCCCCTTTCACGCCATCTTCGATCGATCCCCGTCCCTCGAAAACTTATTTACGATTCCGCGAGTTATATCAAAGATTAAAAAGGGGGTTGGCGGCCAGCCTCTCCGCGTCTTCTCTCGCGCCGCGAGACACTCCGCGCGCCTAAACCGCTGCTCTTTTCGCGGTCCTCGTTTTTTTCCGCGCTTCCTCCTCGTGCACCGACAAGCCGCTCCGCTTCAAGAGACATTACCGGGATCCCTCGTACACTCTTTTCCTCGAGGCAGTCCTCAACCTTGAAGCAACAGGGTCATCCAGAGTGGCTCCGCCGCGCGTTTTTCATCTTTTTCGCGTCGCTCCGCGGCCTTCCGCCTCTCTCACCACCCCCTCGACCCTCATCCAGAATGAAGCGGCGGCGGGGTTCGTCGTCCACACGAATCTCGTTAACTCTTACCCGACCGCTCCGGGACCTGTATCCGCGTTTAACGAAGGCTATCCGCGTCGACCGTGCCCGCGCATAAGCTATTGTCTCCACTCGATGATGATATAGTTTCTGCTAATATTTTTGATCGCACGAATCGTGGATTAACCCCTTGCCGTACTTTAACGTGTCAGACTCGCGACGGAGATTTCTAGTAATAATCTATTAGGTATGAATATTCATCCGTTCCTTTAACTGGGAATAAAATTTTATTCCCCCATTACCAATATTTAAACATTCAAGCAGATATAAGCACACGATAAATATAAAATTTCCTTTTTTATCGAAGAATTTAGTGCGATCGAAGAAATTCTAATCGTGCAATTTCTAAAGAAAATGGGACGGCAAGGGGTTAAATAATTAGAAAAATTGGGAAATCGTGTTTTAGATCTTTGAAATTATCTCTTATAGTCGGCAAAAGATGGTATATAGATATAAAATATAATAATAATTTTAGTTTACTTGAAATTTGATAAATTCGAAATTGATTTGATAAATTGAACTCGATAAATCGGGCAATTAAAAGAAATAAAGTAATAGATGGAATAAATAAAATAATACACCAAATAGATTGACTAATAGACAAAATAAATAAAATAGATAAAATAAATAAAATAGATAAAATAAATAAAATAGATAAAATAAATAAAATAGATAAAATAAGTAAAATAAATAAAATAGATAAAATAAGTAAAATAATAAATAAAATAAATAGAGCGAATTAAATTCTTTGCATAGTTCGCGGTAAAAGAATGAAATTTGCCTGAACAGAAATTGCAAATATTATAGGAAATTTTGCAAAAATCTTTGAAAGAGTTTATCGTTATCGAGAGAGAGAGAGAGAGGATCGAGATCGTAAAGATCGAGGGATCCATGGCATTTTCCTTCTGTCGGCTAACAAAGCCGATCGTCGTCGCGATCAATTGTCTGTCGATTG
>NC_135777.1:6292737-6310261 GCF_028453695.1 Augochlora pura
CGCGGTAAAAGAATGAAATTTGCCTGAACAGAAATTGCAAATATTATTGGAAATTTTGCAAAAATCTTTGAAAGAGTTTATCGTTATCGAGAGAGAGAGAGAGAGGATCGAGATCGTAAAGATCGAGGGATCCATGGCATTTTCCTTCTGTCGGCTAACAAAGCCGATCGTCGTCGCGATCAATTGTCTGTCGATTGTGTTCGCTGCACAGTGTTTCTAATCGCTGTTCGTAGATCCTACGTGCACACATGTTTATATACATACATGCGAGAGAGTCTCTATACGTAGGTACATACTATACATATTTTTATATAACGCTTGTAGTTGGAACATTGTTCGTGTACTTTTTTTTAAATCTCTGCGAATCCTGACTCGTTTTTATGGTGTGTGGTGAAAACACCGTGTTTGGTAGTGCGGCCGATTGGTTCTAGAGAACATTTGTTATAGAGAATATTTTTGTCGCTTCTATACATACATATAAAAATACATATACAATTTTTATGCAGGGCGGAACTCGTGAGCGTGACAAACGTGATTTGAATTAACGACGGAACAAACGTTAATATTATAATGAAAAAACAATACTGTTGATATTCTATAAATTTATATAAATCTGCTGAAGTACAATATATTATACTGTTATTGTGCTAAGGTGATAGGTGTTACAGCAAAGAAATTAATTAATAATTTCAGTTCTCTCGTGGCAATATCAATTTTCCGGAAAATAATTTTAATCCAGCGTGACAGCGGAGGATTCGCGCGGATCATACTTTTGGATGAGAAAATATCGGCGCGTTTTAGCTGAGAGAGATCATGGTCGTCGAAGAGTTCTCCACCCTGTATAGAAACTAGAACGATTGTCCTTCGATTTCACCCGTTGACCACCGTTTATCTTGTAGTGTCTTAGTATCTGTCCATCTATATATATTGTATACATCTATCGATGTACATTATATATTATTATTATTATTACTATTACCATATATTATGATTATTATTCTTATTATTGTTACTATTTATATTATATTTATATTTATTCGATCCAGTATATTTCATCTAATATATACAGATCCAATATTTATATATTAAATATAAATGTAATAATATATTATTTATAATATTTATATTATATTATAATGCTTTAAATGAATTAATATTTATATCATATTTTATTTTATTATATTTATATATTAAATATAAATATATTTACATATTACTGTCACTACTTATATTTATTACTACTATTTTTATTTGTATTATTATTCTTACTATTACTGTTATAATTGTTATCGTTCTTATTATTATTCGTCGTTAGTACCACGCCCACCTGCCACTCTTTCTCTAACACCGCTGTTCACCAAAGGAATGTTTGTCTTCTATTGATTTGTATTGTCGTGCCACCGATTACCGTAGACCAGCATCATCCGGATAACAAGATCGACACGATCACTGTATCACGATCCCGGTATATATATACGCACATATACATAATTCCCTGGTTAGAAGTACGCTTTAGTCGAGTATATCTGTATACATATACATGTACGTACATACATATATATCTCATAATATGTCGAACAGTCGAACGATCTTGGTGTTCTCAAGCGGTTCGAGTGATCCGCGTCCGAAGCAAACCGAAAAGCTGCCGACGAAAATCTCAACCCATCCTATATTCCAATCGCGTTCCGACCCATTGTCTTTTCGTCCAGAGTTGCCATCGGGCGAGTACGATTTTATTATATAAGTAAATGATAGTAATTAAAATAACTATTAATGATTAATTCGACAAATTTTTTTTGTCGAGAACAATGGTTTCGAATCGATTATTCGGACAATATTTTAGTCGAGCAATACATCGAATCAATTATTCGAACGATATTTTATTCGTAAAAAGGTATATTTAATGAAATTTTATTCGGAAATTTTTTAGTCGAGATATTTTACTGGAATAAAATTAGAAATAACTCTCGAATATTATATATGATAATAATATAGTTTGTTCGGATAAAATTTCATTCGGACAATTTTCTATCAGAACATAAACTAAATAAACATTCAAATATTATAAAATTGAATAAAAATGAACGCAAAGCCTCAAAATAAATCGGATAAAAAATTCGATTAAAATTCCATCGGAAATATTATAAATCTTCGAATAATATTTTATATTGACAAAATCGTACCGCGACTGTATGGAACTCTGTTTTCCCCTCCCCCGTTCCCCTGCTCCACGAGTTTCCCCGTTTTCTTGATCAGTCGGAACGCAGAAACACAAGGATCGACGATTTTCGCAGGCATCCGACGACTGTTTTCGGCGAAGAGGAGCAAAGGAAAGGGAAGATAGTCGGTTAAGAAGGTCGTGCTCTCGAGGGCGGCCGAAGGGACGGGAGACGAGGCCCTACAGACCCCGAGGACCGGAAAACCGGCGACCGTTTCTCACCTGAGAGCGCAAACTACCCTCTGTCTTGACTCTTTTCTTTCAAGGATGCAGGCACGAATCGAAGCCTCGCGGGCCGACGATGGACCACCAGGCGCGAGCGACGGAGCCACGGTGACCGAGACATGATGTATTGTTTCTCGTGAGTCCCTAATTACCACCCACCGATACACGCTGTATGGGTCAAGATTGCGAAGGAAGCCGCTAGATTTGACTAGACGTAGGGAGAGTATGGTAGAAGTAGATGGAAAGGGGAGTCGAGGAGTCGGTTGCCGAGGAAATGGGTGCAAAGGGAAGTTTTCCAAGGAAATGGGTGAAAAGGGAACTTTTCCAAGTGTCGTGCGGGTCGTTTTAATTAGTAGACTGCTTTACGGTGTCGGAAATCGCTCAAATGTTCGAGAAATTGAATAGTTTTGAGCAGTTCGTGTTGAATGGAATTTTGGAGACTAATAGAGTTTTAGTAGCTTTGAGCAATTTTTACTGGCTCAGAAATGGAATATCGTAATTTCGAGCAATTTATATTCACTCGAAAATGCATTATTATAGATTTGAGCGATTTTATTGACTCAAAGGTGGAATATCGTAGTTTTGAGCAATTTTGTTGGCACAAAAATGCAATGCAGTTGTTTTGCGCAATTTTTATTGGCTCAAATATGCGATATCGTAATTTTTGAGCAATCTTGTCGGCTCAATAATTGCAATATCGCAGTTTCGATCAATTTTATTGGTTCAAAAGTTGCAGTATCGCAGTTTTGAGCCACTCATCGTGATCGAAAATGGTTCAAACTTTCGACTAATAGAATTTTCGCAGCACTAAGAATTTGTATTGACTCAAAAATGCATTAATGTAGTTTTGAGCAATTTTATTGGCCCAAAATTTGCAATATCGCAGTTTTGAGCCACCGTTCATGGTCGAAAATGGCTCAAACTTTCAACGAATATAACATTCCTAATTTTGAGCAATTTTTATTGACTCAAAAATTTAACATCGCAGTTTTGAGTCATCCCTCAAGCCGAATAACGCCTCGAAACATCAACAATCACAAATACAGTACCTCCGATCAATTTTTATTATTAACAAAATCTAATTCGCTGCCCAAAAATGTTCCCCACCTTCCCCCCAATTTTCTACCCCCGTTATTCTCACTCCCCGCACACGAACCAATCACCGCCCTAAAAAGACGCTCAGTTTTTATTATTAACAAAATTTAATTCGCTGCCCAAAAATTTTCCACTTCATCCCCCCGCTTTTCTACCCCCGTTATTCTCACCCCCCGCACACGAACCAATGTGCGGAACCTAAAAAAAAAACACGCGCATAACAAATTTTCGAACAACCGAGAACCAAAACCTCATTAAAAATGAAGCGATGTTAACAATTGGAAACGTTCCCTTGCAACGCAAAAAGCTGCGTTCTTTTATCCAGGAAAAAATATAGCGGCTAGCAGCGCGCGCTCGCTCTACCGAAACGATAGAAACCAGCAGTTTGAGCGACGTCGGCGGCCGGAATAAGCGTTGAAGAAGCCGTAATTCGAAGAGACAAGCGAATCGATTGCAGCTGAAATCGCGAGCCCGTTTTTGCCACCGTTCCTCCGTTGATTTCTCAACGCGTCTCTACCTTTCTCTGCCTTTCTCTCTGCGCGTCTCTCTTCGCATCGACGGGGTCCGATTCTCCGTCGCGCGCGCGGCTAATCGGCTCGTTCCCACTCTCTTTCTCTCGATGTCGCTCTCTCTCTCTCTCTCCCTCTCTCGGTTACGAACGCGCGTATGCACACGGAAATAGAAAACGAGGAAAAAGGTGTAATATCCTCCTAGACCAACCTAGATCTCTGGACACCGTTAGAGTTCACCGGTCTAAACGTTCCGCCGTTACAGCAGATAACGAGTTTCTCCGTCGTCTGCAACCCTCCACCTCTCTCTCTCCCTTCCTCTGTCTCTCTCTCTCTCTTTCTCTTCTTCTTTTTCTCTCTTTCTCTCTGGTCCTTTTTGTCTCTCTCTCCGCCGGGCAACTCGGTCAGAACGGAGCGACGTGGAAACCGCTTAATCTCGTTCCCGCAATTTTCTTTTTCTCCCCCGACCGTCGTTCCACGCTTTCCAATCTTTAGGGTCCCGCAAGATTAATCCGAGGCCGTTCGAGCGGAGCGACACCGTTACTCTTTGATCTATCGGGCTCGTCGAACGAACAACGCCGTGGCTTTCTCTGTCATCGGAACTGCTCTCGTCGAGCTCCGCGGATAATTTCCCGTTGTTGTTATCGTCCGCGTCGTTTTTCCGTGACGGAGATCGTAATGGTCAGCGTCCTCCTCGTCTTTGGTGGTCACTGACTGTACGATGCTCTTCTTTAACCCTCTTAGTAGCGAACAATGACATATCGTTGTTGGTTGTTGTTGGAAATGTAGTTTTCTTGATATTTTTTATTAAAGGATCGTTTTATTTCTTTTTCCTTTTTGAATTTGGTATTTATTAGGCTTTTCAATATTCTTGCAATTTCTTTTCGAAGTTTTATTTCGATTAGACGAGAACGTTGATTCAATGTTCGTGATTCGATGTGAGTAGTGACTATTTAATATTGATTTGAGAATATATAGTATTGAATAGTGACTATTTAATATTGAATAGAGAATATATTAAAATTAGATGGAGAATATATAATATTGAATAGTGAATATTTAATATTGAATAGAAAATTTATGATATTGAATAGTGAATATTTAATATTGAATAGTGACTATTTAATATTGAATAGAGAATATATTAAAATGAGATGGAGAATATATAATATTGAATAGTGAATATTTAATATTGAATAGAGAATATATAATATTGAATAGAGAATATATAATATTGAATAGAGAATATATAATATTGAATAGACAATATATAATATTGAATAGACAATATATAATATTGAATAGACAATATATAATATTGAATAGAGGATATATAATATTGAATTGAGAATATTTAATATTCAATAGTAAATAGTAAATATTTAATATTGAGTATTTAGTATTGAATAGTAAATTGTGAATATTTAATATTGAATAGTGAATATATAATATTGAATGGGGAATATATAACATTCAATAGTAAAAATTTAATATTGAGTACTTAATATTGAATAGTAAATTATGAATATTGACTATTTAATATTGAATAGAGAATATATAATATTGTATAGTGAATATTTAATATTGAGTATTTAATATTGAATAGTGAATATTTAATACTGAGTATTTAATATTGAATAGAGAATATATAATATTGAGTATTTAATATTGAATAGAGAATATATAATAAATAACTATTATAAATTACCGTTTAATTATAATTGCACATTGATTCAATGATTCTGAACCGTTTTCCTGTTAACCTTAATGTCGTCCACTATCTTGCGCACGCTGTATCGCATATTTTCATCGAGCCTACTCTCGAGATCGCAACGTGGCGCGGAAAATACTTATGGGATACCCTAATAGATAAATAGATAGACAAATAAAAAGAGAGAGAAGTTGACGTCGTCGCCGGAAATGTTCCCAATCACTATGTCCATTCAATTACGTTGACCAGGGGGTTGGTGCATAAATTCCGCGATCCGGAGGAGTTCTTTCGAACACGTCGCGCGCCGTTAGGTTGCGGGGAAGTGCGTTGAGCAGCGACTCGAGCAGCTACAGATGAAAAAAGCTGTCGAATGAAACCAAGAGTACGCGAGAGAAGTCTGTGAAACGGGTTAATGAGCTCGGCGATCGGCGGTAAATTAATCGACAGCCGCGCGGCGGCGACCGGTCGCAACGGTCTCTCCCTCTCCCGAGGCCACCTGGAACTTAGCAAAGAGAGAGAGAGAGAGAGAGAGAGACTCGCCCCTTTCCCACGAGTTTGCATCCCTCTCGAGTCACCCTCCTGTCGAAAAATCCATTTATTCGTCTCGCTCGCGATCGATCTTTGAAAGCAGCCCGTCGAGCGAGAACGGGCGCAGCGAGGGGGGGCGCGCGCGAGAGGCGTGTGCCATTGAGAAACACGAGAAATCGATGATGAACGGAGAGAGAGAGAGAGAGAGAGAGAGAGAGAGAGAGAGAGAGAGAGAGAGAGGGGGCAGAGCGGGGGGAGAATTGCCTCGAGCTACCAGTCGATTTTGTCTCGACGTAGACGCAAGCCTCGACCTAGCCTCTCTCTCGCTCTCTCGCTCTCTCGCTCTCTCGCTCTCTCTCGTAGCTTCGCGGCGGCGGCGTGTGTCCGCAATCTGGCTGGACAGAATTGGATCTCTTTACCAACTGGCCGTAAACATTTCTGTCGCTACAGGTTTATTTAATCTAGCAACAATTTTATATTATCACGAAATTAGCGGCGACACTTCCGCGACGGGGGTGTCGTCTGTATACGATAGTCGGTCGGTGCAACGCTTGACATCGTAGGACAGTCATTTATTGACAGTCACTTTTTTCTCATTTATTTTAATGCTACAAAATATTATCAAAGGATAATATTAAATGAGTGCTAGAAAAATTAGTTATACGGTAATTTTTATTGGCGTCAATGAACAATGAAGTTATTAGTTACATTGGTGATAGTTACAACGATGATTAAAATATGAAATAAATACTTTTATTGGTTTACTCATTTATTTTAATGCTGCAGAATATTATCAAAGAATAAATGAGGGCTAGAAATTAGTTATACAATAATTTTTATTAGTGTTAATGAATGATGGAGTTATTAGTTATATTGGTGTTGACGCAGTCTGCATTGGACGAACGATGATTAAAACATGAGATAAATGCTAAAAATCATTTATAATAAATTAATAACTTATCGATACAGTTACAAGCTATTTCAAGGATTTAATATCATTTTCAAGCCATACGTAGAAAATCTTATACCCATTACTACCAATATTAAGCCTAGCGCGAACATCGTTGATCATAATCGTGCAACAATATCTCTTCAACTGGTTCGCCGAAATTGATGAAATGGATTCAATGAAATCCGCGAATATTCGAACGCAGAGAGTGTCGACATAAGGTTGGACTGTCGACCGATATATACCCAGACACCAGGATAACCGATTTAACCAGCGAACCCAATGTAGAACCGGTTGCCGACAACTATCTCCGCCTATCCCGCCACGCGGAGCCACCGATTTTCTTCGGCCGTGAGAGGCCGGGAGAGCGGGATCGGAGTCGCTAATTTCCGACGATTAGCGTCCGCCGCAGCTGCGCGCCCCGTTTTTTTCTCTACGGACAGAAAAATCGGGTAGACGGCGGTCGAAACAATTGGTTTCGCTCGTCTAACGATCCGATGGTTTTCTAACAGTGGCCCGGAGAGCTACCCTCGTTTGACCCAGATCGTTTGTTCCGCCGACTTCTGCGTTGCTCGGCGGGCTTGTACGAGCAACGAAGAGGAGCTGCGCTGTTGTTATTTAAAACTAAAAGCATCTGCGCGCAAGTTTAGCTAATAGAGAGAGATTTATTTTATTTGGGGACGAGTGTAGAAATGTTGTGGGGTTTGTGCAGTCGCTGGCCTTGAGAGGGCGATGGATTGCATGGGTGCGAGGATTGATCCTTTTGTGTGGAGTAATGTGCTGTTTGCAGCTTTTTAATCGAGGTTGAATTCTGCTGTTAATAGTTAATATTTGTTGCTTGTTATTTGGTATTTAATATTTGATATTGAATAGTGAATAGTAAATATATAATTTGAATAGTAAATTGTGAATATTTAATATTGAATATTGACTATTTAATATGGAATAGAGAATATGTAATATTGGATAGTGAGTATTTAATATCGAGTATTTAATATTGAGTAGTGAATAGTTAATATTGAGTATTTAATATTGAATAGTAAATTCTGAATATTGAATATTGCCTATTTAATATTGAATAGTAAATTCTGAATATTTAATATTGAATATTGACTATTTAATATTGAATAGTAAATTGTGAATATTTAACATTGACTACTTCATATGGAATAGAGAATATGTAATATTGAATAGTGAATATTTAATATCGAGTATTTAATATTGAATAGTGAATATTTAATATTGAATAGTAAATTCTGAATATTTAATATTGAATATTGACTATTTAATATTGAATAGTAAATTCTGAATATTTAATATTGAATATTGACTAATATTGACTATTTATATTGTAGAATATATAATATCGAATGGAGACTACATAATATCGAATATCTAATAGTGAATATTTAATATTGAGTAGCAAACATTGAATACCGAATATTTAATATTCATCATTGAGCACTGAATACCGAACATTTAATATCGATTATCGAACGTGAAATATTAAATATTTAATATTAAATATTTCGACATTGAATACTAAACACTTAATTTCCAATATCAATATTAAATCAATACGTACACGTCAATCACATTTAACACCAATACCCATAACCACTCAATCAAAGCCAATCAAAAACTATCACCCATGAAATTGTTCTAACCATCGACTTGCTACAAATCAGAGTAGTATAATTCCCCATTCATTCTGCGAAACACGCAGCGCATAAAGTTCGGTCGCAACTACCCCGCGTCCGGCCGGAGAGTATGGTTTCCCTTGTCGCGAGAATCCTGGCTATCGATTTGGCCGAGCGCGGTCGCTAGAACGCGGCGAATTAACAGTGGACCCTAGTCTCTCTTTAGAGAGAGAGGTAGAGCATGTCGGGAATCGAAGGTCCCGAGATTCGTTCCGACGGAAACCGTGGTGGCTTGTCGAGTAAAAGAGCCGCGAAGAAATTGATAAACCGGCGAGGCGGAGTAAGTGGTTTCCCGCGAACGTGATTCGGAAGCAGCACTTTGCACCCTTGCGACCACGACACTTCTCCCTCCCTCTCTCTCTCTATCTCTCTCTCTCTCTCGCTCGCTCGCTTCGATGTATCCATCTCCCTTTCTTCTTTGGGGAGAATAAAGGATTCGGCACTTTGCTCTCTCTCTCTCTCTCGCCTCTTTGCTCTCTCGCGCCTCTCTCCTTCGAGGCTCGAGTGCCGCGGAGACAAGAGAGAGTCGAGGGGATGAATCGGCCGATGGGGCCGTGGATAGCGCGCGCGATCCGTGATCGAGAGGGCCGAGATCCACGATTGAGCAGAGACCTCTCCTCGCCTCGGCGAATTCGTGGCGAATCCTTTTGCGATCTCCGTGCGATAACGAGCGAATCCTGCGGATGCCGCGCGACGATGCGGGCGCGAGAGAGGAATCGTCGAGGATCCGGGGGCAATTGTCTTGTCTGTGGCCGGTGCCCACTCGAAAGCGTCCTTCTTCACCGTGTTACAATGGTGGTTGAAGGAGCGAGTGGAGGTGGATGTTGCCATCTTGAATTTTTTTTATACAGGAGAGGGGTAACAATGTTCTTCAATTACGGGGATGGTTGTAAAATTAGTGAATTTATGTGTAATACAAATCTTACGAAAATCCCAAAATAAATAAAACAATTATTAAAGCATATAGAAAAAAAGAAATATTAGCTCTTTCCTCGTCATTATTAAAATACTGAATACGCTATTATTAAATCATATCCTTTACTATACCAAAAATTGGGTAGAAAAATCGTGACAATATTCGCAACTAGTCCCACAATTATCCCAATTAGCCGAGTGTCCACGTGCTTCCGCCGCGAAAAGGCGACCAACAACCCCTTGGAACGAAAAGCGCCATAGAAAACAGGGACTCTCGCGATTCGCGAGAAAAGCGGGTATGAGGTTAGGGTGCATTAGTATTCGTTACACGAAATCGAATAATTGCGATATAATTTCAATCCTGTTGCGCCGCGGTAAATAGAGATTATTACGTGGCGGATGCGCGCGCCCCCGGAGCTTCGAGAGTATTATCCACTTCGCGGCGATTGTTCGCTTTTTAATGCGACTGCACCGAGCGAGCGCGCGCGCGCGTTTCTGGGACAATGGCGAATTTATCGTCCGGCGAGAGGATTCGGCCGAGAGCAGAGAGAATTACCTTTTGCTCCGCGTCCCGTAAAACGACGAGCGCGAATAATTCATGAGAAAAATGGGGGGAGAGGCGGCTTCGGCGTGGAATCTTTTTTCCGCGGAGGCCGTGGAATAGATAAGCAAGTAAGAAGGGGGTGGGGTGGGGTGGGCTCGAGGAGATGAAAATGTCGTTTCCTCTCGAAGAAATGCGCCGGACAAACTGATTAACGACTACGCGGGCTCGTGATTTCCAAGCGGGGAAACAATACGAAAGAGAGAGAGAGAGGGAGAGAGAGAATGTTTTACGACGCGGTATTAATATTCAAGCAGCTCTCTCCTCTCTAAGGGCGGGAATAACCTTTTCCAGCTCGGCGAACTTCTCGCTATTTTCCGCGTCCCGATCCGCGCTGCTAAGTTTATTTTTACGCGCGTGAATCGAGTACTTTCCCTTAAACAACTTCTCCTCGGTCGCAAAACTTTCATGCTGTGGATAAGCGCGGCCGGGAGTATTTATTTATAAATATTAATTTCGGATGGTTAGCTAACTTTCAAGAAATACTAGTAGAAATATCGTCTCTAAGAAACGATAGGGTTTTCCGGGGCTTTAAGGGTGCCCACCCCCGTGGTCTACAACACCGTTACCGACGGTGCAGCGCTCTGAAGCGGAGGGAAACGGTGGAACTCTTTGAATGTTGCGCCTTCTTCGTCGGTAAAACTGTATGCCCGTCGGTAATGCAGTTCTCCGCACGGTAAGAGCTCGTTTTACCGATTAGCAGCATAGTTGTTCCCGCGAACGATCATCCCTTCGAACGCTAATTTACCCCCGAGGTTACAGAAACGTAGGATTTTGCTGAGTAAGGTACTTGAGGAGAGGTTAGAGAGGTTAGAGTTTCTGGTTTTTTGATACTTTGTTGGTTTATTTCTGTGGTTTGGTGATTTTAGGGATGATAGGGTAGTTAATCTGTCGTGCTATACATCGTACTATAGTCTATTGTACTGTACAACTTAATCGTACTATACAGCTTAGTGTATCATGTATACTCTATTATACTGTACACGTTGTCGTACTATATGTACTCTATCATACTATATACTCTATTCTGCTATATATAGTCTATAGTACTATACACTCTACGATACTATATATATCCTATTATACTATACACCCCATCGTGCCATGAACTTTATAGTGCTCTGCACAATACTATACCATACATCCCATCGTGCCACGATCTTTATAGTGCTATACGCAATACTAAAAATTTATTTATCAATAAATGTTCCCCCGGGCTCACATGGAATGCCATCTATACGTCCCATCGTGCCATGAATTTTATAGTGCTATACACAATATTGTACTATACATCCTACAATACTAATCACAGTACCGTACTAAAATACCCTATAGCACTAGCCACCCTCCCTTAACGTTCTCAACACTTTATTTATCCGAAACTTATTTATCTTGCCTTATTTATTTGATTAAATTCTACGCGACAAAAAGTCAGAAAATAAAATTTAATTAATAAAATTAAAATTTTATTTAATATATTTCCAGAAATATGGACACTGTTACAATTTGTAATAGTATAGGTTAATAAAGTAGCGAGTTCCATTGTTAAATAAAAATTGAAAGTTACCTTTTCCAAACTATAGTAAAATTAAAATAAAAATTCTTAACACAGTCCAGATAAATATGAATAAAATTTACAGACTGTTCCTTTTTAATATCGTTTATTTTCTAGGAATTCGTTACAAATATAATGACACAATTTTATATCGAAGAAAATGGCAAGAAAGTCTGTAAATATCGTGACAATTTATTTATTAATATTTAGGAGAAATATATATATATATTATTTTTAAACGCTCTAGTGGTTAACTGAATTTCCAGCGACGGGATTTTGTTTAAGAGGATCTCTATGATATTTTCAACAATAATTTCAGAACTGTACACTATATAGTTAATATTATAGTTATAGTATATAATATACATATAAATTACTATAATATAATATATAATATACTATACAAATATTATTATAGAACATTACTCCCCAAATAATGTTTCAAGAAATTCCAAAAATCTAAACTAAGTTATTAACAAATTTGCATCATCGGCTCGCGGAATATTCCGCGCTTGGCTGCAAGACGAAACGCTATTTTATCGAAACATTTCCGAATGATTTTCACATCGCGTCCCTCTCGGTTCGATAGCCTCAGAAAGAGGCTGAACTTCGTCAACCCCGCACCCTTATCGATCCAACTATCCCCGAACACACGAAGATCCAGAAGAAGCAGCCCGACATTATTAGGTCGCCGGCTGTGGGCTTGTTAGTTCCGGTGTTCTCGCGTTCCACCCTTATTCCAGCGATTTCCAATGCACAACCACCTACGAGCCCTGTTTATCGGCTCTCTCCTGGCCCGTTAATTCGGTCGACGGTTCCATCGAGACGCGCGAGTTTTCCAGCACTCGGAGCAACTTCGCTCGCGCGCGCGCGCGCGCGCGTTCAAGGGCACTCGATTCCAGCGGAGCCGTGCCGAACCGGATCAGTGGTCTTGAATAATAAGTGTTTCCACGTTGTCGGCCGCTCGAGCGGATAGAGAGAGAGTCGTTTTCGCGACACCGGGCCACGGGGGACCCGATTAATTAAACGCGAACTGAGCCACGCCCCGTTCGAGCACGCCTCGAATCGCAGCCACGCGATTCAAGACGGTGGTAGGCCTGGTCCGGATGCACGACACGCGGGAGACTCGTTCGGCCTTTGTACTATATGTCCGTCTTTCCATCGACCGAGCGACCGCAGCCTTGAAATGCCCCGTGGGGCATTTTGCTGCGCTCCTGGGGAGCAGCGAAGCCACGCCTACTCGGCCGCCGAACTTCGTGATTAAGCAAACAGCTGGTCATTAAGCTGGTTATAACTGGTTATAGCTAATCGAACTTCTTATTTAACTCAACAATTATTTAATTAATATCGAAAATTATTTATTTGTTATTTATTATACATGAAGAATATAGTGCTCTTTATTTGAATTTAACAAGACCGAGTAGTATATTATTTATTGAAATATCTCACTTGCGGAGAATTGAACTTCTTATTTAACTGAAGAATTGTTTAATTAATCTCGAAAATTATTTATTTGTCATTTATCGTTTGCGAAGAATATAGTGCTCTTTATTTGAATTTTAGAAAGACCGAGTAGTATATTATTCCTGCCTCTATTTCGTCTTTGGTGTATTATATATTGGATAAATCTTTTTACTAATTTTCATTCAATTTTTATTAATTTACGTCTGCTTATTTCGTCAATATGTCGAATAAATTCTTCGAACGATATAACGATAATGTGATACTTAATATTAACCATATATTATTATATATACATTATATATATATTATTATATATATATATATATATATAGTAACGATACTTAATGTAATCATCGTCGACTCCAGCAACGATTAATAGATCGATAATTCGCTCGCGCAAATTGGCTAATAAATCTTGGAAACGAAAGCGAGAAAAGTAGTCGCGAATTTGGCTAGAGTCAAAGAGTTGTTCGGACAGCGTCTGGTAGATCGGTGCTCGTTTCGGTGCCCGCTAAATTGCCCCGGTCTCTTTTTTCGATCCAGCGATTCGTGTTACCCGGAAGGGTGTAATGGCCGTGCACGACGGAACAGATTAGCGTCGGTGGAGCTCGGCTCCTCGAGTTTCGCGGCCTGTGCCCGGATTGTCCTCGATTCTTCGAGACATCGCCCCGTTCGAATTACCAGGCGGAGAGCTTCCTTCCGGCATGACCGAGACGAGAGAAAGAGAGAGAGAGAGAGAGAGAGGGAGAGGTGCCCTGTCGTCATCGAGACGGGTTCCTCGCTCGACCAGCATCCTGGAGGAGGATTGAATTTTTTGTCCGTTCCGAATCGGATGAGGGTACCCTCCTTCCGCCTGGATGAGGATCATCTTTTTGCCGGCAGCGCGAAGTCTGCTGAAAACGTCCCCACATCCTCTCGAAACCCTTTCTTTCTCTATCTTTTTTGGGAAGAGTTCCGATCATTTAGGGCCGTCGTCTTTGCTCCGGAGCTATTAAGCCACGCCTACTCCGGATCGCGTACCATTGAAACCCCGTCTAGCTCTGATAATGGTGTTCAGAAACTCCAGGAATAATCTGAGACCCAAACCGCACCCTCTGAGATTTCAGATATTTTAGTTGGCAATCGTGCTTGGATAACAGTGACAATATTTTATATTAACATTATTTAAATAATATATTTAATATTATAGTTCTAATTATCGTCCATGATAATTCTACGATTTTCTTTTATTTAGGGTGGTTAAACAGAATAAAAGCAGATTTATCTGGCAGACTTTATTATTAATAGTGTTTTTATCTTCCAGTTTAATCTCTTAATTTAAACTCGATGCTATTATTTATTTATTATTATTATTATTATCACAGTCGTTATTATTAAGTTATTCTTTAAGTATAGTAACAGCCAAGTCTTTTCAAGTTGTCGCCAAAATCCATGCAATAGGGGTTTATTTAATTAACTCGTTCTCACTGACACCATTTATTTTATTCTTCACTTTATATATATATTTAATTCGTATAATTTAAGAGAGTCTAACGGTCCATAAAACAATAATAATAATTAAACTAATGACAAGAGTAATCGCAATACTGATAGAAAAAATTAATATATATTTAATTCGTATAATTTAAAAAAGTCTAACGGTCCATAAAACAATAATTAAACTAACGACAAGAGTAATCGCAATACTGATAGAAAAAGATCGGTTTCGCAACGCTAATCGCGGCTAACCCGGATTTCTCTGCTGTTCAAAGCACGGCCTCTCGGCGTGAATAATTGTCTCGCGTTCTCTAGAGGGATCGAGAGAGAGAGAGAGCCGGGTGCTCGATAAGCAGACGGGGGAGTAAAAATTGCAAGTCGCGCGGGTGCCGGGCCGGCGACGTCGAAGACGCGTCGTCGTCGCCGCGACGGTGGCCCGCGGTTTAAGAGAGTTAACGCGCGCCGGGGTGGGTACATGATGTTTTCCATAGGCCATCTGTCGAGGGGCACCCCCCGTCGATTAATTGGAACCCCGCGTATTGATCCAATAACGCGGGCGCCAGATACACAAACCGAGGGAGAGAAAAGCCCCCTCCCCCCCCCCTCCTCCCACACCCCCGTTAGGGAGAGCAACCTCCGAGACACACGAGGGAAACGCGCGCGCAACACACGACCGCGGAACGATCGCCTCCTTTGCGGATCCTGACGCGATCTCTGCCGGGCCCTGAACGATATCGATGACCTCGATAATGATTACCGTTGTTCTCTAGCTATGCAACGATTATAGTAATAATAATATAGTGTTAATAATAATGATTGACGATATTTGGTTGGCCCATACGAAATATCGGATTTTTAACCATCTTAGTGGCAAAGAACAATAATATCGTTGTTGGCTACTTTTGAGAATAATATTCGTTGTAAATCGGTTGTCTGGGTAATTAATAATCTATTACCTATTATTGCAATAAATATATTAAATTGTACTACCCCGAGCTTCAATATTATTCTATAATATTTTAAATTTAAACATCTCTCGCTATTAATAAAAGAAATGAAATCAATATGGAAACGAAAATTTATTATGATATTAGGATAACTATCATTCGCATTAAAACACGGTTCGCCTAACTGGTCAAGAAATATATACATCCTCTGTTACACTTTATTAAATTGTATATTATATAAAATCGTTTTATTTAAACACGGACTAAATTAATACAGTATAATTACTAAACTGTAGATCTTACTATAAGATAAAAGGTATATCTTATTCAATAAAAATCATTCTTTCTTTCTTGAATAATTTCTCTCTTTTGCAGCTAATACATGCAATATATTCATTGCTTAAAATTTCATGTATACATTAATTATTACAAACACGGAAAATTCGCGGTTTAATAATAATAATTATTATCTCTACCATTGTTACTATTATCACCATTATAATTACCATTATTATTACTATTATTATTACCATTATTATTACTATTATTATTACCATTATTATTACCACTATTATTGCAGCTACAATTACTATTATTGCCATTATTATTACAGTAACAATTTTAAAAGCGATCGCAACAGCTAGCAGGTACAGTAGCGGACAAAAATTTAAGACGAGAAGGAAAAAAGAAAGGAATTATTAATATTTTATAAATAAGATAAGCTATCATGTTCTATCTTTCATTATAATCGTCTACTTATTTATTTAAACAGTTACAAAAACATTTATGTTCGGTTTTGAACTTATTAGTTGGAATATATAACAAAAAAGTAAATCTATGTTACATTTCCAATGACAAAAGTTTAAGACTACAAAATTAACAGAAAAAAATGGTTTTTAATACAAATATTTAGTATTTCGTCCATAATCCATTATTTTTTATAACCTCAGCACGTCTTTTTGGCATTGAATCTATTAACTTTTCACATTTCTTTACTGTAATATTACAGTAAATATTACAGTAGAGAAATATTGTCGATATTGTTGACTCAATAATGTTTACATTTAGCACACGAGCCTTCGAGAATTAGAAGGTCAAGCATTTGTCTTCATTATCCCAAAACATGAAACTGATTGGAAAGACAGTACTTACATTACACGTGTATAATCGAAATGAAATTCGTCGTCTTAAATTTTTGACCGCTACTGTACCTCGACAATGCTATTCGAATCGCGAACCATCGAACAGCTGAAATAAGTCGGCATGTCGCGGATTAAGGTTCGCGGGAAGCCTAACTCGACGACCGTCGCGCGCTCGAACGCGAAGCAACCCCCTCGCGAAAGGGTTGGCCGCGTCCTGTCCGCCACCCCCCTTCCCTCGAGAACTCGCCGTAAAGTCTTTAAAAGCGGTGGTTACTTTCATTTGGCCGGGGCGGCGACGACGGCCGAGAACGCGCTCGACGTGTTCAGCGCGTTAATTGTGCACCTTAATTAAAACTAATATCCAGTCCAAATTAAAATAAATTGAGCCGGCCTCTTTGCTCGTCCCTTCCCGATGAAAAAAGGCCGGCTTGAAAAACGCGAGCGCGCGCAGGTGTTCCGTGACGCGAGAGCCGCGAACCCCCTTTTTTT
>NC_135777.1:6310361-6318160 GCF_028453695.1 Augochlora pura
CGCTGACAAAACGCGGCGTCGAATTGGTTTCCTGTATCGACGAATCGAGTTTTCGAGGTGGCTATGGGAAGGGGCGAGAGGGTGGGAAGCAAGACCTAGCCTGCTGGGAATATCGATAATAGACGGCGATCGGTAGTACTCGCGATGACTGTGACGGATGAAGAAGATAGACAGATACACACGCACCGTGCCTCCCGGTGTCCTCGCGGGACCATCTCTCGGTCGGTGCCGCGTGCGGGGACCGGGCGAATCGATGCCAGTTACGTGTAACGAAGGGTGACAGCGGGGCGAAAATAAAATATTGCATCGTCTTTTCATCCCCCTATCGATTCGACATCGACGCGTTACACGCGCGGCGCGACAAGTTCTCGTTCTCTTGCGCGCGCCTGTTAGACACGTCTCGCTCTTTTCAACGGCTAATCGGCGAAGGTTAACCCTTTCAGTGCCGAGCGAAAACACCAAATTTCACGGTTTTACCAGGGTTTGAGAAAAGGCTCGTGGAAACCAAACGGAAAGCAATATTTACGTAATTCAAAAAGCAGACTGTTAAGGACGAAATTGAGAATGAAACAGTGACGTCAATTTTTCTATATTTATTGAAAATTTTATAAATAACAAAGGTAGAAGTATAAGGCATTCTTCGCCATTTTCGCATTTTTCTTATATATCGGAGGGCCGATATATCGGCCTTCGGCACTAAGATGGTTAATTGGAAGCTGCTTACCTTTAGGGTCCGGGGTGCTCGCAGGTCAATGAATTCGGGGGTGGTCGGGATCTCGTAGCGGTGGCTGCGGTACAGCCTGCGCGAACAATAATGCTTCCGGTTAACGCAGTAGCGGACGCATGGGTGCAGTCATTGCGATGCACAATGAAATGCTATTATTACATTTTGACATTTATTAGCCACGTTATTTATATGTAAAATGATGAAATAAATGCAATAGAATGATACAATGTAATAAAGTCGACGTATGCGAACCACGTCGTTTTTATATCTAATAATAAAATAAATATCGTAGAATGATATGAAAAGTATAACAAAATAACCTGGACATTTATTAGCCACGTTGTTTATATATAGAATGATGAAATAAATGCAATAGAATGATATAATGTAATAAAGTCGAATGACAATGGTTTCCACTAGATGTCGCAAAAATCATCCAAGTACTCCGCTCCATTTATTATAAATTAATATAAATATTTATTATTATATATATATTCATATATATATTATTTATTATTTTTTTTTTATTTATTGCAAATAGAACTGTGGTGTTCCCATATTACTACCACCTATCTCACGCTACTCTACCTCTTCCTCTAAACGATCTCGCGAAATTGTCACATCAAAAAAGATATTAAAAACCATATGATTTAATTAACACACCTGAGGTCGATGGTGGTGACGAACATTCTGTGCAGTATTATCAAGGGTATGGCACAGATCACGCCGGCCTTTATCACCAGCAACGGTATGATCTGGAACCGAATAGTAAATTGCAAGAAAAATTGTAGAATAGTAAATTGCAGAATAGAAAAATTGCAGAATAGTGAAATTGCAGAATAGAAAAATCGTAGAATAGAAAAATTGCAGAACAGAAAAATTGTAGAATAGAAAAATTGCAGAATAGTAAATTGCAAAATAGAAAAATTGCAGAACAGAAAAATTGCAGAACAGAAAAATTGTAGAATAGAAAAATTGCAGAATAGTAAATTGCAGAATAGTAAATTGCAGAATAGAGAAATTGCAGAATAGAGAAATTGCAGAATAGAGAAATTGCAGAATAGAGAAATTGTAGAATAGAAAAATTGCAGAATAGAAAAATTGCAGAATAGAAAAATTGCAAAACAGAAAAATTGCAGAATAGAAAAATTGCAAAACAGAAAAATTGCAGAACAGAAAAATTGTAGAATAGAAAAATTGCAGAATAATAAATTGCAGAATAGAGAAATTGCAGAATAGAAAAATTGCAGAATAGAAAAACTATAGAATAGAAAAATTGCAGAATAAAAAAAATTGCAAAATAGAAAAATTGAAGAGTTTCAGTTTTTCCCTGAGAAAATTACGAAGAGCGGTCGGTATCGTATCGAAGAGAGTGAGAGAGAGAGAGAGAGAGGGTTGGTTCGACGCGTTTTGAAATATTCAAAGCCGCGCGCGCGCGCGGCATCAACGTAAACGCGAAAAGGAAATGGGAACCGACCGTTGGCCTCCGGGCCGAACAATAAATTACCGGTGAAAAGCCAACCGCTGGGAGAACGTTTCGCCGCGTGGCCCGCCGGTAATTAAAATACCAGCGGAGCCTGCCGTCAATTATGCAATGATACGAGAGAACGAGAGAGAGAGAGAGAGACCGCGGGGGCTGGTCTCTCGTTACTCGAGCCGCTGTAACGAGATTTAATCGACGGAGCCGGCAACGGAATCGCCGCAACGGCTCCTTCACGCCCCTCGATTACACGATTGTCTTTTAACCTGCTAACCGATTTCTCGGCCCCAACCTCGACGTCTAACCACGTAGAACTCCGGTTTATGGGGCACGGTCGGATAGATTTATATTTAATACTGTTTCGAATGCGTTACTATTCTTTTTACCAGTTTTAATGCATTTCTATTCTCTGCTGTATTTTCTTTTTATTTTCTAGTATTTTTGATGGAGACATGTGGACATTTTTATTTTATTTTGTTACTGTTTTTTGTTAGTAATATGTTCTACTATCTATAGTATAGTATTATACTACTATATTATATATATATATATATATAATACTAGTATTATACTACTATATTATATATTTAATACTAGTATTATACTACTATATTATATATATAATACTAGTATTATACTGCTATATTACATATATGTATATTACTAGTATTATACTACTATATTATATATATAATACTAATATTATACTACTATAGTATTATAGTATATTTGCAATATATTTCTATATTATTGAGATATAATAGAAAATTGGAATATAGAAGTTTCTATATTCTGTTGTATTCTGTATAACAAATTAGTTATATAATTTCTGGTTTTTGTTGTTGTTTGTAATATGTTCTACTCTCTATAGTAATATAGTATAGCATTATAGTATATTTGCAATATATTTTTATATTAGCTATGGTAGAAAATTGGAATATAGATACTTCTGTATTCTGTTATATTCCATTATTATTTATTCCTATTTTACAGTCTTTATATTACGTCTAATATATTTATATCCCTCATACAGAAATATATCAGAAATAAAAGAAAATAGAAATATTTTCAAAACAACTACTCCCAGCATAAATTACAATAAAACATGCAACTTAAATGCTAGAATTAAAGATAAAAGATAGGATTATAGCTCATGCGAAATTTGACATTAAGTCCGCATAGACACATTTGACAAATTTCACTTTCGAAATAAATATACTTTTTAATAAATATACCCCAACCACCTTGGCTCATTGAAAAGTAGATCGAAAGAGGATTGTCGAAGCGTCGTCGCTAAGAAAGACGGCGGCCGAATAATTATTCACGGGACTGTACGTAGTCCTCTAACGAACGCGGCGGTCCGAAGCGCGTCGACTCGGTACCGGATCGATCTTCGATCGGTCCCCGTACAGCGTGTGCGCCCCAACTAATCGCCCGTTTCGACGTTCTATGTTACAGCGCCGGCATGGAGGCGGCGAACGGCGCGATCGAGCACGATTTCCACAATGCCCTGGTGCCTATAAACGGTAGCCACTCCGGCAGCTCCGGCCGGAGCACGCCGAACGGCGGGGACCCGGCGCCGGGGAAGCTGTTCGTCGGCGGCTTGTCCTGGCAGACGAGCAGCGAGAAGCTAAGGGAGTACTTCGGGATGTTCGGCACCGTCACCGACGTCCTCATCATGAAGGATCCGGTCACACAGGTCGGTCTCTAATTCGATGGAAGAGCTCTCTCGGCTCGTCCATCCGAGCGCGGTTCGCCCCGGCTCGCAACCTCTTCCTTATATATACCCTGCTTCTTCCGGTTATGGTCGCTACACGGGTTTCGCCGGATTACGGTCCGCGGTCGGTCCCGCCACGCTTGCAATATTTAAATTCGCGGACTCTGCTGCGAACGGCGCTCTGTCGTCGTTTAAAGTTTTGTCGATTCGAACGGCGGCCATTTTGGAAAAAATCCGTCGAGCTGCTTTTGTTTCTTTGGTGTACACTGCGTTTTGTAATTATAGTCGGGCTGTTTTCTGCTTTTGTATCCTGTTGTTAATGTAATGATGGGCAGTGGTGCGTTTTATATTGCTGCATTATAACGATGGTTTTTTGGGAGGGGGTTCTATTCAGCGTTGAGGAGGGGATGAAGTTTTGTAACTATGGGGCGAGTGGAATAGAGCACTCTATTAAGAGAAAATTCGATGGGAAATGGAATTGAATTAACTGAAATAATAATTTAGTAACGTATATAGTATAGTAATTTATATGGTATAGTAATTTATATTTGTAACAATTTTTACTGTAATAATAGTATAACTGTTTATTACGGGGGTGATGCGATATTTTTTGTCGGCTCTAGTTTCGCTATATTTCCAGTCATACTTTGTTTAAGGAAAATTAACGATCTGTAATCGTCTCTTTAAAAAGGATACATTGTTTATGAATATTGAATATGCACACTTCGTTCATCGTTATTTTAACTCGAACGTATAGAATGTGAAAGCTTTTTTATATTTATGAGACGCAGTGTATGGTATGTAATAGTAAAAATAATTCTTTACATTTTTAGTATGATTTAAAGACAAACTAATATATTTCCATATTAGAAATAATAAAAGATGGGCTATCTAAATAAAAACTATAATTATGGACTCAAAGTATCTATTTTCGTGACATTTAAATAGAAACTTGGATAACATATTTGCATAATTCTATTTTCTGTTATTTATAGTACAGAATTATACTAACATATCTTGTTAACTATTTCTGATACTGAAACGTATAAATATATTTTATTAACTATTTCTAATACAGAAACATACAAATATATATTATTATCTATTTCTAATACAGAAATATGCAGACTAATAATGTTTAATTACCACAAAAGGGTAACCTATAATGTGAAATAGTAGAAAATAAAAATATATAAATTCTATTAAGTTTCCTTTTAGATATCGCTAAAAATGTAGAACATCGAGTCCATAATTATTCACGCCCATAAATATCGGTATAAATAAATATAGATAAATATGGAAATAAATATTTCAATAAAGCGACATGCTGGCACAGTTAGACGTCGCCATAGAGATCATAAAAATTATTGAAACGATACTATAGATAATAATATTGCCTAAAAATGGTGCAGGGACCGATCGCTTCCGCGTCCAATCAGATCTCGCGTAGCGGACCAACGAATTCGCCAAAAACTGGGGGAAGGGAGAGGAGGGGGATGAAGATGTTGCGAGCCGGCCACCGTCGCAGTGAAAGATTTCTCTCGTCTATTTCCTCCTCGATAGGTCAAAAATCGTTTCCGTAAAAAAAGCCAAAATTAACAGAAAAAAAAGATATGCAAATAAATAAATAAAAATCGACGCTGTCGGTCGAGCCGAAAAGCTCTTCGGTTTTCGTCAAAGGGGTTGGGGGTAATCGAAAGAGAGGGGAACAAAGAGAGAAAGCAAAAAAGAAAAAAAAAGAAAAAATACGTCAAATAAAGAAAAGAAAAAAAAGATAACAAAAAGAAAGCAATGAAACGAAAGAACGAGAAACGCGGACACGCGGGAGTTTGAATTCGCCTCGAGGAGATTCGATGCACCAGTTTCTTCCTTCCACTTTTGCACGAGACTTCACACAGTAGAACCGTAGAGAAGAAGTTGTAACTAATCGATGTAACTAATTATTTGCTGAGACAGTGTAAAGGATGTAGAAATTGTATCTTGGTACTTATTACTGTAATTAAAACATTTACTTGTATTTACAAATACGTAAAAGGTGGAAAAGAGGCAGAGGCTCGTTTCTAAAAAAAAAAAAACAAAAAAGAAATATATATATATGACAACTTTGTTGTAACGTTCTCACTCACACATACTAGACACGCCCGGGTTTTTTTCTAGAGAAGTCGCTGAACGAGGACTATGGGCATATACGTATCTATATGTATAATATTCACTTGTGCGTATGTACATATATATTTATATATAATTGTACCTATATATATATATAAATCTATAAATCTATATTTATATATATTTATACCTATATATATTCACGTACATTTATATCTATATATATCTCTACATTCACATATATTTATATTTATATAAATTATTAATATTAACAATTTCTCCATCGCCTGGTCGAATATATTCGACAGCGATGAACGATCGTGATTCTCTTATCGAGTCCTTTTCAACGATTCTCTGTACACACACATATATACACGTATATGTCTATATATCTATATATACGATATTAATTCGAAGTCCTTGTCTCACGTAATCCTAGAATGTTTGTCTTACATTGGCTTGGACAGTCTTGCATGTAAACGGTAGTTTGGTAGTAATTAGTTAATTTGTATATAAGAGAAGAGATTATCTATATATTTATCTACCACGGTATATACCATTCTCAACGTCGTACAGAGGAGAGCGGGAGAGAGAGAGAGAGAGGAGAGAGAGAACGAAAACTAGCGCGAGAACGAGACAACGTGAGAGACACGAGTTTAGTAGACAGTCCCGAGACGCACGTGACGATTCCGGACGAGGTTAGACGCGCGAGAATCATCGAGAGAGAGCGAGAGAGAGCGAGAGAGAAAGGAGGAGACCGTGTGCTCGTCGTATACATACGCGCGATAAACCGTGGCCGACGGTCGGCTTGTTCGCTGTCGCGTTACGCGACTATCATCGAGAAATATCTCTCTTTCTCCTAAGGAGAGAGAGAGGGAGGGAGAGAGAGAAAGAGAGAGAGGAGAGAGAGAGGCTGCACGACAGCGGAGAGGTTGACTGACCGGCGAGCTCTTGAACCGCACGCGGAAAAAACGGCAGCACGGAGCGAGTGTAAAAAAAGAGCTAGACACACAAACACACTCTCTTATCGAGCAGTATAGGTAGGGCTTTAGGTAGTCGGGTCAGGTCAGCGAAAGAAACGCAGTGAGCAAGGTAAAGATCAAGGCAAACGAAGGCAAGTCAGGCAGGCAGGCAGGCGGGCAGGAAAGAGAACCGGGCGAAAATGGCGAGGAAAGAAAGCGAGGCGAGAGCAAAATGAGAAATGCAAAAAAAAGGGGAAAGATGAGAGAGACGGTCGTTGTGCATCGTGGCCGTTCTGGCTTGTTCGGTTACAGCGTAGTCGCGGGTTCGGCTTCATCACGTTCGCCGAGCCGGGTAGCGTGGACAAGGTGCTGAAGTGTCCAATCCACACGCTGGACGGCAAGAAGATCGACCCGAAGCACGCGACGCCGAAGAATCGCGCGAAACAGGCGAACCGCACCAAGAAGATCTTCGTAGGCGGCGTCAGCCAGGACACGAGCAGCGACGAAGTCAAGGCCTACTTCAACCAGTTCGGGAAGGTCGAGGAGACGGTGATGCTGATGGACCAGCAGACGAAGCGGCACAGGGGCTTCGGGTTCGTTACGTTCGAGAACGAGGACGTCGTCGACCGGGTCTGCGAGATCCACTTCCACACGATCAAGAACAAGAAGGTCGAGTGCAAGAAGGCGCAGCCGAAGGAGGCTGTGCAGCCGGGCGCGCTGGCGCTCGGCAAGAGGGTGGTCCTCGGAGCTCTGGGCGTCCGGCTGGCACCCCAGCCGCCGCTCCCGGTGGCCGCGGCCTCCCAG
>NC_135777.1:6318260-6373937 GCF_028453695.1 Augochlora pura
GCTTCCGTTCGCCTTGCTCCTTCTTAGCTGCCAGGAGCCGCACACGAAAACGTACACAAACACACCCTGGCGTACGCAAACAAACACGCGTACACGTACACAGAAACAAAAGCGTCAGACTAAATGGTCACCTTCTTCCTCCGACACCTGGCCCTCTCCGGGTTGTACTTTATTTTCTACTCCGAGCTTCCATGGTCGACGGTCGCGCGTAATCACGACACACCTTTCCGGTGACGCCCGTTCGGACCATCGTCGGGACACACGGGCAGAGAGAGAGAGGTCTTTCGGGACACGGAGGGACGAGGGACGACGCGCGCGGGAAGTTAAACGGAAGCGCCGCGAGCTCGGACACAGGATCAGAGTAGTCTTTGCGAACCACCCCCAATCCCCGGCACGCGAGCAAGGACTGTATCCGGCCGGGACCACATACACACACACCGAAGTCATTCTTTTCTTTGCGTTTAACTATTACTCGTCATTATTATCGCTTGTCAATTAATTTATTAGCGAGAGAACCTGAGATTTCTGGGAGGTGTGCGAGGCACCAGAGCGAGAACGAGACCGCGTGTGGATATATTGCGTGCGTGTAAAAGAGCGCGACCGCGCGCCTGTGTGTCTGCGTAAAAGAAAGAGAGAGAGAGAGAGTAAGAGAGCGGACGAAAGAGAGAAAGATGGAGAGAATGGAGAAAAAGAGCGCGCGTCCGTTTGACCCGCGAGTTGATTGCGTTCCGCGTTTTTTCCGCCGCACTCGGTTCCTATAGTTAGCGTTTAGCATGCTCCCCGTGAACATTCACACACGCGTACAACACAACACAGACACACAGAGGGGACAGGCGGAGACACAAAGGAGACACACACCGCTTGTATGCGGTGATTCCCGCCGGCCTTTCGCCGCGCCCGTTCGTAACACGACGACGAAAAAACTGCTTACTTACTTACTTAATTACACACTTACTTAAACTAATTAATTAAGCGATATATTACGGCGGCCGCGTGAAACCGCGACCGCCCCCCACTCTCAAGGATCTCGACCACGAAGCAATAAAACAGGGGAGGTAGAAACAGAGAGGAAAGAAAGAGAGGTAGAGAGCCGTGTACCGTGGCGCGTGTCTCGCGCGATCCCGTACCGCGTTTTTCTTCTCGCGAACGACGACGAAGCACGCCGGCGAACGGCCACGCCTCCGCCGACTCGCGACCCCGCCCCCTCCCCGAACACGGGCTAGCTTCTTCGAACCATTCCCATCGTGAATCACGCCTAGCCTTGGTGAGATCGATCTGCGGACGGCTCGTCGATCGATCGAGAAAACCTCCTTTCCCCCGCGCGCGCGCGCGCACGGTTCCATGGAACGCGCGTACGTCGGGTCGCGTCGGCTCCGATCGGCGACACCTGAAGCGCCCGCGCATTCTCTCTTCCTGTTCCGAAAACGAGGCAGTTCTCCCCGTTGGTCGCTAAATTCCTCTCCGCCTCGGTGAAAGTGCCAAACGAAACCGCTGGAGGGAACGTCGCCGGAAATCCACGGGTGCCACGCGACTCCCAGAAAAAGAAAAGAATCGGCCCCCGTTGCCCGGCGTGCTTTTTAACCCGAGCGTCCGCAAAAGATCGTCATCCTCCGCATCTACGGTTCTCCGAAGCGCGTCGTAGACGACGGCGCTCTTAGTTCACGCCCCGCGGACCACGTGACGTGTAAGGGAGAGGGGACTCGTGTATACGAAGTGTGTGGATAACTACCGTAACAACGACGCGATTCGATTCGAAGCTGTAGGAGATCAAACTATAGTAAATCTGCGATGGTCGCGCGGGGCGTGGCCTATCAGCTCCGGCAACAGCTGCGCCGCTGCCGGGTAAAAGATAACTCGACCGTCGATAGGATCGCGTTACCAATGTTCCACCTATGTTGGGAACCGTGATCCTATCGCCGATTACGTCACGTTTTAGCCGGCATAGCTCGCGGAGTTGCGGCAACGCTGGGAAGGAACAATTTGAGAACGATTCGACGGAAAAATCGCGAGCGAGACTGTGACCTTGATCGATCGATCGCTTCGGAGGGCCGTCCCGCCGATCGCCTAATCGCGGCGGCCGCAACAGGTGCGAGAGAAAGGAGACTCGGAAATGGCGGCGGCGGCGGCGGCGGTGTACGGGACGCGCGCGCGCGCGCCCGCGGACCGGCACGCGACACGCTCCGCTTGTACAAAGGAGCAGCGTACACAGGGAACGCGTCTAAATAGGGATAGTTATGTATAGGTATACATATATTTTTCTCCGAGTAATGGAAGACAATATTTACTCCATCGCGAGCGCGTTTCACAAGTAGCCCGACTACGCGGCGCGTGTTTTTAGTCGGTGGAACGCGAAGGCGGGCCGCCACGCGATTCGAGACACATTGTGCGACGGACGCGTTTTTTTTTCCCGAGGAACGAGATACTCAAGTTTCTAGGTATATACATAATTTATGTATATGTATAGTTTGAGGTCGCGCGGGCCCGGACGGGCCGCCGCGCGACCGGCGACTGCAAAACTGCGATCACGATTTACGATTAAACAAACAAAAAAAAGGAAAAAGAAAAAGCGGTGGTACACAAGATCGAGATTAGCTCAGCCGTAGGTTACACAAGCGAAATTCTAGCACGTAAGTTTCAAGCAGGTGTAAGTTTAGACCGTATTAAGGCGTGTTCGTCGAGGACAAAAAAAACGAAGAATCGATACTTAATTTATACGTGTTCGGCCGCGGACGGATCCTCTCTCGCGGCGGATCGCGCGATTACCCGCTCCGGCCGCGATCTCTCGCGAGACACGGCGATCGAACGCGCGCCGATCGAACGCTCGCGCTCGCCGCAATCCTAATTTTGTTTTCTGAATTCTTGTTTCCTTTTTTCTTATTTTTTTTTTCGTTTTTCCAGATCTTTTTACGTTTCGTTTAAACAGCGAGTCGCGACGGGCGACGAGCGCGCGCGATCGATCCGCGCGGCCAGGCGAATGCTGGGACACCGCCGCGTGGCTCGCGTTCAATGTCCGGGGGCAAACTCTCTCCGGGGTGTGTTTTATACTCGTTTGTATTCCGAGGTGTTTAGACGTTCGCGGTAATTCCAGACGAACAGTTCGATTCGAAAAAAGAAAGGGTCCACAGCATTCGCCGGTGGCTGTCGAATAAAATCGGTGGTTTTCCTTATTTATTTATCGCGCCGGTTTTCCTATTTATAATTCGAGCAACGATCGATCTACCCGAGAGATCGCGGCGGCGAGCGACGAAGAGAGAAGAGAAAGAGAGAGGGGAGAGAGATCGGCCGATCGCGAGAGGATCGGATCGCGACGAATCGCGCGCGAGAACTGTCGAGCAATAAGCGATATTATCCCATTGGAACTCGAAGCTGTAACGTTTCTGCGTTCGAACGTTTTGCGATTGTAAGATGCGGAAACGACGGAAGGAAGAAAGAGAGGGGGAGAGAGAGAGGAGAAAGGGAGAGAGAGAAACATAACGATAATCTGTGCGGGCGTGTAATAGAGTTACGTTTCCGCGCGTAGGAGGGACTCGCCGCTGCAGCGAGCAGCCGGCAAACCACACCGGGAAAAAGCATCACTTTTTCCGTACGACAAGTAATATTCTTTAGTGATATACACCTTAATATACTTACGTAACGTGTACCGTAATGTTAAACGACGAGACAAAGCTCGCGAGTGATATTTATGACTTAAACTTAAGAGGATACTTAAAACGATAAGCGGAAAGAAAGAGAAAAAGAGAGAGAGAGAGAGAGAGAAAGAACGCGTGAGAGAGTGAGAAAGATAGAGAACAAGAGAGAAAGAGAGCGAGAGAGTGAGGTGAGGGAATGAAGAGAGAAAGCTGCGTGCACAGGCGAGGGCGAGAGAGTGAAGAGGAACGAGCAGGCGCGCCTAAGTCTTAGCGCGAGCCGTGCAGAAAAGACGACAAGCGTGACGATTCGACTAAAACGACATCTCGCGACCGATGCGAAACCGATTTCTATTTTCCGCGTGCTCTCGACGCGCAGCGTTCCTGGAACACCGGCGCGCTCGGGGGCTGCCCCGGCGGCCAGGCCCACCGCGCGAGGCCCCGCCCACCTCGCTCCGACCACTCCAGTTGTGCCCCTCCTTCTTCCTTCCACCCGCCGAGAGTCGACTTTTCTCGACCGTAAATCGCATACTTCCTCGCGGAGAAGGAGAGGCGGGGCGTCGCGAGGGCCTGGCCCCGGGTCAACCCCCCCACCACTGCGGCAGCACCGCGCAACCTTCCCGCGACCCAGGTTGCCGATTCTCCGCGAACGAAACGAACAGGCGAGCGTGTTCGCGTCGAGAGAAACCGCGCGACCGAGAGAACCGACCCGGTCTGGCTCCAGAGGTTTGACTATCGTATGACCCGCATCGACGCGAACGTCGTCATCGTTGACAGCTTACCACACCCCACACCGACCCCCTCCCCCCCTCTCCGACAACGCTCCCTCGCCAACGGATTCTCCTTGTTTTCCTACGCCCTCTTACCTGGATAATACCCTTTCACGCAACGCTGCCGATGATTCTGTATTTTATAACGCAACACGCCCCACACGACCATCCAGAAACAGAAAACACACAGAAAGAGACACGTAGACAAAGATGTGCCAGAAAGACAGACGCATCCACGCAAGAACACTGACCACAGACACACACACACAGAGAGAGACACACGTACATACACCTCTAGTTGTACACATTTTACGAATGTCGAGAAGTAATACTTGGCGTAGCTAGTATATTTTGATGAGCGCTAACCACCCATTAGTTTGAGAATGATCAGTAGGTGAAGCATGCTGGTTGGAAATTATCTTTTAGACATTTATCCGGACATCATTATTTCCCCCTCACACGTTGATCCCTTCTTCACCGCCTTCGTCGTTTCTTCGCTCGTTTCGAGAACAGTCTCGCTGCTCTGTCTATCCGATTCTTTTTTTTTTTCATCCCCCCACCCCCACCCCCGTGATTCCGGTCAGCCGCGTCGAGCCGTTCTTTTTTCTTTAATCATGCTCCTTTCCCCGTTTTTTTTTTCTGTTTCGTTTAGTTTCACGTTTCTCGATTGCAATTGTTTCTTTTTCATTTTTCGTTTCTTTTTTTTTTTTGTTCGTTCAACGGTCGGACGAGCCCCGCGCCACCCGGCTCAGGAGGATCGAACGGAGATCGACGCGCGGAGACACAACAGAGAGGAAGGAGAAAGACAGCGAATCCTCGAAGCAATACTATATGTATACCCTGTTGTTCGGCGTTCGTACGCGCGGAGCTTTTCATTTTTAGGATCCACGATCCAGCGTCCCCCTTTTTTCCGTGACCGCGAACCCGCCACCCCCCAATACACTGCGCCTCTGGCGCGCGAGTCTTCGAGGTTCGATTATCGGCTGGTCCTTCTCCCGGTTCCAGCCGACGACCGCTACTTATCTATTGTTCATTAATTGTCTTCTCGGTGTGTTATCGGAGTCGAGGAAGCACACCGCGCGATCGCCTGGATGCAACGCGTCGTTGTCCGTTTCGACGTTATCGTTCGCCGGTAATCACGACGACGGTTACACACACACACACACACGCATGCACTGTGAACGTGTGTTACACACGCTACGGTGAACGTATTGTATCGCGGTGCGAGAAGCTTTTTTTCAATAAATTCCTTGGAACCAAAACACACACCACCTGCCTTTGATTGACAGCGGAACGATGGCCGGCCGCCCTCCTTCGATCCGACGCACCTCTCTCAAATCGGTGGCTGGGTCGGTCGGAAACACGTTATCGGGAACCGTGATCTTGCTTTTAGCGTTGCACGTTTCTGTAGGGGATCCGGCGGATCGCGCGCATTTGTTGGAAAAGTGGATAAACGTGGAACCGTGGACACGCGAGGAGAATGTGAAGATATTGTTGCGCTACTTTTACTGTCTTGATATCGTTCAATGGGGAATGTTTTCAATTTGTGTAAAGATTTTCACGGTTTCATCGGATTCGATAAGCGTCGATGGAATATCTACTGGGTAGGAAGTAGAACAGAAATTTTAAAGGGTTCTGTAGTTTGGACCTCGTTTTCATTTTACTTAGCATCGACGAGCTTAGCACTTTTAATTTCTCTGTAGAAATTTACTATATCGCAGTAATAGTGTCAGTAGTAATAACAGTAATAATAATAGTAATAATAACAGTAATGGTAACAATAATAATAAAAGAGTAATAGTAATTAATAATGATAAAGAGAATGAGAACAGTATGCAAAGTATAGTACGACAAATTCTACAGCTCGATAAAAGAAAATTTTCTAGATAAAAATCTATTTGCTTTCCAGATAATTTTACTGCAGCAAAAGTACAACAACAATATTCTTATATTTTTCTAACGCGTGCGCACTTCGATCCACTGGGTTTTATGAATGCATCAAGTCTGTCGTCTAGCTTCTATAAAGTAATTCATACGGTTTTCTCAATGAAGGAAGCTCTCCTTGCATAATAAACGTCTCCTTAATCAATCTCGGGGATTAATAATACGGAGAGGTTAAGCAATATCGCGTTCGATACTGGAGCGATGCAATAAACGCTCCCGGCAGAGCGCAAGGAATATCCAGGGTGTACCGTAACAATCTTCTTCCAAAGACTGTGTTGGTTAGTTTGAGGCGCGGCTTAGGTGGGCGTGGTCAACAAGGCTACGTCTAGGCAGGCGTGGAATACATAAGGCATCGTCCTCCTGGGCGTGGTCTGTGAGGCATCGTCTAGATAGGCGTGGTCTGTGAATTGTCGTCTAGATAGGCGTGGTCTATGACGGCTCGTCTAGATAGGCGTGGTCTACATAAGGCGTCGACGTCCTAGGCGTGGTCTATGAGGCCCCGTTTAGATAAGCGTAGTTTATGGAGCCTCGTCTAGATAGGCGTGGTCTAAGAATTGTCGTCTACCTAGACGTAGTTTTCGTGGACGTCACTTACCTACGCGTGGTCTCTATAGGCGTCGCTCACCTAGGCGTGGTCTATACACGCTTTGCACACCTAGGCGTGCTCTTTGCAAGCATGGTCTATCTAGCCGTGGTCTCAGTGGGCGTGGCCTATGCAGGCGTCGCCTACCTAGGCGTGGTCTATGTACGCTTTGCCCAGCTAGGCGTGGTCTATGCAAGCATGGTCTCTCTAGCCCTGGTCTTCGTAGGCGTGGCCTCCACAGGTGTCGCCCACCAAGACATGTTCTACAAAGGCATCATACCATCGACCATATTTCCGTCGAACCGACGACCGAGCCAGCCAACGAACATCGAAGTTATAAAACGAGAGATCTGATGGAAAGGGACGTGGATCGCGGGAAATATGACGCACCGGAGACGAGGCGCGTCCCAGATCTTCCCTGTCGCCCACCCACGCAACCCCATTTCTCGCGGACCCGATACTCTTGCCCCGTATCATTCGCCGTATTATTATCGTTCCTATATACCGTCGATTACGGAACAGAGTCCCCGTTCGAAAAAAGCACATTTCCAATTTTGCAATTTCCAAGGCGGCACTTTGCGCACGCCGTATCGCGACAACATCATCATCGTTCGAGGGTTTCGCTCGTTTCAGCCGCCTTTTCGATTCCTTTTGTTCTTTTGTTTTCTCGTCGTGCCATAAGCTCGTAGCACCGTGCAACGAGAGACGCTCGCGGGGCGGCTATTCACGGCTCGAAAACTCCCCGAAAAAAAAGAAAGACGACGATCCGGTCGACGTCAACCAGCAACGTCCGTCGACCGCCTACGCGCTCCGATCGATCGCGGCTCCATGGTTCGCGCAAACGTTTCGGTTCGCCACGTGGCCCACAGATCTCCGAGCAGACATTAACATTATGATAGAACCTTGAAAACAGTGTTTGGCTATAATTCGAATCTAGTTGATTGATTATTAATCGGTGACATTTATTTATTTCGAGTCGAGTCGGAGCTGGTAGTGTTTCCGGTTGCCCAGCGCGAGGATTTTTGTGGGTCGCCGTGCTCGACGGGCCGTGCTCGATCGATTCACCCCTGACCTTAGGGATCGGAGGGATCCTGGATCGGCGAGCACGTGAAAAAGCCGCGAGGGCGAACCGTTTCGCCAACGTTCTCGGCGCTACCGAAGCAATCGTTCCCCGATACGAGAAAATGAGCTGGGCTCGAGCATGATACCTCCTTCCCCCGCGGAAGCGCGGATAGAAAAAAAAAAAAAAAAAGAACCGAACGGACGACAATCGACGCAGGGAGAGACAATGGAAAGAGAGATGGGAGAGAGAGTGAAAGAGAGTGAGTACGACCCAGAGAGCGCGGGATAACACGCAGGGCGGCGAACGCGAAGAACGACGAGAACGACGACAGATTATTTAGTTTAGTTCGATGCCTAGATGAGTTGCCAATAAAGTAGTTCGTTTCAAACTTGTAGCTAACCTGTATATTTGTGTACCTATTTTGTATACTCTCACGAGAAACCTTAACACCACCCGCCCCGAACGAATTCCTCCAACACGCCTGACATGTTTCTCCCCGCCCATCCCCTCCCTAAGATATCAACATGCTCCTTTTGCGAACCCGTAAAACCCGCACACCTGTCGGCTATAATAACTGTACTGACCTAATCTCTACTTTTCTTCTAATTGTTTTTGTATCACCGCCAGACGTAACCTACTCCTTATACATTACATTATATATTTTTTTTTTTTTTTTTTTGGTGCTGTGTAATAATTTCACACTACCCCATTTTCTCGCTCGGCCACGTACTTACGTATTGTTCATGTATTTTCTGTGTAATCTCACACTTAACCCCACCGATCTAAATAGCGTGTCTGTATTGTATTTATTGCGAATCCACGGTATATAGCCTCTCCTAGAAAGTACTTCTGATCATTTATTTCTTCCCCCCTTTATATAACCGTATATCACATTTATCTCTTTTCTATATTTCACCCCCTTTACTCTTTCGTTTCGGTCCTTTCATCTCTTCTCCCCCCTACTACTACATTTATTTTCTTCTTTTCTCTCTCGGTCTGTGTTCTTTTTTTCGAAATTTCTGTTCCACCGTATATATATGTATACGTATATATATATACGACTGTTCCATTGGTTCGTCGAAAATTGGCGCAGCGGCCGACGGTGCCGGAGGCGCGCCACCCGCGGGCGCATCGCTAATTGGCTGATTAATATTAAGCCGTAATTAGCCTCGTTAACCCCGCTGGGCACTCGTTTCGCGCAGCCCTCTGGTTGGCCGGGACACGGCCGCGCGGTAACCCTTCGGCTCGAGGCCAGGACCGTACCAACGCCCAGCGCACGCATCCTGGACCTTGGCACTCTCGCGGTTTTCCCTTCAACGTGTTCACCCTTCGCGCGGCACGGAAAATCACGGTGCAGTTGGATGCCGCGGCAACCGTGTGATAGACGCGGACGATTAACTTCCTCGGGGCACGTGGGCGGGGCTTTCTGGCCCTTGACGGAGGGGTAAGTGATCGCGAGTCTACGAACCTAGGCTGCATCGTAACAATCTTGGGATTATGCTCGCTATGCTGGCTATGCTGAGCAGGCGTGACTTGGTAGACGTGGTTTATGGGGCGTCGTTTATCTAGGCGTGGTCTATGCGGGCGACGCCTACCTAGGCGTGGTTTATACGGGCGACGTCTACCTAGGCGTGGTCTATGCGGGCGACGCCTACCTAGGCGTGATCTATACAGGCGACGCCTACCTAGGCGTGGTCTATGCACGCGACGGCTACCTAGGCGTGGTCTATGCACGCGACGCCTACCTAGGCGTGGTCTATGCGGGCAACACCTACCTAGGCGTGGTCTATATAGTCGTGACCTAGATAGGCGTGGTCTACGAATGCGACGCCTACCTAGACTTTCCCTATGAACGCTTGGCCAATGCAGACGTACCTAGGCGTGGCCCGAGTAGGCGCAACCCGGAGTGGGCGTGTCCCATTGCAGTCTTCAGTTCCAGTGCTCCGAAATCTATGTGGAGAGCGAACGCGTTAAACGGCCGACATCCTCGTCGCCTCGAGGTCCAAGATGCGTTCTCGCTTTGAAAACATTCCACGGGCCGCCGGCTGACTATACCGGGCCCTATGCTGACAAGTATTTAAGGAACGGAATTGGCCGCGAGCGAAAGGACGAGCCAGCCTCCGGCACACGCGCGCACTTACCACCCGTATCGTTTCTTTCGACGTGAACTTCCCCACTCCTGTCGGTCCACGTTGCTTCTTAAGCGGTCTAAAGACAGCCAGCGGACGTTGTTGTAGCGCATGCATTTTAGCTAAATCATCCATGGCGCACTCTAACCAGCAAGTAAGAGCAAAGTTTAATAAATTCGATGTCTACACCATCTCTATCCGTAACGATCCTCTATCCGTACTTTGCCCCCCTCATCCCTGTGGACGCGTTACATATCTATCTGTCGCTTCGCGCACGCGCGCGCGCGAACGTCTCGCGCGGTTTTTATCCCTCGTTAACGTCGCGGCCGATACAGCCGGCGATATTGGAAACGACGACGGCGGGGACGATGCCAGGAGAGAGATGGTACGCGCGACGCTAACGAGGTAGCACCGCGTTCCAACCGTTCCAGCCCGCTAACGCGTTCACAGTCCCACGATTTACAATGATGATCACGAATGTTACCCGACGCGCAAGCTGCGAGCAAACGCTAAAGTTCCCGAAAACTGGTTCGCAAGAGACCGACGCGGAGCTAACTAACGAACGGCTACGAACAAGAGGAGAGCCCGGATTTTCTAACATGCTTGTCGCTTCCTTAGTTGTGTGATTGAAAACGGCATGTTTATACTCTAACACGTACCGGGACTATGAACGCGCGTAGATCGCGTTGAACGATTTGGAAGGCTCCCCGGGGTAGCGGATCGAGGCACTGTCGCCAGACAGCGATCCTCGCTGCCCCGTGGAAGAGACGGAGAGTCGCGCGCGATAGATCGGTCCGCGAGACTCTAACCAAAGGTAGTCTTCGGTTCCCTTCGAGGCCACCTCAGTCGATCCCAGATCACGTACGAGAGAGATACCCGTTGAAATTCGCGGGGGCGGAGAGAGAGATCGGGCGTGTCGGGGAACGACCAGCGGCGGTAAGGACGCGATGATCGATCGTCGGGTACGGGTGTACACGCGTGGAAACACCTCTACTTTGCCTTGATCTCTCACGGACGGGATTTTTGATCGCGACGATCCTCCGTTCGCGGATGGTTCGGTATTACATATCGTCGAGTTAGTTTAACCGCGTATCCTAGAGTAAATCCGTAGATCGTTTTGTACTCGAGCGGTTGCCACGCTGTGATTTAATTCGCGTTTCACGTCGCCGTTTCTCCGCGGACTATAAAACGGCGGATGATCCCACTCACCAAAGACTTTTTCTCGGCACCGCGGAAAAGGGGGAGGGTAGGAGAACGACGTTGTCGCGGAGGGGGGGATATCCACCGCTCGTCTCGACGACGTACCTGGGACCTATACGACGAACGTTTCCCGCGCGATAAATATATCGACGACCCGTCACATATCAATTGGCCGGCGCTGGGTCGGCCCGCGCGATTCGCCTCGGGTCCGTTTTTTTAAATCGACCGCGTCGCTGTTCGCCCGCCGTTGGCTCCTCCGCGCGCCGCTCGGCCCCGGGGCCCCGATCTTCCTCCTCCTCCCCCCCAACCACTACCGCGTTTCACGACCATCGATTCGACAGAACCCGAGTGCCTTAATCCCATCTCTTTGTGCTCCCCACGTCGCGTATCTCCCGCCGTCGAGACCATCATCCCCTCACACAGCCACCCCCCCCAAAAAAAAAAAGAAAACCCCTCTTATCTTTCGGTATATATTCTATACATATATACGAACTGAACGAAAAGAAAAGAAAATCAACGACGAGCAAACAGAGAGAAAAAAATGTGAACGGCAAAGAAAGAAAGAGAGAAAGAGAGACAGAGAAATATACAAAAGCAACCGAGACAGAGAGAAGAGAACCCAGGAACGATTTAGACGCATATATTGTAATAATTCCCATAGGCAGAGTAGAATTGAGTGTCGATCGCTAGAGAGAACGCGGGAGTCACCCGACCGCCCACTGGATTCAGGCCCCGAGAGACGGGACGGGTCCACGATCACGGCCGACGACCAGGTAAGAAAACACTTTCTTCTCTTTTGTTTACCTCTCTCCTTTTTATCTTTACGTGTGCGCCGCGACCGGCCGGACGCCTCTCTTGGCGCGCAGCTCGCAAAGGCAACCCAGTTGACTGTCGTTAAAGTGTCTCGTCGATCTTGCGACGAGCCATCAACGCGCCAGGATCAGCGTCCGGCCCGTCCCGGCCCAATCTTGGTTGTCTAGAAACGATTTCCATTACATATACACGCATCGTTCTGTCGTAGATGTTCACGTAGCGTGTTAGAAGTTGCGAGGTTTAGTGCGCTGGTTGGTTCTGTAACGAAGACTCGGCTCTCCGACCGTTGTTCTCGGACAGTCGAAGCACCGCCGATTGGGCACCGGTGAGGACGCGCCGCGGAATCGAACGGATCCCTCCGTATCGGCTCGATCTTCTATCGGGATCGATTGTCACGCCAAATGCGTACCGATTGCTCAAATTTGTTAGCTGATTCGCTGATTCTATTTCTGTCTTTTAGTGTAATGAAGCAAATTAAAATTCGATTCAATTTAATTTAAGGTTAAGTGAAAGTTCAATTTCATTTGTATTGAGATTAGATGAAAATTCAATTCAATTTATATTGAAGATTATTTATTATATTGAAGAGTAATTGAAAAATCAATTTAATTTATATTGAGATTAAGTGAAAGTTCGAGTTAATTTATATCAAGATTAAATGAGAATTGAATTCAATTTGTATTAAGATTAAATGGAAATTCAATTCAATTTGTATTAAGATTAATTGAAAATTCAATTTGTATTAAGATTAAATGGAAATGAAAGTTCAATCTATATTAAGATTAATTGAAAATTCAATTTGTATTAAGATTAAATTGAAATTCAATTCAATTTTATATTAAGATGAAATGAAAGTTCAATTTAATTTATATTAAGATTAAATGAGAATTCAATTCAATTTATTTTAAGATTAAATGTAATTTATATTAAGATTAAATGAAAATTCAATTTAATTTATATTGAGATTAAATGAGAATTTAATTTGATTTATATTAAGATTAAATGAGAATTCAATTCAATATATATATAAAGATTAAATGAAAATTCCATTTAACTTACATTAAGATTAAATGAAAATTCCATTTAACTTACATTAAGATTAAATGAAAATTCAATTCAATTAAGTGAATAAAAATTGAATGAAATGAACATTCGATTAACAGTACAGTTGTTCAAACACATTATTTCGACAAAGCCTAGCTCGGTCTGAAATAAATGTTACCGAATTCCCATTCAGCTAATTTTTCAATTAAACCGTGTACCGTAAAACAGCGAATTCAAGCGTGTGAAAGTTTCGGATAAACGATTTTCCACGGTACAGTAATGATTGCAGGTTCGGAGTGTACCGGTCGATTCCGCGGCGTTTCCAGGGTGCCACCTTACCACACGCATTTCCAATACATAGTAAATGTTGGTAGTTGTTAAATAGCAGAGCTGAGATTCGTCGATGGTGTAGGCGTATAGTAGTGTACACGCATAGATATCTCACTCTTTTTTCCGTAAAAACAGTATTCGAAGGGAACGAGCACGCGACCGACGAGGCTGACCGCTGCTCGGTTCGGTAATATCGGGGGGTGGGGGGCTCGCGAGAAACGTGGCGCGCGCGTCAGCTTTCTCGATCGCGGCTTTTGGGCCCGTGTTCCAGCGCGAAACGACGACGACGACGACGACGACGCGGCCACGCGTGTCCCCAAAAACAATTTCGGTTGGTGCCTTAGTCGAGACCACAATTCTTTTCCACTTCCCCCAGAAGCGTTTACGGAAGCGAATAAAACCGTGTACGGAGGAGCATATTCCAGCGGCGCGTCGTTTCGCCTTGGGAACGGCGGACACGGAACGTCGTCGAAAAGTTCTCCGCGCGCGGAAAATCGTTCGGGTCGATCGGCCGCTCGATGACCGGGCCGAGCGCGGCGGCTCTCTTTCCCTTTGTTCGCCAAGTTTCCTCGTTAAGGGACCTGGAAAGCAACGGGACAAGGGAGCAGCCCTCCCCGCCCGTTTCGTGACTCCGCCCTCGAACCGCCGCGGCATCGAGAATTAACCCCCGCGATGCTCTCCGGCGACCGAAATCAATTCCTGGGAACACGCGCGCGTCACGCCGGGATTTTCTGCAACGAAGGATTTTCACGTCCGCGTCGGACGTGACCGAAGCTCGCGAACCGATTCGGCGATCGATCGCGGCGAGACGAGAAGCACCGTGTTCTCCACGTCGCATCGGCGTTATTTAAAGATCATCGGTACCAGCGATCGGCCGGTTTCCGCGCGGAGAATTCGGAGAGGCTGTCGCGCGTGTCAGTCTCTCGGAGGCTGTTCGTCGACGGCAACGCGTCGAGGCTGCGACAAGGTGCACCGTGCATGTGTAACGATTTGTACATATTAACGCGCGTACGAGCGATTGTCTCGTATCCACGGCCGATTCGTCGGTCTTCTTCAGACATCTTCATTGTCTCGGGATGATAGTCCGAGGTGTGGTGGAGAGCGGCGAGGGTTCGGTAGCGAACAGGTGTTGGCGGGCGTGGTACGAGACGGTCGGTGCGTACGAAGGCAAAGCGAGGCCTTACGTAGTCGCATGCGTGGTTCGTGAGAACAGAAGAGAAGCGGGGGGAGAAACAAAACAAGTATACCTGTAATCGTTGTAATCGTTGATCTCGGTAATGGTTCATCGCTACTGCCATGACCACCACCAACAACCCACCACCACCACCACCCATCACCACCAAATACCATCACCACCACCACCACCGTCGTCGTCGCCTCCGTCGACAACAGGGATAGAGTTCTTATCGGTGAACAGATTCGGAGACGCGCTCGGAACTCAGCTTTCCGCGTTAGATCTCCGCGCTTCCGATCGATCGGCCGATTCCTTCTGTTTACGAGGACCGTACGGATCCTCCGGTGATCGAGCCGCGGACGTTCGCGCGGTTCCGACACGCCCACGGCCGCCTGGATTCCTAACAGTCTGTTTAAAAAGCCGTTCCGCATCGCGGAAGGAAATTATTTACGGTAGCCACGCGATAACCACGCGATTTCGGAGCTAAGGAGGCGGTCGTTCGTGGAAACCAGTCGTCGATCGACCAACCCCGCGCGCCTTCTCCCCGCCCACCGGCCGGCCGACCGCCCACTGCGAGCGGAGAGAGGCGTGGCCGGTCATTGTGGGCGTGGGGAACGGCCGCGCGTGCTTCCGACTGGCGCACGCGAGCCTGGGGCGTTCCCGTCGCTCGCTGATGGGCGTGTCCTCGTCGATGGGCGTGTCCTCGTCAATGGGCGTGTTCTCGTCAATGGGCGTGTCCTCGTCAATGGGCGTGTCCTCGTCAATGGGCGTGTCCTCGTCAATGGGCGTGTCCTCGTCGATCGGACGCCGCGCGAACGTCCGCGGCCCACCGAAAAGCGACGCGACACAGCGTTCCAAAAGTGCACTTGAACGTTAACTTACTCGCGTGAAAAAGTATCGGGACTAGAGCTCGAGGACGCCGTGTTTAATTGAAACGAAAGCGAACGACGGATTCGCAGCGGTCGGTTATCGCGATCGCCGGCGGGAAAAACTCAGCGGTTCTTCCTCTCGAGAAGCATCAGGCGACACACGCGCACGCGTACAAGACGAAAACCGCCCGCCGTTCGCGACGGCTTGGGGTCTGTCTATGTTCACCGTTTTCGTTACCGTTTCCGTTTTTCCGGTCATTCGTTTTTTTTCGAGGCACTCTTTCGAAATGGGACCCGCGCGCGTTTTTCGCAGCGCTTTTTTAAGGCCGGTTGACGTATCCGGCGTCTTGTTCTTCCAGTACATATATATATACATACAAATATCGAGCAAAAAAAAAATATATATATATATTATACATACATTCATACATACGCATATACATATATGAATAAATTAACGAACAAATGAACAAATAAATAATATATATATATAAATATAAAAAATATATATATACATACGAGTATGCGTATCTAGCGAGTGTACGGATTAGAGAGAAAGAGAGAGAGAGAGAGAGAGAGAGAATCGGCGTTTTGACGGAGCCGAGCATGCGTGAAGAGGACTTTTTTTTTCTAGAGAAAGATCGACGCTCGCGATTCGAGCGGTCACCGGTGCGCGACACTTCGTTGGGGACCGCCTTTCCTTTTTCTCCGCAATCGTTCCGAGCTTTTTTTGCTACGATCGCGTTGATCGATTATTTCAACCGTTTCAGGGAGAGAGAGAGCGATTCCATCGTTCACCGTGGCGAAAACACACCAGCGATCGGCAACGAAGTGTCGCGTCAGTGTCTCTCGGGTAATTGTCGACACGGGCGGATCGCGCGCGCGCGCGCCGTTGGTCCGCGATATCGGTTTCGCGGATAAAAAGAGAGAAAGTGAGAGAGAGAAGGGGTATAGGAGCTCGAGAAAAATTTCTTAAGGGTCGGCGGACCGTGTCGAGCAATTACCGAGGACAGATGGATACCAGTTTCAAGCAAACGAGTCTCTCGCACCGTTATCTCCCGTGTTTCCCCCCCAAACCCGAGCTTTCGACCCGAGCGGCACCGTTTTCACCCCTCCGCGACCTCCAACCAACCACCACCATTCTGTATATATTATATACATATATATATTCCGAGTCGAATCAGTCGATCGCGAAAGGCGAACAGGCACGCGCACGGGGTTGGCTGTTCACTCGATCGGAAAATCGGCCCGCAAACGTCGCGATAACTCGCGGGAAATTTTCGCGATAATTCCATGATAATTCCTGGGAAATTATATAATGGTATATATATTCCCGATAATTCGTGGGAAATTATATAATGGTATATATATTCCCGATGATTCGTCGAAATTCCTAAAAATTCGTCGAAATTCGTAAAAATTCGTCGACTCGTCTCGCGATTCTCGGGAACGCGTTCCGTGCACCGCGCTGGTTCGTCTTTCGTCGCAGCATCCGATGGAATCGGCGTGACCACGCGCGCGCTCCGCGTGGCCGGTTCGGTGCTCCCGATTCTGCGCTGCGAAACGGCGCACGCTCCGCTGAACCGAACGAACAATTTTCGTTGGAAATCGAAACGGCGGAAGAGGCTAATTCCCATTGTAGTTGTTTCGTATCACGGCAAAACACAACGACGAGAGAGAAAATGAGAAAGAGAGAGAGAGAGAGAGAATGTCGAGAATGAATCGGTGAAAAAGGGAAAATGAGAGAGAGAGAGTAGAATCTGCAGATCCGTGACGATTCCACGGCGACTGCGATCGACGAAGTAACTGTAAGTATATATAAACACACGTTACCAACGCTCTTCCGATTTTCTGGGTCACGCACCAGGACACCGTATATATTTTTTCAACTCGAATTCGGCTGTTCGAGGACGTCGAGGAACGTAGAGGAAGCTACTTCGAGATTCTAGACCGAGCGACTTTTGCAATCCCCGCAAAACCCCCCCGTGCGCCTTAGTTGCCGATCTTCGCGCGATTTCCTTTGGTTCTGTGGCGCTGGCGCGGGCGATGATTGATCTGTTCATCCATTGAGATTATCTTAGGATGATTTGAGAGTCTGGGTTGGTAGGAACAAAAGCTGCCAGATTGGTGGACGCAAAATCGGCTGTATTTATTGCAAGTCGTCGGTGTTGCGGAGAAAATCGCTTTCTATTTTATTTATTTTAACCGGACGCAAAGAATTGAATATTTTAATTTTAAATCGGAATTTGGATACGATTTTAAATTGGAATTTGAAAGTCGAATTTTAAATTCGAGTTTTAAAGTCGAATTTTAAATCGGAATTTTAAAGTTGAATTTTAAATCGGAATTTTAAAGTTGAATTTTAAATTGGAATTTTAAAGAAGAGTTTTAAAGTAGAATGTCAGATTAGTATTTTCCATCAGAATGCTTATAATTAAAGTTTTACTCTAAACAAACTTTTAAATTATTTTTATATGCGGATAAACATCCATTTTTGCAGTAACAGAAACATATCTTCATTGATCGACATAGAATCAATAAATTAGATTATAAATTAAGCTCCTATATAGTTGACTGTTTAAATAAATTATAATCAGTTTGTAAAGGCTCTATTTAAATCTAGTAATATTGTCTGCAAAACTATCTAATTATTATTACTTATGAAAATATGTCGCGCTAAATCTCAATGAGACAATTGTAATATTAAAAATAAAACGACGCAGTACGATAGCATTTATAAATTTCTCTATTTTCACTATTGCCTATCTGACATATCCATTGTTATAATAAATGCATAAAGATCCTCGATAGCGAGAGAAACGTTTGAAATCTCGCGAGCGCGTCGACAGCTTTCTACTTTCGCTGCTAGAGGGTAGCGTCTGCAACCCTCTCTTGCTTATAAGATCGTCATCTCACACACACTATATTCAATCGCACGTCAGTGATATCAATGATCAATGCTTTGCAAATCTTCCTTTGGACAATGTTTTTATTGGAAGAAATTTAAGAAAACTTAAGGGATGTTAGCATAACAATTTCCAGAGCTTTTTCCTGACACTTGTTCTTCTATATTAAAATAAGTGATAATTCTTTCAGTATTATTCTTAATTTATTATTGCATCAGTACTTTTATTATTACCAGAGCTACACCCCAAGTTATCATCTTTTTAATTCTATGTCATATAGAGCTAGTTCCAAAGACTTAAAATGACAATTCCATTTTGAATTTTTACAGAGTCAGAATAATTCAAATTCTGTCTCGTTAATGTTATAAATATTACAGACGTAACAAAAAGATCAGTAACACCTGTCAAAAAAGTAAATTCAGTATTCTGCCAATAAAAACAGCGCTTCTACAAGATTTTCAATATACCACAAAAATGTCAGAAAAATTTCTTCATCTATTAACATAACCTAACAATCTTTATTCGCGATTAACAGAGAACGATCTCACCGATTTCAACGGACCAATCATCCCCCACGTCTCTCCACGCAAACGAGTCTTCCCGATCGAACTTTGTCAACCGGTTTCCCGCGACCATATAAGAATCATATTCTATGTATAAATCTAAGTCGTTCGAAGCCTTATTAAAAAGTTATAGACACAGCGAGTTTACACGTTAAAATATCGCAAGACTGAGGCACTGTAGAATTTTCCCCAGGATTAATCGGTAGCTGCGTTAGGTGTAAAAGTGTCTGAGAAGGAATCTTTCTCTTTTTCGACGACCTTTTATAGTCTCTAGATCGTTCTTCTAGCTCGTACACGTGAAACGTCACTGAAGAAGCTCGATCGGAAAGAACTCCACGCTTGCTGCACAGAGGGTGTCTCCTTCTCCCTTTCCAAGCAAAAATGTTATTTCTGCGGACGTGGAAAAATCATATGGAAAAAAGATTTGACCGATAGAGAGAGATTTGTAATATCGTGGCAATAATTCTTTTGCAACTGGAAAATTTAGTCAACTTTACTGTTTCATTTTTAATTAATTCTTTTATACGTTTTTTCGATATTTTTTTATGCAAATGTATCGATCCATGTACGTTGTAAAATTGTTAGTTCATCTAACATTTTATCATTAATTTTCTGGATTTTTAATATCAATTTCCATGCTACCGAAAATATTTAATAGTAATTATTAAATACCTGCTGAATTAATAAATCCCGTTAAATTAATATGTATCGAAAAAATGGTAGTTTATCAGACGTTTAAACTTTAAAACTAGACACTTTGCTATACTAAAAAAGCGTCATATAATTAATAAACGAAGAAGACAACTTCGCAATCTTAGAAACTCGTTTGCAAATAAAACCATTGCCGCCGCGTTACGGATCTCTCTGTCGAGCAACTTTCGTTAATAAATTCCGCGACGTCTCTAAAAATACCACCGACACACACACACACACGAGACACGGATCTCGTGCAGACAGCCGAAGCAAAAGGGAATCGTCGCGAAATCGGGCCGGATCGGCGTGTCACGACTTCCGCCGGCTCCTCAACAAGGCAGCCCGGTGTTGTTCCCCCCCATAGGTTCTCGCGATCGCGCCTCTCCCCATAGATCGTTCGAGTAGTATCCGGCGCGCCACTCGCGTGTAGGAAGCGACGCTAAAATCGACAGTCGCGTCGTCGACGAGTTTCGCGATTTCGTTTTCCGTGACGAGAGAATGAAATTTCTGCGACGGGGACGCGCTTTGCAAGCCTCGAGGATGTTGAAAAAGTACAAACCGGGATGAACGTGTTGAACTGGGTCGACTTAGCCGTAGTCTTCGAGAGATAGTTAGCGAGTGAAAGAGAACAAAATCGAGTGAGAGTGCGTGCGAGAGAGCGAAAGAAAAAGAGAAAGAGAGAGAGAGAGAGAGAGAAAGACGATTCGATATCTTCGCCTAGCGTGACTGAGCAGAAAAAATCGAGATCGGGTCCCGTTTTCGCCAGATCTCGTCGATCACTATGCACATCCAAAGCTAACGGGAGAGAGAGAGAGAGGAGAGGAGAGAGCGAGAAACCAGAGGCATTCTTCGAGATCGTTTTTTCCCTTTCGTGACGAGGTCTGGCCGTACGGGACACGTTTCTTCGATCTAGTGTGTAGTCAGTAGCGATATAACTCGCGTGATAATCGCAGGTAAATTAATTAATTAACCGCTGATGTCGTCAGCCGTAAACGACAAGTATTACCGTTCTTATCATTCTTCTCCTAATTATGATTACCATTTAAATTATGATTGCGAGTACACTATTATTGGCATTATTATCATTGAATTATTACGAGTATCGACAAGTATTTATGAGTATATTTACGAGTATATTTACGAGTATTTATTAGTATTTATGAGTATCACGAGTATTATGATTACCATTATCGTTCTGTATACCACGAAGTAGTGTTCCAATATCTTTCGTCGAATGTGCCATTATCATCGTCATCGTTGTCATTCTCACACCACCACCACCACCATCACCATCATCATCATCATCATCATAATCACCATAATCACCACCACCCACGTTGCGTAGTCGTTCTTTCTATCATTTATTTATTTAATTTATTCGAAGGACACGCAAGCTACTTGCCACGTAGAGAGCAAGCCGGCGTTATTATTCGTTCCCGCCGTGTGTACTGAAGGGGGCACGGCTATTGGAATTATTGGCATCCGTTGCGCGTATCTTTCGTGTTCTCTGGACGAAGCTTCGCGGCGTAGCATTTTTTCACCCCGTTAGCATTCCCGCGATCGGCCGGCGATTCCACCGACTTTCCGATAAACGGGAAAGAGGGAGATGGAGAGATAAATAGATGGAGATAGAGAGACAGATAGATGGAGATAGAGAGACAGAAAGACAGAGATAGAGAGGAAGATACAGAAGAGAACGATATCGAGAATTCGCTCGGTGTTTATCGGAAAGGGAAACGGAGGATCGCCGGCCACCCGTAGGTTAACACCCGAGAACTCTCCGTAAAACGCAAACCTAGAATAGTGAAGCTAGCTAGACAGCCGAATAGTAAACACGATGTGTGTAGCGAACTTACGTAATTAATTCATTAATTAATTACTTACTTACGTACTTACTTACTTACTCGGATTTAAGATGGGTAAGGGACAAAAAAGACAGTAAACGAGTAAGGTCCGATCGGACAGAGAGAGAGAGAGAAAGAGAGAGAGAGAGAGGACGCGAGAGACGATGCAGTGAAAAACTATAGCGAGAGGATAGTATTTCAAGCGTGCGTGTGGCGCGTGCGTGTTTTCCGCGTGTGTTCGTCTGTCTATGCGCGAGAAAGGGATCGAACGAAAGTGGACGAGCGAAAGGTAGAAAGAGCGAGCGAGAGAGAGAGAGAGAGAACGACAGAGAAAGACGGAAGGAATAATTACCAACGTACTCACTGCAGGTAAATTGGTTACTGTACCTGTTGTTGTTGAAAACATTAAAAACACTCTTATTCCATGCTAATCACCGCTTACTGGGATCTCTTATTTTTTTCACCCTGCTCCGAACGACTGTCCCCAACCGAGCCACGGATCTGCCGCAGAAACAACGAGCCGCGATTTCTGTAAAGTAACCATATCCCCCCTTCCATCGTCGTCGAACGCCGTCGCCATTGTTCGACAATTCGACCGCGAAATACCCGCTGGAAATATCTCTCGCTGGCTCCAGAGAAAAAGAGAAAGAGAGAGGAGATCGGCGATCGATTATTTCTGCGACAGAGCCGTGCGATCCCCGACGATTTCTCCGAGCTCCGTTCGAGCTCCGAAAAGACGCAACCGGTGCAACGCGTAAAAACAGCCGCGAGACTTTACAGAGGCGTAGAAAAAAAGAAAGAAAAGCACGACGAACAAAGATTCCGGACAGCATTCGTCAATCCCACGCTCTCTCCTCTACACATCGGACCGTACTTCCGGCAGAAAATAGTGCGCGACGCATAGTGTGTAAAAACGAATGCGGCGCGCCGCGTCCATCGATTGGCCCCCGATGGGAGAGCGCGCGCGCGCTCGCTCGCGTGCCCGCGCGCCGTTCTGTACATACCCGTACCGCGTATACATTTGTACATGTATATATACACATGTTTTATATAAATATTAGTATGTCTCTTTGTGGTAGTTAATTGGCCCTCTGATTGCGCCGCTGGCCATCTTCGAATCGACGGCCGTTAATTTCAAGCACGTCAATGTGCACGCGCTTTCCTACTAACCCCTCCCGCCTCTGCCCCGCTTCCTCCTCCTCCTCTTCCACCCCTTCGCCCTCCCTGTTCGTACTCTCTCTCCGTCCGTGATAACGAAGCGTTATTTTCCCGATCCGTCGGAGGACGACTCCGAACCGCGATCGATTTGGCCAGCTGCGTAGATCGCGTAGGAACGTCGTGTTCAAACCCCCCTCCCCCCCCTGTACTACTACTACCCCTCCGTATTTTCGTAGTCGATCGGAGTTCTCGCGACCGGCAAGAGCTGTGTATATCGGCACCACGATAAACTCGTCCTTTCGGAGAGTCACGGAGCATGAACAGTGTAATTTGTCGATACGTAAATGGAAACGAGTAATCGTAGTTAAATCGACGGCTGCCAAGGAACCGGTCGGAATGACCGACGGATAGTAGAGAGAGAGAGAGAGAGAGAGAGGGGGAGAGAGGAAAGACGATGCAGTTGGCTAAAATGGAGGTGAGTGCACACTCCATAACGGGGGAATTCATTTTATACGTTCTTCTAGCCGAGGTTCTATTGTTTATCCTCTGTGCTCTGTCACGTGCGTGCACGTACTATACACGTTCGCGCACGGTCGGTAAAAATGTTCACATGCGCGAAGAAGCGTGCGAAGTTTGTTCGACTCGATTTTTAACCGTTTGACGGATTGAATAGTTATTGTTAACGTTTTTTTTCGCTTTTCTGAGTCGAAGTAAAATTCTATATAATATTAAATCGTTTAAACTATTTTTAAACTATTTTGAAGTTATTTTTATATTATTTTTAACCCTTCGCATTATTTTTAACCCTTATTTCCATTCTATTTAACAGAATAAATTTGTATGCATACAAAATTTATTCTTCCGACTGCTGCCAACAGTTTTACTACTTGATAATTTTTTCAATCTAAACCTTATTGTTACAAAAATTATTTTGCAACGTGATAGAATAATTTCAGTGGTGCCTCAGATTCGCCACTCGAGTGCAAAGGGTTAAATTATCTTTCCTCCTCTATATAATTGTTACAATCGAAAGACATTCATTGTGATAATTATTTATTTATCAAATTTCTCCGGGCTTACAAAAATATCTATAGTAAGTGTATATATAACAAGCATGAATAATAGATAATTTGGTTAACATAAGAGGCTTGCAATCGAAAGACATTCATTGCGAAGACAATAGTACCTCGAGGGGTTAATTAAATTCTAATAAAAGTGTTTCACGAGTCGAATAAACTTCGCAGGTGTCGAACATCGTTGCCACGAGTCTTTCGAACGTCACGTGACGTCCCAGGCGAAAGAGTAGGGGCAGAGGACGCGGCCAATCGCAGCGTCGCCTCTGTCCCTTCTACTCTGCTTTTGATCGGTGACGTTGCCAAAATGAGTCACGTGACGTTCATGGGAATGCGTGGGCAAGGGTGGTGCTCTTTTGTGGCACGCGTGTACATTCGCACGACAGGGGGTGTCGGTGAAGTAAAGAGGCTTAGGACCGAGGAAGGCAGTGTTGCGAGGATCGGTGAACGCCGGGAGATCTGAGATTCTGAGATCTCCGAGGCGAAATAATAGCGCGTGCGCGCGCCTTGGAATAACAGTTGTTCCGATTCTCGGTGGTCGCGCGTCGTTCCCGTGAACAATTTAGGGCCTAAACTGTGAGGGGAGATCGAAGTTCCATGTTACCGAATCGCGGCGCAAGGAGACCTCGCTCGTGTGATCTTAAAGGGTTGCTTCTAACAACAGTACACTAGTGTCGCTGTGGTATTATCGGTTAGGGTTGGGCAGATTTCATGAAATTGCAAACGAAACGAATGTAATAATAATCGGAATCTTTTGTTTAATTAAAATTTCAATGATTGCGCAAATTATTTATTCCCTTCCGTTTGTTGTATTTTATAGGATACTTTTGCAAATATGTCAGCCTCTGTTCGAATTCCAATGAAAATGAAATAATAAGCAATCCTTGTTATTTCCGTTTGTCTTGTAATATATATTAATTTCCATTTGGTATTATTATTGGAGAATTTATTGGTTTCGATAATATCGCCATTGACAATAAGCGATTAAATGATGATTAATAAATAATATTTCGAACAGTATTTATGAACAATAAATACATATTATTGTGAATAATTTACTGGGGTCTATATAAATAAGTTCTTTTCGTCTTTTATTAATATAATAAAATATATATTATATAATTATGCCCAATTCTGTGCGATATCCACTCTGGTAACACTATTGTAGTAGATATATTTATTTATATATAAATAGACAAAGGAAGAAACCCTTTGTCACACAAAATTTGAGAAAATTATAGATATTGGCCGATAAAATTAAATATTGGCTCCAATAAAAAGGCCGAAAAATAAACGCTAAAAGGAAAGGCTCGATAAATACATAGATTAAAAGACGATAAAACATCGAACCGAAGGAACAATAATTGACAATAACAATTAAAATATGTGAACATAATTCTAAATTGATGGAAACTCACGAAAGTAAACTTTTATCGTCGCAGAGAAATTTTACAGTGGCATGACACCATAATCGGTGCACCGTTTCTTCTCGCGTCTTATACAAAATAAAGACACTCTTTAAACAATACAGAGGACAGGGAAGCGTGTAACGCGTTCACCCCTCGATCATGTAATCGTAGATTGTTCCGAGTATGCGAAAGAGAGAGCAGAGTAGGTTTGTACGGCAGAGCGTAAATTTACTAACAGTTTTCTTTTGGTTCGATCGTAATTACACGTTGGGTATCTATTTGACGTTCGATTTTTGTTTTGTTCTCGATTAGAATGGTTTGTTCGTTACTTATCCCGCCCATCCGGTATACACGCATAGAGACCGTTGAAAGGTGGCGCGCGTGTGCGCGGGGACAATCGGAGCGATCCGGGGTCGCCTCTTCACGGAGGGTGGCCCCCCCACCCCTTCGTTCGATCATTCGCAGTCGAGGTTTGCCGACGACGGAATCATCGAAAAAGAGGCGTCCGCCCGCGGACACGCGACTGTAACGACTATTTGAACCCCTCATTCTCCGTAACGTCACCCACCCGAGAACCTTTGAATGATACAAACTGTTCTATTTATTTTTTTTTTTCTTTGTGTGCAGCATCGTAGAAACGTAGTTCAGTTCCCTTGTTCTAACACTTGCGACAAGTTACGCTCTTCTAGACATAGTGGCAGCTGACGTAATTCAGAAGAACCGGCCGCTGCGAACGTCTCGAGCATCTCGAAAAGATTTGCAATAATTTTACAATTTTAGTAACAATATTTGTAATATTTGCTACGGTCGTCTTGAGTTTATTTTTCTCAGTGTTTGAAGAGGAGCTTTTGTGCTGGATTTTTATGCAAAATGAAGATTATTATCGAAGATAATTTCCATCGATTGAAAATAATGTATTGTTGTTTTTATGATATTTTAATCATGCTATTACTTTAAATTTTACCTTTGTTAAAAATTGTAAAAATAAAAGTTCAGAATTTCATCCCCTATGATGCACAGAGAAATTGACCAACTTTGACTAACGACACCTGCGCGAAAAATCATCTTAAAATGATGATTTTTCCTTTAGATTAAAGCTTGAAATCTCTACTTTAATACAACGTTTCCAGATTTTAAGTTCAACGCGTCATCGATGCTGTGTAACCCTTTAAGTGCGAGGCTATGTTGCAAGGGTCACTGTAACTTTGCCAGAAAAAATCGCAGCTACGTTTCTCTTTCTTCAAATTAAAAAGAGACGCTGGAACTTCCAGTGCAAACAGTGTCTTCGAAAAAAAATTATGCGAAGCCTTTGCAGTTCGTCAAAGTTCGCAATTTTCAATACGAATATGAATTTTCAATATAAATACGAATTTTCTTAGAAGAAAATTCCGTTTTCTTTAGAAGTTATATGATTAGAATTCCTTCGATCGCGCTAATTTCTTAGATGGAAAAGGAAATTTTATATTTCTTGTGCGCTTATATCTGCTTGATTGTTTAAATATTGGTAACGAGAGAATGAAATTTTGTTCCTAGTTAAAGGAACGGGTGAATATTCATACCTAATAGTTTATTACTAGAAATCTCCACCACGAGTCTGACTCGTTAAAGTACGGCAAGGGGTTAAAGGGTTAAAGTGTTGAGGATGCACCGAACTTAAAATCACGGAAACACTGTTTTAAAGAGGAGATTTGGAGCTTTAATTTCAGAAAAGAATCGTCATGCTATATCGATCTTTCACGTAGTTATCCATAATCTTTGCTGTATTTTGGTCAGTTTTAAATAGATTTAAGCCAAGTCCATAAGCGAATACTATCGCCTCCTAGAAATCCTTGAACACCAGTTAGCCTAAAGTTCGAGGTTCCAAGACGTTCGCGCCGGCCCGGGACAATTAGAGTCTGCGTAGAGAGCGATCGAAAGAGCCGTGTACCGTATCATATTGTTCTCGTCGAAAACAGTTTTTCGACGGTGGTTTGAACCCCGTAGTGAAGGAAGACAATTGAGAGAGAAAAGAAGAAGGGGGGACGCTGTGGAGGCGTCACGCTCCCCAGAGATTGTATGCAACGAATTTCCCAAGGATTTGACCGGTGATCACGAGTTTCAGAGCGCGTAAAAACGGGAGGACGAACGGCGACGATATACGCGCGTGTGGGGGCGAGAGAGAGAGACGTTGAAAGCCCTCGCCTCCTGGTGTGTTCCGGCGGGGGGGCCCGGATCATCGATCCGGAAGGCACGCCCAATTTTTCCTCGGCAGCCTCTGTCGATCGACTGCTACGATCTGGCCTAGTTCGAGGCGACCGGAACAAGCGTCTCGCGCTGCCGGTGTCGAAACATGCCAAATTCGTTTCGAATCAATCTCCTACCAACCCTCGTCCTCCCTCGTTAGGGTCGCGCGATCCGGGGACGGAACAATGGACGCTGTCTTCCATACCCTCTTCCATTGGTCGCGTGTTCCCGGCACAGTGATTCGATCTTAAGGGCTTAATTCGGTCACCTAATTAGGTGACCGAATAAATTAATTAATTTTATTTTTTAAAGGGAGCAAGATGATCTGTAGAAGAATAATTATGTTAAATTGCAATGGTTCCGTTCTTCCTTTGGTTGAGTATAGAAAGTTTTTCTATGAATATTTAATAATATTTAGCGATATTGTAATTTGTTAGAAACTGTGTACTTACTGATTTTTATTCGGAATATATTTTATTATGAATTACTACGTAGGTGTGCTATGTTAAATATGTATGCGGACAAGAACACGTAAGAATCTGTTGTGTAATATATATAATGTGATATAATGTAATATAAATAGATAATGCAGTATATTGTGATATAAATACATGATGCAATATAATGTAGCATAAATACATTATATAGAACATGTAATACATACGTCAACGTAACAAACAGAGCAAATATTCCGACACAGTCTTAACACAATACAATAACAACCATTTCGTACTGACGTGTTAATAAACATTCAGAAATCGCATAGAAAGCTATTCGCAAAAATCTATAAATAAAATAGTATATATATATATATCTCTGATGATATCTCGATTTCTCCAATTGCTCGAATCACTGTGCGCCGCGAGAAGAGGGAAAAAATTGAAAGGATCGCGCGACGCTAACGAGGGAAGGTTCGAACGACGCCGAGCAGCGGCGCGATATCGATCGGAGGTAGAAATGTTGCGAGACGGATACAGTAATGTTTCGATTTCTGTCGCAATTTTTCGGTTCTACTCCTGTCGCGGTGCTATTCCTACGCCACTGTAATTTATCGATTTCTTCGCTACGCCGATGCCGAAGTTCGACGGAGTCGATGAACACGTGTGCTGCGGCACGCGCCGCGGCTCCTTTGACTCTAATTCCCGGAAGACAACTCATAATACTATAACAAAACTTTTTTAATTTTAAAATTTTAAAACTGAATTTCTTTTTAACATATTGCTGATAATTTTCTGATTAAAATGAGACTAAACATGACATAATTTTACCGTTTTCTTCAATAACCGTGACGTGTCACAAAGTTAAGATTTCTAAGAGAATTTCATAATAGCATTTCGAAAAAGCCTACAGGCAGAACGTGCCGTAAACCGGGATAATCCGAAGGATCATTCTGGTCGTGTACGCAACGGTACCGAAACCGTAGGAGGTTGACCTGGACGATTTCCCATAGCAAATTACCAATTTATTAATAATTAGCAATTAAACCATCTTTCTATGAATCTGCAAACCATTTTTTTCGTTATCGGTGCTGAGTTTCGACGAGCTCGTATCTAAACAGCTTCTCACTGTTCAACCATCCTTACTCCAAGGCCCCTTCAAATTCCAGGATTGATGGAAAAAATACAGTAAATTGTTCCGCCACACTTTCCGTCAAACGCGTAGAATTCTAAATGTCTCGAAATCGAAGCGATCTCAAAACCTACCGCATCGAAGTCGTCGCGATGCTTACAGTTCCTGTCGCGAATGCGTGTCCGATTGATTCACTTGCGGTCGCGACCTCGAAGCGATTTTCTATACTTACCGTCTCGAAATCGAGGGAATATTTGCACCTATCGTCTCGAAATCGAGTCAGTCTTTACATCTACTATCTCAAAATCGAAATTAATATCTATACTTTTCTCGAAATCGAAGCCATCTGAAAACCTACCGCGTCGAAGTCGTCGCGATGCTTGCAGTTCCTGTCGCGATTGCGTGTCCGATTTGATTCAGTTTCTGTCGCCACCGTGTGGCCGATGGCGTGTAGAGAAGGCTACACTTGCTGTCGCTCGAATTACACAATACCATATATAGCATTGTCTTTAATACTTCTTTTTGACTTTAATACTTCTTTTATAATTACGAATCGGTTTTTTTAATGTTTTTTTTCGTAAATAAAATAAAATACTTGATTCGTATAATGAATAAATACGGTGTAAAATATGTCGTGTTTGGTATCATTTTAATTGGAAAAATCTGACCAATATATTAAACAAATTTTCATGTATAAAAAATTGGAAATAAGAAAGTTAAATAATCGTTTTTATGCTAGCGTTACAATGTATGTATTCATAGTAATCTACACCGGCATGCGGCGGCTGCCTCTCCTGGTTACAATGTAGTTTCGCTCGCCCCGAGTCTCGTTCCATCTCTTTCTTTTATGAGATGTCCCCAAATACAAAGGCGAGCCGCGACGATCGATAATCATGTCTTCGGATTCAGTTCGTGACGACTTTCGATTCCTACTTGGCGACACTAACTGAATCATTACTGTACTCGGGAGGATTGTTCACGTTTGCGGGAGACGAGGCGAAGTGGACTTGGGCGAGAAAACGACGAACAACAATGAATGTTTTGCAGGGATTTGGAACAAGAGGAACCCCGCACGGCCGTTACGATCGTGTGTGCTGATTTTGACGAGCGCCGAACCGGACGATGATAATAATCGGGACGCGTGTGGCCCTTGCGAGTGACTGAACGAAACGATAGCGCGCGTGATTAGGTGATCGCGATTAATCTTTAATCATTTTCCGTGTACGCCGCTTTGGCGACTCATCGAATAGCTTTATCTCAAGACGCGTGTCAACGAGCTCTCTCAGGTATAACGCGTCGCTCGATCATGAGAGGTTATGGACGAGATTTGCATTTAATGTACAATCGGCGTTAAACGAGCGTTCTTTTTCTATGTTCCACGGAGTACAAAGCCTGTACATATTGTAAGTGTATGGTAAACGTGTAGTTTCGAGTCGTGTTCACCTGGGCAACATATGTAAGCCCGGAGGAACATGATTGGAAAATTAATTATTACTGTACCGTGGATCTTGGCGCGAGCTCTTGTTTCATAAAAATTATTAAAATTATTATTTAGATTATTTATCCTAAAGAGACAATAAAAATATTTATTTTGATAAATTTCCCTGCTTTAAATTTCCTAAATATTATTTTAAAGCTTATCGAGTTACGAATTTTGTCGCATTTGAAAAATTATAGATATCACGCGTTAAGATCCGCGGTATAATTAGTATTAATATTGATAAGCAATTACTAGATGATAAGGAGCGGTGACTGCGGGTCTCCGTGCAACGTTCTCCAAGTGAACGCATCCGTGTCACACGATTTTTATCTCGAGTTTGCAAAACAGGATCTTTGTTTATCAATGCGTCGAGAATGTGTTAAAAAGATCCAAGGCAAAGCGTGAAAACGTCACGAATTATTTTCACAATGCGCGTGTCCGCAGTCGATCTAATTGTAGATCTGATCATCGCCTAGCAATTTTGTTCATAGTGATCGACCATTCGGTCGAAGCGCCGCGTTTCCACGAGCGCTCGAAAACAATGGAAACTCGGCACGGAAACGCGCCTAACAGCGAGCAGGGTGGGCGCAGAGTAAACAACGAACAACGGTTTTATTCCAAGAGAAAACATTCCTCTCGTTCACAAATAATGGTTTTCCATTACAGAAAAACTGTTCGCTAAAGGAAAGATTATGAAATATATTGTGCAGCATTATACGAGGAGATTTATTCGAAAATATTCGAACGTGTATTTTCGTCGAACGAATTTTTATTCGACTGAAAATGTTGAATCGTTCCTTTTGGATAACTTTGTTTATTGGAGGCTACGCTGTCCGAAAATTATTTGAATAAAAGTTAATTCGTTGGAAGTTGTTTGAATAAGAATTAATTTGAGAAAGCTGTCGGAATTGAAGTTGATGCTGGGAAATTATTCGAAGAAAAATTGATGCTGGAAAATTATTCGAAGGAAAATTGTTGCTAGAAAATTATTCGAAGAAAAATTGTTGCTAGAAAATTATTCGAAGAAAAATTGATGCTAGAAAATTATTCGAATTAACATTGTTGCTAGAAAATTATTCGAATGAAAATTAATGCTAGAAAATTATTCGAATTAAAATTGATTCTAGTAAGCTATTCGAATAAAAATTAATTGTAGGAAGCTATTCAAATAAAAATGAATTCTGAAGCTACTGTAATAAGAGTTAATTCTAAAAAGCTAGTCGAATAAAAATTGATTCTAGCAAACTACTCTAATAAAAATTAATTCTAAAAAGCTATTCGAATAAAAATTGATTCTAGCAAGCTACTCTAATAAAAATGAATTCTAAAGCTACTCTAATAAGAATTAACTTTAAAAAGCAATTCGAATAAAAATTGATTCCAGCAAGCTACTCAAATCAAAATTAATTCTAAAAAGCAATTCGAATAAAAATTGATTCCAGCAAGCAATTCAAATAAAAATTAATTCCAGCAAGCAATTCGAATAAAAATTGATTCCAGCAAGTTACTCCAATAAAAATCGATCCAAGCGACTCGAACAAAATTGACTGCCCGATGCACCACCCTTAGAACTGGCGCGCTCGTGGCACCGCGGCTGCGATAATTCCGAGATTACGGCCGCCGGCCGAGTGAATTTTATCATCGAGGAGAAACCATCACGGGAGAGAAGAAACCTAGCAGAACAGAGAGAACGCCGCCGAGCTTGCAAAGAAGGATGGAAGCAATAGCTGGGAACGATCATCAGGGTAACACACACACACACACACGGAAGACTATCTCTTTGTATCAATTTATCTGTACATCGCAATTATTTCCGGGAACCGTGTTTCCCCGGCATCATCGTTGATGAACGGTATCAGAGAATGATTATTATATACATTTGAACCTGTACACGTCTTAGGTCCCTGTTGCAACTCCCTACGACCACCACCCCCCGTTTGCAGAAATAAAGAGAGAAAATGCGTTCGCGAGCGCGCAACCCCGGCGGCGGCTTTTCCGGGGCTGTTGTTGATCGGCGAGCGGTCCGCGCGGCCGGCGCCAGGGAGAGAAGAAAGGAAATCGATATTGGGACCCCCCAAGGGCACACGCCGCTGTCGGGGTAAATTGCGGCCGTCCTGGGAAAAAAGCCAGCCAGCGGAAATTTCGTCGTATCGTTTTCCCTGATCCCGCCTCGAGAAATATTAGGAACTATCCGGGCCACCGCGCTCCCCTCTTACTGTCTCTTACGTCGCGTCTGACCGCGGAACTGTTTCCCCCGTGGGAATTGATTTCCCGGGAGAGGAGACCACCCCTCGGCCGCGTGATCTAAATTTTTCAAAAGCTGTCCCTTGATTTTGTCCTACGGCGCGACGCACGGTAAGAACATTTTCTTGGATATACACCTTTGTAGACGAACCCTTGCGCTACTAGTATTCAACTATAATAAAATACTTAGTGTTAAACTGAAAAGTAAATATGATAAAACATGACAAAGTAATATGATATGATAGTGTAATATGATACCAAATGCTTCAGGTTAATATATATATATGGATTTTATTAGTTGAACGTTAGAAATGCAAGCGTTCGAGTACAGGTAGCACTTGCTATAGATTACGTTTACTGTACAAATGAACTTTACGTTCACGAATCGCTGGTTTTCTCATTTAGGATGTTTCTAATAAATTTTTACTTGCACGTAGTTTATCAATGTATAGTAAATATAATTGTATAAGATTAGGTTATATGAGGTTCGTTACTTACAACAATACAGTAAATTATTAGTAAATATAATTATATATACTTGGAATAATTTACTGTATTGTATAAATTCAATGATAAATATCGACCCGACGATGTCCAAGAAAATAGTTTCCACTGTGCGGACGCCCGTAATTCGATAGCATAAGTTCGCCCACGGCATTTATATCATCCCCCCCCCCCCCCACCCTCCGCTTTTATATCCCGCTCCATCCGGTAATATCGCAGCGATACGCCGGCAAGACAGCTGGGCGTATTTTCACCCCGAAGACGCCGTTCCAGGGGAGTGAAACACGGCTAAACGCAGAGAGCCACCCTCGAACACGGCTACAGATAACTCCCGCGAAGCAAAGATAAAATCATCCGAGCGACGTCAGAACGAACCAGATGCATATACTGTATCTAGAATTTCAAGGCACCACCGATTTTTCAATACAATCAATCGCGTATCTTGCAAATTATAAACTTCACAGAATATATTTAAAATTTCGTCGAGACGTTGATAATTGTTATCTTATAGTTAATAAAGTTTATTTATTAATTGAAAAATAAATCAAGTTTAAAGGTCAGTACAATTACCTAAAATCATTTACTTCAGATCACTTTTAACCTTGTCAATTTTTCTATAAATCTTCTTTTATGCAACACAAACGGATGCTATAATATAATAAAAAATTATTATTTTAATTCGCCAATTATATTTAATGACCACAGCCAAATGGTTTTTAACGACCACATTTCGTTCCATATATTTCAAACATATATTTCATATACTTTCTACATATTAAATTATACTTTCACATATGACGTCAGACCGAACAGTTATCTTTGCTTCACCATGGACATCTAATACACGCACTGTACACGTGCCGCGTGTCTAAGGCATCGCCCCATGCTCTCCTCGGAGTCCCATCGACGCGCAGCAGGCCGCCACCCACCCCCGGACGCCGGAAGGGGCGGATGGATCTATTAGCTCGGTGTTTCGCAAACTTCTTCATACTCGGACCGGTATCCCTTTTATTTAATTGTCCCGCGAGGCGCGGCCAGAAACACGGACCCGCCCGCCGTCAATCTAACCCTTGAGCAAACATCAACCGGGAAACGTGCAACACAATTTTCCTGGACGCGGCTTCCCTTTCCTGGGAAAAATAAGCAAGGAAGACAGAAGACTCGCATCCCCCTCTCCACCAACTTCCCGCCACGGTTTTCCGGAATCCCCCACGTGAACGTTTCACTACGTAGGTGTCAATTACTGTGCCCTGCTCGCGAGACTTCCGGAGTTCTCGCCGCTGAAAACAACTTCGGCAATTTCATTGACGTCTCGCGAGAAGTTAGAATGGCGAATGGCGAAGTTTCTTTTATCGACGCCGATTTTACCGCGATAAGAATGTTAACCCTTTGCACTCGAATGGCGACTCTGAGGCACCACTAAAATTTCTTACATTCCAAAATAATTTTTATAGTATGATTGAAATTAAATTTCCAAAATTATTAAAAGTATAACTGTTATTGCATGAATTACAAGATTCAATTTCATATGCATAAAAAACATTTTGTCATATAAAATGAAAGTGCTGTATGCCTTTAGCAAAGGGTTAAATCTTCGTTGGATGTGGTCGAAAATGATTAATATTACAAGATGTATGAAGTTTATTTTTATTTAAATACGGATAGGTCGAAATAGATTTTGTGTATCTTGTCATAATAATAGATAAACGATTTTATTACATTATTTGTGTCTATATTATTTATATATACAATTTATTTTTATTTAAATCTACATAGATAAAGGATTAGTATATATTTGCCTCTAATAAGCATGATTAATATTACAAGGTATATCAAATTTATCTTCATTTGTTTATATCTAAAATAAGTTTTATATATGTTGTAGTATTAATCATGCTTATTTACAAATGTATACTAATCCTTTATCTATGTAGATTTAAATAAAAATAAATTATATATATATAAAAATAATATAGATATAGATAGTGTAATAAAATATATATAATTAAATACATTTAATCGCGCAATTGTTAATAGCAGCGAGAACTCCCGAAGGCTGGCCAATCGGGGCACAGTAACCGGCTCCTCAACCCCAATTTCTGCCCGCAGTTACCCAAGAATCCTCCGGACGTTTCTATACAGTCCCCGGCGTAATTGGTGCGTGCGAGAGTTTCGCGGTGAAAGCCGTAAATAAGGTATGGAGGTCAGCGATGCCACAGAAGAAAAGGGAAGAAGGGAAAACGCGAAGGACAAGGGGAGGGGAGGGGGGGGGGGGGGGGTTCGCGGGGCGCGCCGGGCATAAACGGGCCTGTCTCCCCCCCCCTGTTCGCCCCCCCCCCCTCCGACCATCTTCTCTCCGCGTCACGAAACGCGGTCACGCGAACTCATGATCGCCGGTAATGCGTTCTTTTTTTATTATTAATTTATCGCCCTCCCCCCGGCGTTGGAAAATACGGGGCGCCACAAGCCCCCCCGTAGACGAGGGAGACACAGGAGTTCCGACGTCGTGAATCACCCGCAGCCAAGGTAGGTGGAACATTCCATTACCGTTTTTTCGGTTGATCGCGTCGCGGCCACTCGAGCAACAATTCCCTCGTTAGCGTCTCGCGCTCTCTTATCAGACCACCGTGTACACCTGCGACGACGCGGCAATGAGTCGGTCGATGCGCGGTGATTTTTGTGGTGTAGTGTCAATTTTTTTGAAGCAAATCTGTCGTGAGATTTTATGATCATTGTCTATTTTATAAACATTTAAAGACGTGAAAGAATTTAAGAAAGCGTCCACCCTTTGCCGAGTGGCGTCTCCGCCATTGGAAATGTTTGAGAAAGTGTTGAAAGCGTGACTGTTGCATCGCTAAAATTCTTATAATAAATAACAATTATAACACCGATATTAAATATAATAATTTCGTGTGATAAATTCAATTTCGTATAAAATAAGTTACATAAAATAAAAGAACTATATTAAGTTGCAAAGGACTTAGGTTGTCAGACAACTTGATAACAAAATTACAGAATTACGTTACAAAAACCCTTAGCACTCAGCAGAGACTATATTAAAATTTGATATACTATTTTTCAAAATAATTGTAACGCTATTAGAATCGTTTATACTTAAACGACTGTTAAAATTGCACAATAGGCTCGATATAATACGCATAAATCGCGATAAATTCTATGAAATAGAAACATCGATCGATCGATGGATCGATCGTCGACGCTATTTTTATCTCGGTTGATCCGCGCGCGTGTCTTAGCCTGGGCATAAAATTGCATTACTTAAGCGAATCGGTGACCGTAAGTAGCCTCCGTTTGCGGAACGGTATTAGCCTAAAGGGGAAGTGGAGCGATTCATAAGGGTGGCTTGGCCAACCCCCTTTCGCGCGATTTATCGCACTTTTATTGCCAGAACGTAAGCCATTCGCCGCAGATTCTATCCGCCGTTTGATCGCGCGAATCGTCCGCGCGCCCCCCTATCGAGACCAACCCCCATTCGAAGCGCCTACGACCATAACGAGAACGAACTGCAAGATAATCGGGGAAAGATTACTGTGTCGAAATCGCGAGTCGATAAACCACGCCCGCCTGGAACGATCCCAAGGAACGTGGCGAGATAAATACAGTACATTTTAACATAGTATTCTAACATAGCAATGTGATTTATTAATAATAAATAATGCAATACGTGAAATAAAATATATGGATAAATATATAAGACATGTGAGATATATTATTAATGTTATAATTGCATTCCTCTTTTATTGCCACTCCATTTATATTCATTATCATATTATTATTATTATTACTGTTATTATTAATTTTATTAATATCTATTATTGCTTTCTGAGCTCTGTTTTATCGCCGTTCCATTTATATTCATTATCATATTATTATTATTAATTTTATTATTATTTATTACTGCTTTCTGGGCTCTATTTTATTGTCACTCGATTTGTATTCGTTATTATTAGTATTTTTTACCTTGTTCTCTCTTATTGGTTCTATACCTTCTTTTTGTAATAAAAGACTTTTCCCCGTTTGTGTATAACAATAAATATTATCGCTGTTATTGTGTAGATCTATAAGCTCGTGGCATTATCATGATATAAATTTATAAACATAAAAATGTATTATAATATAAATATAATATTAATACCTCTTATTAAAAAATAAATTTTGAAGAATCTGCAGATGTAATGTATGTTATATAATGTATATTATACCATACTATAATATTTTATATACTATATTATAATATATGCATTCGTTTATTTCAGATAATGTTCTAATATATGTAGCTATCACTTCGTTTCATTTTCCAAATCATGTTTCATATGGAACATACTATACTATGATGTATACTATGCATATACTATACTATACCATGTACTATAACATATACTATAATAATAGGATACAGTGAACCCAGTAAAATAAACTACATATACTATACTATACTTTATACTATAACATATACTATAATAATAGGATACAGTGAACCCAGTAAAATAAACTACATATACTATACTATACTTTATACTATACTATATACTATAATAATAGGATATATTTGGGACACCGTCCCAGCAAAGAGCCACCCTAAGGCACACCTTGGGGCCCGATTATGCCAACGATTCGTCGATTCCGTCCGACCGACTCGTCCACTAGCGAAACACGAGCCGCCTCCTAATGGGCAAAACGGCATCGTCTCGGTTTCGCGGAGGAATCGAATAACCCCCGGGGTTTCCAGGAGGGGCACGGCTCGTTCCTTACTGTGGGTTACGCTCGCGACGATTAGAAAAGAGCCGCGGTCGGGCGATGAGATTAGCAATTAAGGGGTAAAACGCGGGTCGCGCCGCGTATCGATCCGTTTGCACGTCAAACAACGAGCCGGAAAAAAAGATGAGCGGCGTGTACGGTTCGGCCAGAAAAAGAAAACAGGGGTGAGCGAAAGCGGGGTATTAATTTAAGGAACGTCCGTAATTTCGGGGGCGGGGCCGTGGCGTCGCGGCGTTTCCGCTCCGGTACGGGGGAGGACAAAACGGCGTGCGCCGCCTAATATTCCGTGAACGTCTGGTCCGGGGAGCTTTCCGTGGGATTCCTTTATCACTTTGCCGCCCGCGAAGTATTCAATATAACCGGCTGCATTATGTAGCGAGTTGGACAAGCCTCTTCGCCGTGGCGGCGAGGGGGCGGAAAAAAGTTGGCCGCGTAAAGTACACCCGGTTGCTTGTCTCGCATTTCAACTAAGCCGCGACGGAGGCCCGTGGCTGGCCCGCGCGGTGTCGACGATCCCGAAGGAGGAAAGGAGGAAGGACGAAGTATCACCGAAAATATACGATTTGGATTCTGTTCGAAATTTTTCGTTGCTGTGTACAAGTAATCTAAAATAAAATATTACGGTATAAACAATATTAAGAAATATATATTGGATCTGAGAGCTTAGGATTCCCTTGAAATAATCGCTGAATTCTTCTATTTTAATATGGTATATGAAATTGTAATATTGTAATAATTAAATTGTAATAGTTTGTAGATAAATTTTTGATAGAATTGGTCAACTTTGACTGACGATAACTTTCTGAAAAATTATCCTTCGACGACGATTCTTTTTTTAGACTAAAGCTTGAAACCTCCTCTTTAAGACAATCTTTCTAGATTTTAAGTTCGATGAATAATTCGTATTAAAAATTGCTGCGAACTTTGACTAATCGCACAGACTTGGCATAATTTTTTTTTAAGATGCCATTTACGGTGTAATGAAGTACGATCCTTCCCCTTTAATTTAAAAAAAGCGAAAAGCATCTGCAATTTTTTCCCCCGATGTTACAGTACTTGAAAGTAACCCTTGCATTCCAACCTGCACTCAAACTGAAATTGTCACAGTGATAATATTGCACCTGGCGTTGAAACGAATTCACCGATATAAAAAATAAATAACGATACAATCTCGTCAGCGTCGCAAAAACACCACCCCCGCCGCGAAGGTAACTAGCACAGGAATCCCGTGTGAGAATGCGGCGGATCGTCGACAAGTATTTCGACGGGAGTTGAAAGAACTCGAAACGCGTCCGCGAGCCAAATTGTTCGGAATTCAGCCCACCCCTAACAGCATCGCTGATGGGCGCGTTCGATGTGGAAATATTCCGCGCGTTCTGCTGATCGCGTTCCGCTCGCCTACACCCGCCCACAATACTACATACCCCCCCCCCCCCCCCCCCCCCCCAGTGTTTGAGGAAAGCTAGTTACGGATGCACAATAGCGGCGAAATAATTACTCTCGCGCAAACCAGCCGGGGCGAGGCAGAATGTTGCGTGCACGTCGAGCCGAGAGCAGTTTGCTGAACGGCGCATCGCTCGATTTCGTCGAACAATTTGCCGCATGATGCTGGAGGAGGATCGTCGTGGATCAAAAACGTGAAGCCTACACGTCTTCGAAGGAGTTTAGTTTCGATCGTCGGGAACTGCCACGGCCGCGTTGCTCCGGCAATCGTCGGCAAAGTTTTCCCGATCGAACGCGACGTGTGCCGTGTTTTTGAAACATTCAGAAGCGGGAAAGCGAGCCGGGAGACCCGTGAGGAGGGGTTGGGTGGTGGCCAGACGCTGGCGCGGCCGACCTCTCCGCCTCCGCCGAAATGCACATTCGCAGTAACTCGTTTCAGACTGCTGATAAATAGTTCACCGGTTCGCCGTAGTCGAGACAGACCGTAAGAGAAAAGAAGGGGGCGAGAGCCAAGAGACACTCCGCGCTCGAGTGCGCGCTCGCGTAAAGGACGAGCGACCGGGTAAAGAGATACGGAGGCTTGAATCTTTTATGTCCTCGGGCGCCGTCGACTGTTTCCTTCTGCTTCCGACCGTTATTCTTTCAACGTTCGTTTCACGGCGCCCGTTTCCGCGCAATTACAAGCTTTCCCTCCTTACCGTCGCGATCCGTAACCCCCCCCCCTCCCCCCCCCCCCCTCCCCCTCCAACGGCGCTAAGTGCGAGGCGAAGAAACCGAGTCAATGGAGAATACCGTCCGCTGCTCGGTAGCGTCGCGATGCTGGCCCCTGAATTCGTAAAGGCTCCCGAACGCGCTGCAATGTTGCGAGCTTGGGGAGCTCTGTGCACGGCTATCCGCCAGGCTGCCGCGACGTTTGTCCATCGGTTGGAATCCTTAAGGGGCCAGCAGAAAGAGAAACAAAGACGTGTCCTCGCGTTACAGCCGCTTCCGGGCGATTTCAACCCTGCTGTTCTCCTCGGCTCTGTGTATCTACCCTTTGCCAGCACCCCGTCTTCCTTTATGCAATGTTTATATACTTGAACATTTTTTCGGGGAATAAATGTAACATTTATTGCGCGCGGAATGTATTTGGTCAACCCCTTGCACTATGATTGCTTTGAGCAATTAATTATTCTTTATTTTTTATAATTTGCATAATGAAACAATATAATTTGATCCCTGGATTATAATAATAGGAGACTCGAAATTTATTTCAATTTGGAAGGAGTATATAACGTTTGTATTTAGTGGATTATAGTATCATATGATATTGTATGGAATGATGTGTGATATATGGTAATGATGTTTGAAATGATTGTTTTACGATATTGTATGTAATATTATATGTAATACTATATAAATTGATACAGTTGATACAGTGCAAGGGGTTGACGAACTGCATACTGTACTCTGTGATTTTAATCTATGCACTTCATGCTTCATCTGTCTGGAAACCAACCCTCCGATAAGTATTGACATTTATTGACAGTAACATATTAACATTCATATACATTTTATGCCCATTAAAATGAGTATACTATAAATGATATAATATAAATACTAAAGAAATATAAAACTTGCTAATTATTGTTATTCACCAATCCCCATGCGCCTACTGTCGGCTCGATAATCCAATACCAAATAAATACAGAAATAAAATATCACCTTTTGTTCTCTTACTACGGCCCGAAGGGATTCGAATGGCGAGACAAAGGTGACGAGAACAGCAGAGTTAAAAATAAAGTTGTCGGCGATGCCACCCCCAACCTATGCACAGGATATCTACAAAATCATCGTCGTCATTCTGCAGATGCATACAATGCAATAGTACCCGTATATCCGAAATCCAGAGATATTGGAACAATAGAATAATCCCTCTTGTAGGCGTACGATGCAGCCTACTCCTGCGTAGCTTCCTATGTAGGAAGTGTCTCCATCAGCCAATAGTGTCAATAACAACACGTGTTCTCGCCACTTGACTTGATAACCCACTCTCGCTGATATCGGATACCGTTGTGTCTCGCCTTCTAGGTCACTGATCGCGGTGTTCCATGATAGGTCCTTCATGGTGTTTCCACGAGCGGCCGTATTACAGCTCTAGAAGGAGGCGCTCTGCCGACGAGCTATCCCCTCGACGATGGTGCAACGAATTCGGCATTAATTTTCACGCGTTGCAGAGGCCGCCTTCAAATGCCAAGTACCTTCCAAATGCAAGGTACCTTGTGCAAGGTGACCTCAAATATACCAGGTGACAATTGATCCCAGGTCTCTTCGCGATTAAAGGTTGTTAGTCGAAAAGGTGGCTGGGCAAGTTTGTATCGATCTCCGGCCGACGGGCGAGGAAAGAGCAAGGTTACCTACTCTAGGGCGTAGCTTCTATGGGCAGAAGTCGGGCAGGCAAGGAGGTCGAAGGCTGGCAACGTTTAACATCGTTACGTGGATCACGGAAGCCCGCGACGCCGTAGTAGCGATCGCGGACACACCGCGTCGATACACGTGTGCCCCCGAGAGTCCGGCAGCACGCTCCCCGGCTACCATCCAATGGCCTTGTGCTTACGCGGTATCGATCACGCGGCCGTCTAGTTGATTCCGTACACTCGGACTGATCCTCCTGCGGCACCCGGAACAGGGAGTGTCCCTCGGACACCGACACACAAAACGTACCCACCCGCCCAGTTTCCTCGTTCCCTCGTTTCCCTGTTTTCCTGCTGTCTCTGTCCACCCCCGTCGAGCGAGTTCTGGCGGACACTCCTCGTGACCTGTGCGTTGCCACCAGGTAACTAATCGAAGTGCTCCACGAGCGGAGAGCACATCTTCGACCTGTCCGAGTATCTGAAGAACGACTCCCGATGGAATCGTTGCAGTTATCTAGGCTAGATTTTTATCGGATGCAGAGTCTACTGAAAAGTGAAAACGTTGCAGTCTTCCGAGGTAGATGCAGAGTCTACTAAAAAGTGAAAACGCTGCGACTTTTCAAGCTTGATTTTTAGGGGGTCGCAGAGTCTACTAAAAAGTGAAAACGCTGCGTCTTATCGAGCTAGATTTTTATAGGATGCAGTAAAGGTGCCTTATGGTTCCTTGGCACGGCCGCGGAAAGATACAGTTTTGCGATAGGCTAATTGTAGCAATGACTATTTCTTACCCCGTAGTGACGCATGATTTTCTTCTTGTTAGAGAACAAGTCAAATTTTGGTATATCGTCGGTGTAACGGACGCGCGCTTGGAAACAGCGGGGTACTCTCAAGTAGCCGGCCATGGTTTCCGGTTCCTGTAACGAGCGAGGATCGTGGAATAATTTCGCGCGTTTAAAGAGAGGGAGAACAGAGGTTGGACTGTAATAGAATCGATACAAAACACCGGGACGTACCGAAAAGAAGAAGAGTCGGTCGAGAGGAACGGTTATGACAGTTGCTGCGATTGGTTTGCCAACGTTGTTAAGGTTGTAGTTTGTCTTTTGTCGGCGCTCGTTCTTCTGTCGGCTGTCCACCCGTTTCGAGCAGGTAAGTCGAATCGATTGGTCCGCTGTAAAAAAAAAAGCGAACGCAAAACAGTCTCCGTTTGCATAATTCTAGGCTATAGTGGAGGCGCGCAGGCAATAAAATGCTTAACAGGCGAGGCCCATTCAGGAAAGACGTCGTTAAACATTCGCAACGGTTTCCGACAGACGAATAAGAAACGCGATAATAAAAAGAAATTATTCAGAGGGCGTGTGTAAAGTCGACGGAGCATCCTGGCCCGCAGGATAATATCAAATATTTAACAGCTGATTGCACGTGGCCGGTAAAAGCGCGCCCTCGACGAATCACGGATCGATGCGAATTCCTTTCTCGAGTGTTTCGAGCATCCGAGCCGCCCTGAATTCAATTTCGCCTGCAATTAAACGTCGAATTAATTCGATAATACTACTAGAATTATATTAATTAATGAATAATAATACCGGAATTATATTCGGGTCCAGATTCTCGTTAATTCGACACCTCGCGGGACACACTTCGATTGCTTGTTTGGAAATTCCATTGTTGCAAAGTAAACCCTTCTCCGATGCGTTCTCCGGCAGAAATAACAGACCGCAATTAAAGGCATCCACGTGCTCTTGCGTCCTGCAATAAATAAACATGATAAACGATTAATTACGGCGGTAAAATACGACACCGAACATCCCCGGTAAATTAGCAAGATAATTAAAAGCGCAGCACCGCCGACTTCCGGTGAGAACCCCTGCGGCGGAGGGTTCGCGAAAATGGAGCCGACAGTCCGGAAAAATTTAATCGGTGAAAGAAAGCCGCGGGGTCGGCTGCAACAGCGTCTCCCGGCTATTTTTATCGTCGCCATCCGTCGGGGTGCGAGGATAATCGCGCGAAGGTAATCTCGAGTAAAAAAAGGGAAAGTCCGATATATCGGATCCGCGATCGTGTCCACGTATGTATCCGCACGTGTTGCCTCCGTCGCAACAATAGGGAGTCGACCGTCGACTTTCAAACGGTGCCAAAGAGACGGAGAAGGCTGTCACGCTGGCCAGTTTTCGGACAGGTTGCCGAGCAGTTTTGGCAGCGAGCGCGCCGAAAACAGATCCGGGAGAGTCAAGGCTCGCGTATCCGCGAAATTAATGTCGCGGCCCGACGAGAGAAGGGAGAGGCTGACAAGTCCGGGGAGAAGGTGAAAGTGAGAACCGTCCGAAGCAGGCATAACCTAAAAATAAAGCTGCGGAAGCGCACGGTCGCTGGATAGCAGATTTCGCGGCGTATCGCGGACACCGTCTCTCGGCTCTAGGTGAACGTCTGGACATGATCGTGCCCTAGTTGCTGTTTTAACGAATGACTGCTGGGAAACGAGGAAAGTATGGAGGTATCCAACGCAGGGGTCGCACGGTCCCAGGTTAACACGGTTAACCGAAAAACTTGGTCCGAGCTCAGAACCATCGTCAGCGAACTACGCAGAAGATTGTCCGGGGTCTCCGCCGTTTCCGTGCCTGGCTGCATCAGCTTTCGATCCCTTCCCGATGGACGGTAAGAACGTTATTTTCACTCTAACCTAACCTCAATCCGCTTCTGACTCTCTTTCCTGTTGCACGACTTCTTCCGTTCGCGAAACATTCTTCTGGGTTAACGTGATTCTCCTTCTACCAGGACCAGGATATATTTCCTCAGCAGCCTCAACAACAGATGGGAGACCACTCTGCTGTACGTGGACATTGCTGACTTCGATCTTGCCAACGGACACCTTCTTCACTGGCAACCTGTGATTGAAGCGAACTTTCAAACGTAATGCAATTACTTTTTAACCAGGCAGTACACACAAGAACTTCTGGAATAGAAGCAATGTTACTCGTGGAACCCCGATAAAAAGTCCTACATATTGTTAATATACAAACATCGTATACATATACGACTCTGTATTAAAATCAGTGCAATGTAATAATAATAGTAGAGTCTTTTAATAGCGGAGGTCCATTGAACTCCAATGTGTGTACTGCCAGATCAAGAAGTGCGAATTGATTTCTATATACTTCATGGAAATATTTTTATACGGTTACAGAGTGTCCAGCACTAAAATCTTATCGAGGGAGGAACAATTGCTATGGGAGAGGAAAAGATTAGTCACTTGCGGAATTACCAGTTATGAAATTCATCCAGAAAGTGGGAAATTAGTTTTCCCAGCTGCTAGTAGCCTTTATCAATGTATAGATACAGGGTTTATGGTAATCTTCTTTGTTCGGTTTATGATACTTGCCGTAGCATCCAATTGAAATAGTAACTAACAAGATATGTGTTTGAATGGCAGGCTGGCCCGCTGTTTCCGTCAGAAATTCGAGCTGCGACGTCCGGCGCGAAACTGTGCCCACAAATTTGCCCATGGAACAACGCACTGATCGCTTACACATGTTCCGGCGACCTGTACCTGTCTCACAGTGTCACCGGTTCCTCTTTGAGACTGACGCATGCAAGAAAAGGTGGAAGGAACCTGACGGACGATCCGCGTACAGCGGGAACTCCGTCTTACGTGATGCAAGAAGAATTCGCCAGGTATATATTGCAAACACAGCGACTTCCGTGTTTTCATTATTGTATACCGTGTAAATGTGTGCAGGTACACCGGGTATTGGTGGCAGCCGAAATCCGACGACGGCATGTACAGAATAGTCTACGAGGAAGTCGACGAGAGCGACGTGAAAATATTTTGTTTCCCATCACCGTCGAACTCCGAGGAGATCGATGAATTTCGTTTTCCCAGAGCCGGCACTCCGAACGCGAAAAGTTTCTTGAAAATGGTGCAATTCTATATCACGGAATCGCAGGAGATAGTCGACATCGACATCCTGGAGCTACAGTACCCGCTGCACATGATGTTCCCTTGGATGGAATATATGGTCCGAGTGGGGTGGACGCCCGACGCGCAATAGTAAGTGAATATGCCTGTTGTATCCCCTGTTTTCCTCTTGAGAACAGTAACGATCATAGCTATGTCTTTTTGAACATTTAGCGTCTGGGTGCAGCTGTTGGACAGAAAGCAACAAAGGCTCGAGTTAGTGTTGTTATCGATAGATAATTTTTTCGAACCGCCCCCGAATTTATACAGTTGGGAAAATCAATTTAAACCGTTCTCGGCGAGCATCCAAGCGATATATTCCGAACGAAGTTCGACATGGATCAATCTGAACGATCTCTTATATTTCTTGCCGTCCGACAATCCGTCGGAAGTGAAGTTCCTCTGGGGTAGCGAGGAATCCGACTATCGGCATCTGTATCTCATTACATCTAGAATATCAGGTAAAAAGCATCGATGACTATTTATTGGCGTCGCTGAAATTTCGTTTAATCGAGGCTGTTTTTTCTTGGAAGGTATAAGCAACGGAGTCGAGGAGCCGTCAGGCGGAATGGAAAATGTTTCTCTGCAACCCTTCGTCACGTCCAAGGTTGCCTTGACTCAAGGAAAATGGGAGGTGTTGGGCAGAAAGCTGTGGGTGGACGAGGCCAACTCCATTGTATATTTCCGTGGTTTGCGCGAAGGTCCGTTGGAGCAACATGTGTACGCGGTTTCATTGAATCGGCCATTGGAGATAAGGTTGCTCACGAGGCCCGGTTACAGTTACAACAGTATATATTTCAATAAGGAATGCACGATGTTGGTCACTGTGTACAGTTCCATCAAAACGCTGCCCACTTGCCAGGTACGGGCAACCACGGAGATCAAGGATTGCTCGCGATGACTTTCTATCGATTGATTTTTATAGGTATTCAGAATAACGCAAAAAGATTGGACGGTGGACACCATCTGCCTAACTCCTGTCGGATACTTGCTGGAACCGTCGTCTCCCGAATCCGAATTGTTCACGCCGGAAATTTTCACCCATAAAATATCGTCCGGCGACACCATTTACTCCATGATTTTTAAACCGCATAATTATAAACCGGGCGTCAAGTATCCAACAATTGTGAATGTTTACGGCGGACCCGAAGTGCAATTAGTGTCGAACACATTTAAGGTCAGCTTCGCGGAGTCGGTGAAAGCTTCGGTTGAATTTCCTGGTGCGAATTTTTCAAGCGTTTGTTGCTTTTCCAGGGAATGAGGCATTTGAGGATGCACATGTTGGCTGCACAAGGTTATTGCGTGGTGTTAATTGACAACCGTGGTTCTCATCACAGAGGTTTAGTGTTCGAGGGCCATTTGCAACACAGATTGGGAACGATCGAGTTGAGCGATCAAGTCGAAGTGCTAAAATGGTTGACAGAAAAAACAGGTTACATCGACATAGCTCGCGTGGCACTGCACGGCTGGTCTTATGGGGGATATTTGAGCCTCATGGGCTTGATACAGTACCCTGAGATATTCAAGGTATTTTATCTTAATCTCGATAGAGTGCAAACAAAATTTTAATTATTTCAACATTTTCAGGTAGCGATCGCTGGCGCACCAGTTACGTCTTGGAACTGCTACGACACCGGCTACACCGAACGTTACATGGATCTGCCTCAGAATAATCCTCCTGGCTACATGTCCAGCTCGATTTTAACGTACGTCGATAAATTTCCCGACGAAGAGAATCGATTATTGATCATTCACGGGCTGATCGACGAGAACGTGCATTTCTTTCACACGAGCCAGTTGATCGACGCTCTCGTCAAATCCGGGAAACCATATCAACTGCAGGTCTATCCGAACGAAAGACACAGTCTTAGAAGTTTAGACGCTAGTAAACACTACGAGACCACGCTATTATTTTTCTTGCAAAACAATTTGTGAATCCATTTGTTCCCGATAGGATATAAAACGATAAAACATTGGTTAAAACAGGATTTTAACAGGTTCAGTGTGACTGCCATTACATTATGTACATACATTAAAGAAATTGAGAATTGTTCGTCGTGACCCATGAGTCTCGCGGTGAGATTGCCTAAACACAAACACTCAATATTTATCTCTCGGATGCTATTTCAGTTCAGAACGTACATGAAGAGATTGTTATCAGTTAATGTTAGTGGTATAGAGAGAGAGAGAGAGCGAGAAAGAAAGGGAGAGAGTGAGAAAATGTTGCCAGCATGCAGTGGATTGCATAACTTAGCAAACATAATCGTGCAGCCGTTTTAACAAAGTACCGTAGAGCTTTACAACGATGAGATTGAATGTTAATTTTCTAAGAAAATGGACAATACTCTTAACTCCTCTGTACATATATACATATATGCATCCCTAGAACAACATAAAATTTTTTTAGAATTGTCCTCTTAACTGTACTTACAAGATATACATAATATTCGCTAGAAATATATATATATATATATACATATATATATATCTTTCTTTTGGCTGTCACTATTTTACGTTTGATTACTTGTGTACATACGCGCGAGCAATCATTCACATTTTTACAATAAACATTAATGAAAAAGTGTTTGAATAGATTGAAATGTTTACACCGTCTCACCATCGCAAATAAAATAATGGGATACATGTTTTTACAGCCGATTTCTTTCATTTTGTATTCAGTTAGCGTTTATTGTTGTTACGAAGGCCGGAAGAATTAATTGCATAAAATTAATGGGCATATACCGAAATGATTTCAATGTATGATTATATTTCATATTTTATTACTCAAATATACATTACTGGTTAGTACGAAACGTTCTAGTTTTATTATTCATATACCTGTGCAGGTAAAGCATTCTTTTTCTCATCTCGTTCCATTTTGCCGGGGCAGCTATTGGAAATATTCCCCTCTTCAGCACTTTCCGTTTTCGTATTAATATTTGATATTCGGTTCCCTTTACGCCTCTCAACCAGGCTGGTACATTATACAGGATTTTCGTTGGATGAAGATCGTTGCTTCCTAAAATGTCTATGTAATCGTTTTGACCAAACAATGCGTTTTTCTGGCTCCAAGGGGTGGCCGGTCTGTAAAATGGCATTGGCAATCTCTTGTCGCTGTTACGAGGCAGGAGTCCTTCCCATTTTATCGGATCCTCGTAACCGTAACGTCGCACGAGACGACCTCTCTTTACTTTGTCCTCGAAGTAGCGAAATCGCACCGGCGTTACTTGCGGCGTCCATGCAGTGATCGCTGATCGTATCGTATTCATAAACCACGACATGCTGGATAATTTCAATAATTATCGTCAATACGAAACGAACTGGTTTCAAAACATAACCACACTCTCCGGCAAATACTTGTTGTTTAAAAACTCGATTGTAAAAACCATACGCAACTCACCTTTCACAATTAAAATAGTATGCTGAAACTCGAGTTTTCGAAATGGACCTCTCCGGATTTGGGTTATCCGTTTAAACTCTTACAATGTCTCATAAGTTTGTATCCTTTCACAACGTTGTTCGAGACTCGAGATTGGCCCAAACAACTCAGGGCAGGTTAGCCTACTACACGATTGTTGGTTCTAGCAAAATGTTTATAATGCGCGATGTTAATAAAATTATAGAAATTTATCGACGAGAAATTATAGAGAAAGAAACAGCGTTCGTTATAATTTGTTGTCACTCGTGAATAACTAAATCTTGTTTATATCACACAGGTTAGTCTCTTACGTAATTGATACGGGAATGCCCGAGCAAAGTTGTGAAAAGCGATTTATTAATGTAGTTCGATGGCAAGATAGATAATTAATATCTTAAAATATGCACAGAACAATGAACTTTGTTGCGGGTATAGTTATTGGCAATTAATTTACGTTATATACAGACAGAAATGATTCTTACCACATCTGCATAAGGCTCGATGCAAAATCCCGCACGAATCATCTGTTGCTGAAAGTATAACATCACCCTCAGATGGCGAGACTGTACAAAACCTGTGACAGATGTAGATGATTAACATTTTCTACCTTGTTAACAATTTCTAATATTGAGCCAGTCAATAAATTATTTTGATGAAACTTCAACCATCCTGTACGTATTAAACCAACTATTATTGTCACTTACCAACGAGTAAACAACTGATGATAAGTATTCTAAGGATGACCACTGTTCTACATCAAACGTGAATAATTAATGTCACTGGTTTAACAATTGCACGTAACATTGCTTCGATTAGAAATAAGAAATACTTAATTGAATTATGAATGTGTTAAAATATTAGAATCAATTAGCTTCCCCACAATTCTGTACATTTGGCGCCTCTGGCGGAGAAAGGGTGAAGCTTTTTTCGGAGGGAAAACGCTCAAACTGTTAACCAAATCTGAGCTTCTTTATTTCACCGAAAGAGGGCACCTCATACACAGACTACGGTTCGCGTAAAAACATTATTTCTGATACAATTAGGGAACAAATAAAACCAAGTATATGGAATTGTTCAGAAGAGTTCACTGCATTGAGGACGCGTAAATAAAGCAATCGGAAACGCTGCAAGACATAATTAGTTAACATAATATTTGACCAACTTCAAAGCCCGATTAATCACGTTTGACAATATCGTAAATTGTTTGTTTATCGATGCAGCAGAGTCTTCTGAACAATTCTGTATGCTTGGCGTAGTTATCAGTACCCTAATTTTGTCAAAATTACTGTTTTTACACGAACCGCAGAATGAATATGTGGTGTCCTCTGTCGGAAAAATAGAGAAGCTCGAATTTGGCTAACAGTTTGAACGTTTTCCCACTGGACCAATTGGCGCCACATACAGGGCTGAGGGATTTCTTCTAAATAAACTAATCGATTCTAATATTTTACTTAGCTTCTTACGGGAAACGCGAGAACTAGAAATTATTTATTATCAATAAATTTGTACTTGAAGATGCAAAAGATAATTAGAAACGCGTTGCTTTTTAATACTGTCAAGACAGAGTATTTCAACAGGTTTCCTGCTTTTGTTTGCAGATGGTTCTACCGTCTGTCGGAACTTTTCAACATGGCTGACTATCCACGTGGGTCTGGGAGCAACTTGCATTGTTTACATGCTACTGAATACACGATCGACGCGGTTTTACAATGGTTGAGGAGCCAAATGCCATCGAGAAAGTCACAAGAATGGAAGACATTCTTGCTGACAGTGCTGCCGTGAATGACGCGGACACCTCAAACACAAAAACCGTGAAAACTAAAAAGAAAAAGGAACAGCTACCAGAGATTCCAAAAGGGAAGCCCAAATCCGGAAGAGTGTGGAAGGAACAGAAGACGAGGTACACAGAATCTAGTTTTTCCTAATTCATTGTGTTTAGAGTGTCCCGATGCACATGCCTATTTCTTACAGGTTCTCCTCCATCGTCAAGACCCGGGGCATACGTCTGTCCTTCGAGAAGAAGCAGAAGCTGAGGGAGGACCTGAAAAGAGTCAAAGAATTGTCAAGATCGATCAAGGCCGAGAAAGCTGCGCAAAAGGAGGCCAAGAAGGAAAGGAGAAGAGCAAACCTGAAGCGTGCCGAAGAAAACCAAAAAAAGAGCGAGGTTGTCCAAGTGGTGAGTAGGAAATATATAATTATGCGATAACTGTTTTATAGACATATGAAAATATATTTCTGTGTACTTCGATCTTCACCTTCATTCAAACTACAACTCTTATTTCAGATTACAAACACGGCAAAGTTGAAAAATATCAAAAGAAAGCATCTGAGAATGATACAGAAAAGGGACACGCTCAACTTGTAAAATACATACATTATAAAAATAAACGCTTGTTAATTTATATATGGTTTTATAGGCTGTAAGATATGCTCTCGTGAATAAACGAACGAAAACATCTTCGTATAATAAAATGATCTTACGGTTAACGTTATCACTATTTAACTATCCTCCGGAGGCTCCACCATTCTCTGTTTAGTCGCTCTAGGTGCCTGTTTATTCACAAATCTCTGAAGCTGTTCTTTCAACTGGTACGTTGTTGGCTCGGTCCACTGAAAAAAACAATAATATTATCTAACGACGTCGGATAGCATCGGCTCAGCATTCGCTTAGAAAACTTACCATCGACTTAACCCATTTCGGCAAGTACGCCTTGTTATCCGGCAGCAAAAATCTGAAATCGACAATCCGATCGTAGTGAACCATCCCTATATATCGCCCACCATTTCCACGATTATACGAACCTTTCGTCCACTAACAGGACCGCTCCCCAATCCTCCGCGTGTCTCAGACAACGACCCAAGGCCTGGTTCAAAGCTCTGAACGCTTGGACCGTGTACCAGTCCGAGCCTTTTAACAACCTCCTCCCGGTATTCTTGTCGTTATATTTAAATTTCATATCAATTACCGGATCCTTTCTTACCGCGTACGGTATACCGACCTGCAGAAGGAATACTTAATCTCTCTCTCTCTCTACCACGTTTCAATTTCCATGGCTCGCAGTACTTACGGTTACCACGCAGCGAGCTTCGTCGTCTCTGAAGTCGATTCCCTCCGCGACCTTCCCCCGGAACACCGCCAGGAACAGGGCACCGTTGATTCCACCGCTCGGCCCGGCCGACGTGTCCTTTATGACTTCCCGATACTCGTCCATTATATCCTTCAAATCGCCACCGTAACGAGGCTCTATGAATACCTGCTTTATACGGCTGATTTTCCTCCAGATCGATGTCTTCCTCCATCTCTCCAGTTGATTGTTCATCATGTGGTACGACGAGAAGAAACAGAGGACACCGTGGGGCACGGTCTCGCAGACATCGACCAATACGTTTCCCAGCTCGTCCTGCAAAGTGATCATTCAAAATTAATATCAAGGATAAGAGAAAGGATTTAGAAATTAATTATTTACTTAAAGGGGAAGATATCGAAATATTATATTCTCAAGATGGAAAGAATTCTTTGAGATTGCATTTCACGTGTCTAATTTTCTATTAAGTTAAGTGTTAAATATTCTACTTAATATTATTTAATTTTTATTCCATCTAGCATCTACATTCTATTAGCACTAGTATCCCATTTAATGCAGTGTCTTAAGCAGATGCAACACAGAAACAATATTTATAAATATCTGTACTTCTCAAATAAAATATTGGTTATATTATTAATTAAAATAACAGGCCAGGATGCTGCTAGATCCGAAATCATACCTGGAAGGCCCAGCTGTTGACGTTGTTATAGGTAGCCCTCAGAGAAATCCCGTTGGGTCCTTTCGACACACAGGTGGCGTACACTTGTTCTTTCGGGATCACGTGGCCAGCGTTCAACACGTGAGCAAACTCAGTGTTCAGCTCACTTTTGAAGGACGTGGTCGGCGTCAAGGTACCGGACGCAAGGATTATACACCGAGCCGATTTCGCCAGGGGTTCGAAGATCACGCCGGAGTTCATGCACAGCAATTTCAAGACTCTCGTGCGGTTGTTCTTGCCCGAGGACCAGGTGTCGTCCGGGACCTAATTATCGAGCAGAACGATATACTAAATTTTTACCAATCTTGAAAATCCATTTCCATTCTAATATATTAAAAAGGACTTGAATTTAATTAGGGGTGAAAAAATTCCAATGGAATCCACTATTGATCAATTTGAAATTTCTAGCTTTATAATCAATTAACCCCTTGCACTTGTTATGTCGATTAACATTTCGTCCTTAATCATTTCCATGTTACAACTGATACAATTGTTATTTATTGTATATTTGCGTTTAGTTTCGTTCTTAGACTTTGGTGACAGAAGAATTAAATTTTGTTTCAATATCGTAATAAAAAGTATAATTATTTTGTTATGAGTGTATAGATCATATATGACATAATCTATGATTATAATAATATGATATAAGAAACTATCAAATATGATATAGTGCATATATGTATGCATTATGGTTCAAGGGGTTTATATGATACAATCTATGCACTCATATAATAAAATCTATACATGTACAGTACGGTGCAAGGCGTTAATTAAATCGCTCCGTCTTCGCGCGAATTTTAGGGGTTGGTCGCCGCGGTTAAAAGGACTCTATTCACGTGTCTGAAGTTCTTCACTGCGGTCTCGGTCACGCAGGCCCTGAAGTCGTCCCTGTACTGCGGCGAGGAGATCATTTTCATGGCGTACATCAGGTGCTCGAGCAGGACCCTGGTCGACGGGGAAATCACGGACATCGAGTGCTTGCCCTGCTGCATGCGACTCTCTTCCTTCACCTTGTTGAAGTCCTCGATCGCGGAGGTGCAGGAGTTCACGAAAGATTGGTACTTGCTCTCGCCGATACCGTGCATGTTGAACAGCTCCAGCAGCTCGGCGCCGCTCCAGTACGGGCTCGACAAGTCGTCGGCGTGATTGTTCTGTTGGCAAGTCGGGATTAGGTTCGATGGAGACACGCGACGAAACGGTGAAACGGCGAACAAACTTACGACTTTCTCGAGCGTCGCGTCTTTTAGGAATTCCACGAACTTCAGCAAGTAGGACTCCAAAGTCTTGTACGTGAAGGTATCGCTGGTCTTGACGTTCGCGATGTCCTTACACTCGTTCGCGGCCGCCACGACGTATTCGTCCTGGAAATCGTGGCTGGCTACGTCTCTGCATATCTCTTCTATGTTGTGCGCCTCGTCGAGGATGATCACTTGGTCCTTTAGGTCCATTTGCAGCTACGATGCATATAATAATAATAATAAAAATAAAAATAATGATAACGATAGTTAGTAATAGTAATAAGATAATAATAATTATTATTGAAATATGTTAATTGTGTGAGCTCCTCCGATACAGAAAATTTAAGAGTAAACATTAAAAGGAAGGGTGAAAAGATGAAAAAAAGGAATACAGTGTAAAAGAAATGAAGAAGTTAAAATAATTATTATAATGACACTGAATATAGATTAAATGGAAATAATAGAGAAAGGAAAGAGCCGATAATTGACAATATTAATGAGTATTAAAAATGCTAGTAATAATAAGAATAATAGTAACAATATAATAATATTAAAAATAACGAAAATGAATTGTTAAAGAATCTACTGCGAAAGCAGATCGCTGTTAGACGCAGTCTATTTAAACAAAGTAATAAGCGCGAAGGGCGCGACGAGAGGTTCGCAAAGCGAAAGAGCGTGAATTTTGCGAAATTCCTGCCCTTTGTAAATTGTATAAAAATGCGACAGAGGAGGTAGAAAAAATTCTCAAGTGGTCTGTTTAGCAGACACTCACGCTGGAGCGGATGTCGGGGTCGATGATGTAATTGTAGGGGCAGAAAATAATGTCGGCGAAGTCCATGAGGTTCCTGGCAGCGAAGTACGGGCACAGCCCGGACTCTTTCCCTATGGCGACCAGATCCTCGATGTCCCATACCGGCCCCAGGCCACGCATCTCCACCGCGTGGAAATTGTTCAGAACCTTTTTGTTGTTCTCGTTGTAGAATGGGCACCCTTTGTGCTGCAAAGTTAATGCACGTTTATCTATTCAGCTATCTATCTATCTATTTATCTATTTAGCTATCTATCTATCTACCTATTTATCTATTTAGCTATCTATCTATCTATTTATCTATTTAGCTATCTATCTATCTACCTATTTATCTATTTAGCTATCTATCTACCTATTTATCTATTTAGCTATCTATCTATCTACCTATTTATCTATCTATCTATCTGTCTATCTATTTATCTATCTATCTGTCTATCTATCTATTTATCTACCGAGCTAGAAAATCATCAAAGCGTACCTTCTGAGGATCCAGCAGCTCGTTGCAAAGTTCCGTCTTATTCCTGTTAGATTGCTGTATACAGGTGTGCTCGCGACTGCTCAAAATGGTCATCCTGTAAAGTAGTTATCAATTTTAAGGGTGCATTAAATATAGAAGCATTAACGTTCTTTA
>NC_135777.1:6374037-6377789 GCF_028453695.1 Augochlora pura
TTGAATTCTAATAAGAATTGAATTCTAATAGTGATTGAATTCTAATAAGGGTTGTCCCTTGAATTTATTCCGGACAAGATAACAAAAACAATTTCGCAACCCTATTTTTCTTGCCAAAATCGCGGTTTTCCTATCAATTGATTAAAATTCTATCCGCGAAATAAAATTGTATTCGGCTTGATTTTTCACTGCATCAATTTTAAATCGACAAAATATTTATCCAATGACGTCCAACACAATTTTGTTCGAGTCAATTTTTCACCGAACCAATTTTTAACTAGACCAATTTTTACCCCATAAAATATTCATCCGACGATGTCGAATCAAATTTTACTCGGTTTAATTTTTAATGCCATCAATTGTATTTTACAGTGTCGTATAAAATCGTTGAACTTGAAGGACCAAAATTTCGCCAGCGCTGTACATAAACTGACATAACCTGACAATTACTTAAATTCGCGCGATCCCTTTCGCTGGCCGCGTACGCGAGCTTCTAATCCGCCTGAACACAATGGCGGCCGTCAGCACAGATCGATTCTCATTTTGTCGCGGGCTAGGGTGGAGTCTCGTCGCGAGGGTGGTGGTCCCCCCGTGTTTTGAAAAATCGAGGAGACGAAAATAAGAACGTCGTCCGCGAGGCTTGCAAAAATAGGGGGCAGCCTCGCGAAAGCCGATGGAGCTGGATGGTTTGCTCGGCGAATCGTCGGCGATGTTTTTCTTTGTCCTCCGACGAACGAGAGTGTTATTTAATCTTCTCCGAGGGCTTTCCCCCAGGTTTCGGCGAGGTTTTCTATCTGCGACTCGGGACACGCTTCCGGTTTCACGGCGCCGCTGTTCTCTTTTCGCCGCCTTCGAAAAACGCGGAAAGCAGAAATTTCTACGAAAGCCTCGATTTCCACGATCTTTCGTAGCTCTATGATCTATTTTTCTATAGACAGAGCTCGTTCAGCAAATTCCAATTAATAATGAATTATTATAAAATCATAAATGAAGAAATTTTGATTCGGAAATGCCACCCTTGGCTTCGACTTTCGTCTTATGAAACCTTTAGCTATAATCCGAACTACGTAACATGTATAATGTAATACCTAATATAATGTAAAACTTAATATAATATAAAACCTAATACAATATAAAACCTAATATAATATAAAACCTAATATAACATAAAACCTAATATAATGTAAAACTTAATATAACATAAAACCTAATATAATATAAAACTTAATATAACATAAAACCTATATATAATATAAAACCTAATATAACATAAAACCTACTATAATATAAAACCTAATATAACATAAAACCTAATACAATATAAAACCTACTATAATATAACAACGAAGCGTAGAAGGCGACAGCGAATTTTCGAGCGGACACGAAGCCCGTTGCTGCGCCAATGCGCGGGCAAACGTGTTCCATTTGCTTCAGGGGTCGGGTAGCGACGAGAAATCATTACATTCCTGGACAAAAGCGGGCGACGTGATCGCTACCCTTAGCAAACGTAACAGTTCCAACGGGGAGAAAAGAAGCGGCGAACAAAGGGGGTTGCGCTCTCTCTCTCTCTCTCTCTCGCGATCGAGCCCACCCCGGGCCGGCTCCTCCGGAGGGTACACGGGAACTAAAGACGGCAAAGAGTCGTGGAAAATGTGCCTCGGGGACGCGCGGCATCGGGGTAGCATCCCCCTATGTCAAATGGAGACGTTATTAACGCGAGCACGGCCTCGCGCATTCTCTCTGGTTCTCTCCACGGTGCACAGCGCGACGAACGGCGAATCTAAATGAAAAAATCCTGGCTAGCATAAATTACGATTCAAGTTGCGATTTACGTTAACTTTTTCTGCGGTCGATGAAAACCGGAGACTCGCGAACCGCAGCATTTCTCGCTGATCTTGACAGAGATTATTTAACCAGTTAACTGTGGCGTCCTCGTTTAAAAGTGCGCACAGTTTTGCGTCGCCAGAATCGAGCCACGACGAGTATACTCGTCGATCGCAGAGTAAGTTGCGCTGCTAAGATATTCGATGAAAAAGATGGGTTTATTTTATAAAATTGAAAATTTTATTACCAATATTTACTTCTTTGATTAAAATAAGCACTTTTTGGGGTTTGATACGGCAAGATGATGATCAAGATCACCGAAAATTCAAAGTTGCTGCACTGCTCACGAGTTAGCTTTCTAGTTTATAAATCCACTTTTTCACTTTTGCCTTTGCCCCTTTTAGGTTAACATCTAAAAAAACGTTATCGTCGCACATAAATAAATTCGTTATGCGAACTGGTAAACTTTTTCAACCGGTGCATACGGGGACGCATGGCATCGTCTCGAACTGTTTATATTTTCTATTTGTTTGTTTTATTCCCGCATAGCCTCGAAATATTCGAAACATCTTGAAATTTGAGAATACGTTTTGTTTTTCTCAAAAATTGCAATTTAAATAGCTAATGGTCACTGATTTATACGCGTGACGAGTATACTCGTCGATACAGAAAATTTTGCCACTTCTCCATGACGAGTATACTCGTCAATACACCAAATTTTGTCACTTCTCTATGACGAGTATACTCGTCGATACACCAAATTTTGCCACTTCTCCATGACGAGTATACTCGTCGATCACAGTTAACTGGTTAACCCTCTTAGTGCTGGAAGGCCGATATATCGGCCCGCGCTGAACTGGCGGAAAGTGCCTTATACTTATACCTTTGTTATTTATGTAATTTCCAATGAATATTGAAAAATTGGCGTCACTGTTTCATTCACAATTTCGTCCTTAATACACAGCTTTCTGAATTATGTAAATATTGCTTTTCGTTTGGTTTTTATGAGCCTATTTCCAAACCCTATTAACACCGTGAAATTTGGCTTTTTCGCTCGGCACTAAGGGATGATTAGTCCAGAAACGATGATTTTTCTCGTGGATTCGCGTACACGCGAAAGAGTTGAGAAGAGAAGTGCAGCGAAGAGAATCGCGAGAGTGGGGCCTCGAGTGGTGGAGCAACGCGGAAGAAGAAGTTGTTGAGAAAGCGCGGATGGAGAAGACGCATGAAAAGAGTGGAAATAGGGAAAAGGGCGCCGAAGGGTGTAGGGACTAGCGCGAGAGCCTTTCTACTCGGCAATATTATTCCTAGAGGGTGGAATAATGCCGGAAACGAAAGGGCAGCCTCGTCGACGACGGCGCTACGTATAAATAAAGAAGCTGTCGCGGAAATGCTGCCGCTGAAATAGCAGCGAGATAAACTCGAAATAAGCAACAATCCTTTGAAATTGTTTAAACTGCTTCCTTGATTTTCCACTCGATGTTATAATTGATTAAGCTACTAGGTTTCGTTACAAATGCATTTTGCAATCTAGATATAAGAAAAGCGAAGACCTTTTTACAGACCTTCAGTTACAGAATAGAACTCATAGTTAACTCTTCTAAATATAGTTAACAACTCTTCTTTTAACTGTTCGAAGATCTTTTTATTTATTTTATAGTTATTACTGTAATGAATTTTTGATGATTATCAATCTTTTTCTTTCCTTTATAAGGAACTCTGGATTAGTTATAATCGAACTCTTAGTTTTATGAATTCGTAACAGAAATAGACAGATCAAATATGATTAAAAAATATTGTCTTAAACAATGACAATGTTTAAAGAACTTATGAACATCTGTGTATCATTTTCAAGTCGATACAGTTAATAAAGAAGCGAAGAAATTTTTATTCGAGCTTGTTGCAATCGACGAATATCATTTTCGATT
>NC_135777.1:6377889-6395653 GCF_028453695.1 Augochlora pura
AATATACGAGGTTTTGGCACGCTCTTTCCAGACCACCGACCAGTTCCTCGAACGAAACGATCCGTGTCCTGTCGCGCGTTGCCCGGCGCAAGGAAACGCTATTTGTCCGTCCGCCGGCAGTAATTAACGCGGGGGCCGAACGTGCATCGCGAATTCAGCAGATCGATGTTGCGTACATACATCTCGCAGTTTCGCTCGCGAAAAAAAAAAATCACGCAACTCGCTTTTCAATCCGGCAGGGGGAAAACCATCCCCCCCCTCCCCTCCCCCCGTATATCCTTCATTACGCGAATAATCGACAACGAGCCAAGAATTTCACCGACGTCCCGAGCCAACCATCCCCCCCTCGAACCCCCTCCCCCCGCGAAACCCGCGCCTAATGTACGCGTTTTCCGGGGCAAATTGGATCGCGACGACTGCAGCGATAATTATATAGAGTTAAGCGTGCCGCGAAAAGGCCGCGCGCAATTAATTGAAACTTTTGTGATGAACCCAAGTGTGTTCTCCCGCGTTTACGCCTCCCCCGGCCGCGCACCCGCGGGAAACCCGCGAAAACCCGGACGCAATTTTCCAACGATGGACGGGCAAAAAATTTCCAAACTTTTCCACGATTTAGTTAAGTTACCGCGAATTGTTTATGCGCTCGCCGGCACAATTTATTTCTTAATTCAGTCTTTCTGTGATAGAATAACTTCTTCGTTTTATGAAATGTATTTCGAAGCGTGCAGTCGAAGGTGTTCGCGCGAATTAATTATTATTTGGGCGATGCATCGAATAGAATCGTAGAATAAAATTTTAGTCGAATTAATGCGTCGAATGAATTCGTTGAATAGAATTTTGTTCGAATTAATGCATGGAATAAATTCGTAGAATAGAATTTTGTTCGAATTAATGCATCGAATAAATTCTTGAAGTCAAATTTTTGTTCGGACGATATATCGAGTACTTTCTTGGAATAAATTTTTATTTAGGTAATATATCGAATAAATTATCGAAGTAAAATTTTATTCGAACGATATATCGAGTACCTTCTTGGAATAAATTTTTATTTAGGTAATATATCGAATAAATTATCGAAGTAAAATTTTATTCGGACGATATATCGAGCACCTTCTTGGAATAAATTTTTATTTAGGTGACATATCGAATAAATTATCGAAGTAAAATTTTATTCTGACGATATATCGACTACCTTCTTGGAATACATTTTTATTTAGCCGATATATCGAATAAACGATTGAAGTAAAATTTTATTTGCACAACGCATTGAATAAACTCTCGGGATACGATTCGATTCAAGTAATATATCGGATAAATCCACGGAACAAAATTGTATTCGGCTGATATATCGAACGAAAATTCTTGGAATAAAACGTTGTTCAACTATATATCGAACAAATTCGTGGGATAATATTTCCACCGATTTCTGCGAATAATTTTATCCTAATAAAAGATTCGCCCGAATAAAAACCGTTCGAAAGTTACAACTGCACCGACACCGCGCGGGAATTCTAATTGCTCGACATCGGTTTACAATAACTTTCATTACAAAACGAATTAAACCGAAGCTCCTTCCGGCGAGCGAGATACGGGAAACTGGTTCTCGCGTAAAAATTCGTCACGGTTTAATATAGTTGTACGCGCGTGTGGGGAGGGAGGGAGAGGGTACAGCGCGGCGTCGCGCGTTCGGAGAGCGGGGCGAGAGGCGCGCGTCGGGCAATTAATAATGCTCCGACGGAATTATATCGGCGGCGGAGCAGGGCTCAGGTGTGCAAACAAGCCCGCGGCCGAAATTACCGAAAACTCTCGGTTGCACCGGGATTTAATCTCTCGCCTACGGCCGATTGCCTCTGCTCTCGCCGTGCCGGGCTCGCACACCTTGTCGCCGTCGGCAACGCTCGTCGACTAACCCCCCCCTACTACCCCCCCACACACACGGAAACTATACGCGGCGAGAACCGCGGCAATGAAAACACACGCGCGCCGTGTGTATACACGGCAGGAAAAAAAAAAAGGAGAAAAGCCGTCGGAAAAGGCGAAGGACGCCGTGGAAAATTCCTCTGCGCCTCGAGGAGCCCCGAAGAAAGAGAGGCACACAGCGAATCTACGGCTCTTACCCTGCGCGGTTCCGCGTTTACCCAGGTGCGCTTCAACGTTCGTACGTTTGTCGATCACCTGGCAGAGTGACAGAAATTTGTATAATAAATTGCGGACGATTCGATCGAGCTGTGATCGCAGGTGAAAGGTAACAGACGATTTTTACGCATTATTAACCCTTTTAGTGCCGAAGGCCGATATGTCGGTCCGCGCTGCACTGGCGAAAACTGCCTTATACTTATACCTTTGTTATTTATGCAATTTTCAATGAACATAGAAAAATTGGTGTCACTGTTTCATTCTCAATTTCGTCCTTAATACACTTCTTTTTGAATTACGTAAATATTGCTTTTCGTTTCGTTTTTATCAGCCTTTTTCCAAACCTTAATAAAACCGTGAAATTTGGCTTTTTCGCCCGGCACTAAGAGGGTTAATTACTAGACTGCACATTTTATATATTATATAGTCGAGATTAGTAAACGTAAAGCAAAAAGCCAAAATAATTTAAAAATACAGCAGCGTTATTATCACTGCATTAACATTGTTAGAAAAAGGATACAAGTTTAACTAATCGAGAACAGAAGTTTGAAATAGAAAGATCAGAATTCTAAGATGTCAACCTGTTATTTTCAATGCACCGAAATTATTGGGTTGTTCGGAAAGTAATTTCGTTTTTCCCAAGAAAAGACTTAATTTTTTCACAGCCAACTTCACGCTTAAGCTGCATAATCATTATATATTTGGACAACTGATATAGTAAGTCCTGTTTGCTAAAAATTTTGTCCGATTCTTTGCAATAGTTTTTGTTTAGCAATCTATTGTATTTCATTTCCACCAAGAAAAAAACGAAACGACTTTCCGAACGACCTAATATTAACACCCAAATATGGGTGACACTGATTTCTAACCTATCCTGAAAATTCATTTTTCTTGTAATATATTTACAAATTCAGTTTGACTAGAATGCTTCGGATGCGAAAGGGTTCCAATGCCATCCCTTAAGATAAATATTGATTTTCTAGCTTCGCTTTAAATAATTTACTTGATTTAACTATGTGGGTATTTTAACGGTCGATTGTCGGCACTGAACGTGTTAACTCTCTTAGTACCGGCCAAAAGAGTCTGTATCTGAGCGAAATGTTTAAAACTCGTTTGACGAAATTTGATAAAGCTTTGGAAAGAAATTGTAAGAATTTTGAAAAGCCTAATAGATAATAAATTCAAGAAGGGAAAAGAAAAAAGAAATGAAATTGTTGTTTAATAAAAATATTAAGAAAACTATCTTTTCAATAATAGCCAACGACGATATATCGTTGTTCGGTACCAAGAGGGTTAAACAAGGTAGAATTGTCGATTTCGATTCTCTATAAAAATCGATGTTATATAATATACATGCACGTACAACACGCGCGCAAGTATAATAACGCACGCACACAAGTATAATAACGCACGCGTTCAATCCAGAAATAGAAGTCGAATCTCAGAACGCGAGTACCAGAACTTGTACACCTGACGCATTGCCGGAAGTGGAATTTGGATCGAGAGAATCGTGCCAACGGTGCTCTGAACATAATCTGCGAGAGACAGAGCCGCGGAGGGTATTATACTTCGGGAAAGATTCTTTCGTTTCGCGGAACGAACGTTGCCTGTTCCAATGATCTTCGGTGGCAGACAAGATACGAAGGGGTGGAAGAGGATAGACGGTACGAAGACGTAGAGGAGGATACGGTGAGATTTCTTATCCGACATTCTTTGCTTCTCGTCGGGGGAGCAACACGAGGCAAAAGAAGTGCGCCCTTGCTCGTACACAGACGCCGTAACGGGATTTTGCGAGAACCGATTCAACGAGGTCGCCTTCTCGCGGTTCCATGCTGTTGGAACGGTTCTGCGAATGGTTTTGTGAAATGTTTTGTTCGGACAGTGTTCATCCTATAGATTATGTTAAACTTAACCCTTAAATGCATAGAGTCCCAAAAATGAATCAATAACTTTTTGCGCGGATACCCGACAACAGTTTTGATATCGACACATTTGGCTGAATGGCAGTGATTAATTTGTCCATTGACTTATCAAAAATTAACTAAAATAATGACATTTGACTTCAATATTTGTATCTTTCTGACGTTATACCAATTGGCGCGCATTTTTGATAGCGGTTTCATTTACGTACTTTTGGAAGTGGATTATTTAGAAATATTTTGGTGTATTCGTTAAACAAAAAATATTTTCTAAAGGTAAGGCTCTTATTTATTAATTTGCTAGTACTTTTGTCAGGAAAAAAAAAGAATTTTTATGTCTATTTTGCATAGTGTACCAAAAATGAATCATTAATATTTTTCAATAAAAACCCTATAAGATATGACTTATAATTTTTTTTAATATTTTTCCCGATTTCCACTCATTTGAAATATTATAACCCTAATTTTTAAATAAAATTCATTAATTCATGCATTTAAGGGTTAAGTCGATACTAGTTCGGACATATTGGATTTCGAAAATCGTTGCGAGAGGCTTCAAAAAGCGATGGTTCTTTATTTAATTTTCTTAGAAAATATTATATTATCGTAGAAATTACAGTTAGTTAGAGTTAAAGTAGTATAAGGACGATTACGTTATTTTTATTTAATTGTTTAGCCTGCAGTCCTAAAACTTGCACCTTAATATATTCCATAATACAGTTTCAAAAAAGAGCATTTTAACTTTGCACCTCGGTGGTGACTTTAAAGCAGCAATAAAAATTCTTACACCACGTTTAAAAATCTTTGCCACCAAATTAATTTATATACGAAGAACTGCTGTAAGAATAACAAAAATAAATTTCATCTATACTAAATCAACCGAAGGGTATAAAATGGAAATACTGTGGAAAAACAATTTCAGATTCAGAAATCAAACGAGCGCAAAGGGTTGACGGTTTTAATATATCCACGTTTCGTTTGGAATAAACACGCGTGCAACAAGTTGCACAAGTTTCTTCGCGACAAAAAAATATTTCAAACGGAGGGACCGGCGTTTTACAGAAAGGGTTCGGTTAAATAGGAAGAGGAACGGCGCGCCGCCATTTTGCAAACGTCGATCGGTCCCGGTCAGAGAGGGTTTGAAAGAGTGTTAGCTAACCCCGTTTCCCTCCCCTCCCCTCCGCCCGTGGACCGGGCCGCGGCGCGGCCATAAAGGAAGCGGGGCCCGCCGATTTTATTTTACATCTTCCTTTTTTTTTTCCATGTGTTTTATTGTCGCGCGGTGTTCAGGCCTGAGGAGTGCTGAAAGCGGTTAGACGGTTGAAACCGGAGAAGCCGACGAAACACGCTTGCCCACTCGCCGCTGGCCGAACAATTCGAAATTTTAAAGGGCCAACTGTCGCTCCCCGGCCTGACTTTGCTCCCTGCAAAGGAAATCCGCCTGGGAGTCGGCCGGCTACCGTGCGTCCGCCATTTTTTTTTTCGTTACGATCGGAAATCGAAGGAGATATCCGGAGAAAAGCGAAGGCGGCGACGCCATTTTATTCGACGCGAAATAGCGTATTTGATCGAAATAGCAACAATTGACATTGGATGTAATTCGGAATAACAGGGTGCAATTGACGTTGATAAATAACTGAGATATTCAATATTCTGCGAACCTCTGCGTAAGATATAAATTAAAGATATAAAATAAAATAAATTAAAATGGAAAATAAAGTTAACAAATTGAGAGAATAGCGTTATCATATCTTTCATATTTCTCCCACGATTTATGAATGAATTAGTTTGTCTTCTCGTTATATAATATTTCAGTATTACGTCCTGTATATTCTGGAACAAATTTGTTTATAACCGTGACTATTTACGCGAAATAAAAATTGTCTAAAATTGTTCCATCCCTTCTTCGACAATCTCAATCCTTTCGCTGTTACTAATTGCGGATACTCGTGAACGCATAAAATTCTTAATCTTATCATCGAGTATGAAATGCGTGGATTTTATAGTAAAGGTATGTATTTTGTACCGAATCACGTAATATACTTAATAACGTTTATAAAGTTGCTGGGCAACGAGTTTGCTCCCGCGGAAATCCCGACAGAAAATGCATCGCTTATTTAGAAAGTTGGTGTAAGTCTATTTATGAATTACGCTAAATTTTAGGTACGAAATAATATCGTTACGTTGTAGACAGAATATAAAATATTCGTATTCGTTATACATTAAAAATGTCATTGAATCAGTTAATTAATCAGATTTTTATTTTAACAATATATTTGGACAATGTTTCCGCCACACAATTATTTAACAGTATTTTCATCAAAGAGATTAAAGGACACCCTGAATAATTTTCCACGTTATATTTATCGCAAAAATTCTTTCAGTAAATTGTACACTCGAAAATATCGGTGAAAATAGCGTTAATAAATAGTTTACAAAAACCCTGACACCTACCAATAATTATTTCTATAACTTACAGCAAACTAATGGAGTACTCCAATGATCTTACTCCATTAACATAACCACAAACGTTCTACTAAAATAATTAAAATCTATTAAAAGTTTACAATAATTCCTAACCTTACTGCGATTATCATCGAAACAATCACAAGCGACATCACAAGCAAACAATCACAGGTGACTCTGCAACCCCTAAAATTAGGACCCTAACCCCGCCATCTTATAATAATTTTAAACTCGCAGCGACTGTAGGAACACTCGCCCGTTTTTCTTCCCTCGACACAACATCGAACTTAGCATTAAAAATTCCTCTACGATTTTCCGTAGTAATAGCGCGCCGTATTATTGCGATGATCGTCGAAATAAAGCGACGGTGGCCCGAGCAGCCTCGGTAATTGGGTCCCTTAGCCGGGGAAGAAAATTCTGGAGAACGAGCAGCGATTTCTGGCCGCGCTGTATATGCATCTGGTGGTGCAGCGGGCCTCGGTGGCGAGCCCTTGATCCAGTCAACGGATGGCCGTAGAGCCGCAACAGCACCGAATCACAAAGACTGATCTAGATCCGATCGCGATCTCGGTCGAGAACGACGCGGAACGGGGAGGGGGTGGTTTTCAGTGTTCGGAGGGTTGAAAAATGGCGCGAAACAAAGGTGGCAGAGGGTCGTTGGCATAGAGAAACAGAGCGAGAGAGAGCGATGTATATAGAGAGAAAGAGAGAGAAAGAGAGAGAGAGAGAGATGATGTAGGATACTCGAAGGGCTCGTGACTCGGCGAACCAAAACATCCCATCTAGCCGGGGCCCCGTTGCCGGCAAACAAAGTTACCGGGGCCGATTGCGGGTAGTGCACGCGTGCGGCCACTCTCCGTCCAGCTTTAAAACGTTCACGGTGCGCAATTAATTCCACACATGGAGGCTCGATCGAGGGTGGAAAGGGACAGCCAGTTAATAGGCCGGTCCGCTCTGCTTGTACAGGCCGTTGGTGACGGGGCGAGAGGGCCGAAAGAAGGGGCTGGACGGGGTCGAGGGGGGGTCGTAGAGGGTTGCAGGGAGCCGAAGGGAGTCGAAGGGAGTCGAAGGGAATCGAAGGGAATCGAAGGGGTGAGGCTCCGATGCTCCGGGAAACATAAGGGATCTGATAGGCTTCATAGAGTGCCGCGAGCCTTTGATTGGTCAGCCGGCGCGTGCATGCACACACTCTGAACACGGCCTCGTACACACCGAGGGACCAGGGCTACTCGCATTGCTAATTCCTAGCTTCGGGCTTAGGCTGTCCTCAGCGGGACCATGCCAGAGCGCTACGCATCTGCCGACACGCTCTCGCGTACCCTCCTCTCCTTATCGCACCACCTCCCCTCCCCTCCACCCCTCCGTAGCTTGCCATCCGCATAAACAACCCGGGGTCGATGCGTGTTCCCGGTCGTGTTCCATGCCCGCGATCATCCTGGACAACGTTCCGCGACCGACCATTGTCAGCTGCAAACTCGACCGGAAAAATTTGCCGCGCGCTCGATTGATCTCTACGTTGAAGGGATCTTTTTTTATTAAGTATATATCCGAGCATGACTCGCGAGGATGCTTTTGCTGTTAAGTGTCATCGATACTGGTTGTTGTTGCTATTGATATTGTTACTGGTTGTCTTAGAGAATTTGTAGAATTAATCCCTTACACTCGAAGCCATTTTAAGTCTAGACCAGGGCTTCTTAAACTATGGGTCGCGACCCCAAATGGGGTCGCGTAGCAAAATTCTGCGGACGCGAGAGATTTTAATGTCAAATATTTATATATACCATTTTATAACATCACTAGAGTTGGCGGAATACAGTGGACTTGCAGCGTCTAGACACGCGCATTTGTTGATGTTACCTAATAAATTTGTTGTTGTTACCTAATAAATAAATTATCAAAAAATATTAATTTATTTTTCTTTTATATTTGTATGGGGTCGTCAAGAAACTCGCAATCATAAATGGGGTCGTGAATGACAAAAGTTTAAGAAGCCCTGGTCTAGACTTAAAATAGTTTTTCCAGCTTGCAATAATTTGGACTTCTATCAGTTGGTGTATTTTATGCATATTAAATCTTGTGCTTCATACAACAGCTTTAGTTTCAATAGCTTCTTTTTAACAAATTTTAGAAAGATCTAATCTATCAGATAGATTTATTAAAAATGTGTCTCTTGGCCAATGCAGTCAAAACAATGTCCTCTCCGCAATTAAATTTTTAGATCAGCAAAAGCAAAAACTATATTGCAGACTATAACTGTATATTTCACCTTTAAAACCTAAATAATAATCGACTAAAAAACCAGTACCACTTCGACGCGTTCCATAAACCCAGTATTAAAATTTCGATACACATTTCTCGGTGAAAACAGCGTTAATAAAAATCGATCAGCGAGACCCAGGAGCTGGCCGCAACTATTTTCACCCTCGCGGGGTTAAAGCGATCAGAAAAAGCTCCTCGGAGAGCTGTCTCCGAGCGGCACAGACGCGGCCTGGATGATCGATCTGGCGGCCGGTGTTTGGACCCAGTTTCCCTCGGTTCTTTGAAGACGCGGCCGGGTTCGAATTACCGGCAGACCCGCGGACAGCGGGCGGCAGAAGGCGAGAGAGAGGAATCTAGGTCCCCGGGAGCCGGCGGACAAGTGTTTGCCCCCCTCCCGAAACGGCTGGGGCTCTGAATCGCCATGTTGGCGAAACGAGGCTCGAGAGATCGCGGCCGTTCGTTCGTTGGCGGAAACAACGGTCGTCCGTCATTCGCCGGAGGGGGGGGTTTGTTTGCGCCGGCTGTCCTCCGCGGATACCAGAGCCCTATTATCGCGATGGCCTGCTTGTTTCCTTCGCGGGGGTCGCAAAGAGCGCGAGAGACCAAGAGATACGGGGTAGGAGTGAGAGAGAGAGAGAGAGAGAGAGGAAGAAAAAAAGCTGCGGAGAAAGGAGACCCGAGGTAGCTGGCTGCTTGTTAGCAGTAACTTGTTAGCCGAGCCACTCCACTAGAAACTAGGGAAAGAACGGTGGGAGGAGGGGGGGGGAGGGAGAGGACTCTTCTTCGCCTGTTCCGCCGGCTTTCTAGAGCCTGGCAGCGCGGAAGTCGCGAGAAGAAGGGATCCTCCGGCTCTCTTCCACGGTCTTCCCGCCACCCCCTTCCGGTAGATTACGAGGGGATCCCTCTGCCACGGTACCGAAAGTCTTTCTCCTCCGTGCACGCCGCGCGCGCCTATCTCTTCCACTCGCGTCTCTCTTGATCGAGCCTCCGGGCCATTGTTTGAATGACCTCTGCCCTCTTCACCGCCGGCCGTGGACCGGTCCCTGGACCATTGTTGTCCTCACCGATCGGCTCCTTCATCGAGCTTTCTTAAGCCTCCACCGGCGCTCCGGATCGATGCAAGATGAAAGCTCCGCGCTCTGCCGCCGCCCCCCTCCCCCCGGTCCCTCTCGTACCAATCGTCCCAAAGTTTGTAAACCATGGCCAAACTGTTATGGAGACCGGGACGACGGGGAACAAGCCGGGTTTCTATCGACGCCGTTTATCTCGCCGATTCATTGACTTTTCTCTCCCCCTTCGCTGTCGCGGAATCCTCGAATTAATCGGGCTTCCCGGAAATTCTCTCAGCCGCGGACGGCTTTCGGATTTTTCTTCGGGGCACGCGATCTCGATCGAACGCTTGCACGAATTAATATTGCCTGGGGCGCCGGGGGTTGTTTAGCGGCGAAAATTATTCTGTTTTTCAATTCTTCGATTCTTTCTACGATTTTAGATTTTATTCACTCGATGCGTATCACTCGCAGGGTATTCTTAAGATGTATGAGTCGCTTGAATAAAATCGAGTGTAATTGATAATGTGATTAAGTTCTAACGCGATGGAGTAAAAATTGATAGAAGAAAATAATACGATAAATTAAATACGAGGGAGTTTATGATACACTTGGGAAAAATTATGGATGGAAATTGATCAGATTCGAACGACGATAACTTCGCGAGAAATCATCGTAGCGCGGTGATTCTTTTTTTAAATTAAAGCTTGAAACCTCTATTTTATAACACTCTTTCTTGATTTTTAATCTTGACGCGTTTTTATCTTCATAACCAATTAAATGCGAGGTTTCGACGTATTAATTTTTTAGTTTCTCGAAATGCACGGAAATTATCGATTATTTTCGTTAGTAAAAATGTGTAAAATTTAAAATCCAAAAAGACTGTATTAAAGTAGAGATTCCAAGCTTTAATTTGAAAAAGGAATCATCGCGCTGCGATAACTTCACGCAGAATTATCGGCGGTCAAAGTTCGTCAATTTTACTCTTAAAATTCTCTATGCTATAATTTTCTCCAGCAGCGTATCTCGCGTGACAACCAGGTTTCCGCGTATCAATAAGTAGAGGCACTAATTTCGATCGTAAAATTAACCGAGAAGAACGTCGATTGATCGGTGGAATATATATTCGCTGGCAGCCGGGTGTCTCGCCGGGCCGGAGAAGGGTCGAGAGAGAGAGAGAGAGAGAGGCCGGGCTCGCTTTTGCCGCGGACTGTACACCACTTACGAGGCGAATATGGGCACCATGAGTGCAGAAGCCCCGCAGAGGGTTGACGATCAGGGTAAATATGGCCACTGTAATGGCGTCCACGCGACATTTTACTCTTTGACGCGCCGCGCCGCTTTTGCCAAAGGCTCACCGCCTCCCCCCCCCCCCACCCCTTCCTCCTCGCCTTCTGCTTTGTGAAACTGAGTCAGTGGATTGAATTTTTACCCACCCCGCCACGGTGACACGGTCCGAACGTGTTTTATATTCCGCGAATCGACGCATTCTGGCCTCTTTGTATCTAATTTCTCCCTTGCATTCATTTCGAACGGCGAATGATCTCCGATGAAACGAACACCGAAAATTCAGCGAACGAAATCGATCGAATCGTACGAGAGCACCGAAAACGGATTCGTTGACATTTCGCGCGACTGCTCGATTCGATATTCGCGAAAACAGGAAACAAACTGGCCGGTGTTTGCTTTCGAGCCGCTCCTTGACCCAAAGAAATTCAGAATTATACCGCCCCTTTGACCGCGTGTCAATTGGTATTGGTATTTTTAATAGCCAGACATCGGCGTTTAACCCTTTGCACTATAACAACGAGTCAGACTCGTGAAAAAGATTCCACGAGAGATCTACTTCTATATAAGTATCATTAATTTACTTTAAATCGAAATCAAATTTTTCTATTATCAAAGTCTAGAAATGGAAGTAAACAAAGCAAGTGCAAGAAGGAAAAATTTACTGGGCTTGTTAAGGAAACTATTAAAGACAATTAAGTGTTAATCAACGCAACATGAAAGCAGTCATAGTGCAATTTTCATTTCAATTTTAAAACTCCTTATACTGTGTTAACACGTTGAATGCCACGGGGGTTACCGGTGACCGGCACTGAACTTGGCTGTGATACCATGGGGGCCACCGGTGACCGGCGTGGCCGGATTGAAAAAAACATAAGAAAGTTAGACAAAAGACAACACTTATAATTTCTTATTATTATCATCGTTGATGTAGTGGTGTAAAGAAATGGATGCAGTAGAAAATATTTGAAACATGTTTATACGTTGTAAATTATCTATTGTATATAATATTTCAACATTATATGTATCGCTAAATGGAAATTTCATCGTGGCGCCACGGACAATCCCGGTAAAATTGGCGTGGCATTCAACGTGTTAAGGGTGCAGCGGCTGAATGCATTTTGTGTTTCGCTGCAAATAATAAGGGTACGATAAGAGTGAGGTTAGATAGTCGAACGCCATTTGTCAGCACGTCTTTGTGCCGTGTAGTAAACGCAAGCAAATAAAACGACACAACACAGTTGTATCTCTATCGCAATTAAATTTCCGTCTTCTTAACAACTCTTCTTTCGACCCCTTATTTAATTTTCTTAACCCCGGTATGATTTTTCTTTCTCTTTATAATTGCGTCGACTTTTCGTCTACTGTGTCGTTTCTTGTTCACGCTATTTCTATTTAATATAACAATATTCATTCATTTCTTATTTCTGCCACTTTACAGACCCTTCTCCATTATCCTTTATTCTTTCCGTCTCACAATTTTCCCATTCCTCATTTTCTCTAACAATTATCTTCATTATTCACTTTATCCTCTACTCTATATCTTTACTAAATCACTTCCTTTCTTCATTCTCTTTGATGGGAGAGAATGAAGAAAGAAATCTTGCCGCTGTTCGCGTCACACATTGTCCTACTATTATAACAGATTTCTCCCGTCGACGAAATAATATTATTATTAATATTATCGGCCACGGGACAACGCTAATAAGACTCGCATACCAGTTCACAAAAGCGAAGTCCCCGCGATCGAGAATCCGAGAACATCCCCCGCGGCTCTATCCTTCGCTCGGCGGCCCTCGAAGCACCACGCCACTCGCATCCCTTTATTAGCCGATAAACGTCCGCGAGGAGTCCCGGTGTCCCGAGATCGTCGCTGTCCAATTAGAAAAAGACGAGGTGCTCGGGGTCCGTTCAGCGGATCTCGCCGCGATCGATCCCTGGCAGAGAGGGAGCCCCTCTCGGTGGTCGTAGGGTACACAGAAACGCCGGGTAACCTGTCCTCCGAGCGAACGAAGGGTGCTCGTATCGGAACGAGGGGTGGGAGTGGCGAGAGCAGTAGAAGAAGAAGAAGAAGAAGAAGGATCCTTTTCGCGGGTAAAAGGAAGCTGTATCGAAGACAAGAGAGCGAGAGAAAAATAGAGAGAGAGAGAGAGAGAGGGTCCTGCAGGATCTCCTGCTAGCCCCTCGCGGAAACGAAAACCTCGACGGACAAAGAACAAAAGAGGGGGGGGACGAGGCTCGGTTCCATCATAAAGGAAGCACAAAAGTACATCTTTCTCTCGGGAGGAGAAACGAGCGAGAGCGGATGGCTCCCTCGACGGGAGCGCAACGGTAGAGGAAAAAAAAGAAGAAGAGGAGATATCTATTCGGTAAACAGACAGACGAACCGCGGACAGACAGATGGACAGACAATGATGCTCATCGTTCGATGGACAAAAGCGTCTATTGCGTAAACACTCGAGGAGGACCCCGGGACCGAGAGCCTTCGTCTGGCACAATGCTGGGCGACGAGAAAGAGGTCGGGCCTCCGGCAACTTTTTCCTCTAGATTAGAAGGATAACGCTCGGCCCCCCCCACCCCTCCCCCGTTTCCCCTCGCATCGTGATACCCCGGTAGAATACGTCGGCCGTCCTCCGCTTTTCCGCGTTTACTTCTGCCGTCGCCGCGTTTCCGCACAGGCCCGCCACGATTCATCGATCCGATACGATTCTTTCGGGGAAACAGAGAGGACCGGCCACGTTTCCGCACGGGATCCGATTACGATCGCTTCTCTCGAACCTGCGCCACCGATCGACGACCATTGTGGGAACTGTGTCGGTTTCCCCGAGATACGGAATTACGTTTCCGGGCGCGGTGCGCTTGTAGAGCACAGATTTCGGAGAAATTATTTCGCGATTTTATTATAGCTTGTAGAATGCTGCTGTTGGATGATATAGTGTGATAGGTGGTCAGGGTTATGTAAAACAGGTCAGAGATAATCGCTCAGATTTTTAGGTAAAATAGACGTGATTGCAACCGGTTGAGAATGCTTGTTTTACTTAATATGGTTACTTAAGTATACTTGTTTTATTTAATATGGTCACTTGAGTATACTTGTTTTATTTAATATGGTCACTTGAGTATACTTGTTTTATTTAATATGGTCACTTGAGTATACTTTGTTTAATTTTAAGGAAAGATGAAATTTTATGTTATAAATGAAGCCACTGTTTTTTTGTTGTTTCATTTATTCAATGGTCCATCGCACCCCCTATGGAAAAGATAGTAAATCTTGTTCGCTTAAACGAAAATAAACTAACGAACCAACTATTTAACTAAAAGATAGTGAATCTTGTTCGCCTAAACGAAAATAAATTTTCTAACGAACCAAGTAACAATTTAACTAAAAAATAGTAAATCTTGTTCGCCTAAACGAAAATAAATTTTCTAACGAACCAACTATTTAAATGTTTAACTATCATATTAACTAATTAACTATCTAACTAAGTATCATATTAACTAATTGATTATCTGACTAACTATCATACTAATTAATCAACTATTTAACCAACTAAGTACCTAACTAATATCAAGAAATGCGTGAAATCGGATTGAAATGCGTCGCAGGAATCGCGAGGGTGGAAATTAGGGGATGAGTTTCGGTTTCTTTCGGCTCCCTCCGGACAGGAACAGGCACCGGCGAGAAATCCGGATAGGGAAATCCCGAAGGACATTTTCGGCTCCCGTAATCCGACCGTCGATGTATCGTATCGCGTCTAATTCCCTTAATTAAACTACGGATCATCCCCGATTCCCTTCCCCTTCGATACGGGTGGGTCCAAATAGCAATGGGAATATCGCGGGATTATTTCTCCTCTCAATATTCGACGTCGCCTTACCGTAATTATCATCGATTGAAAAACGATCAGACACGGTCATGGACATCCACGGGGATCAATGAAATTCGGAATACCTCTTTGAGGTAAGTTAAACACCTCGAAATTATAAATATCGTAATGGAAATATATTATACTGGAAATTATTATATAAATTATTAAATATTATTATAGTGGAAATTATTGTGGTGAAAATTATATTTTCGTGGTGACAGGTTTGGAAAAGATTTATGTCATTTTTGTAATTTATAACTAGACTGTGGATCTCTATTAAAATATAAACCTTCTCTTCCATAGTCGCAACAAACTTAGGGTGCAACTGATTAGCTTTCTTAATATGTTCATCAAGATGTAAATACTATAAATATTCGTTAAATAACTATATTAAAATTCTTTGGATGCTTCTGCTGTTTTATATTTCTCTCATTAGTTTTTATCTTGTTACAATTTTTATTTGATCCAAGGAACATTTCAGAGCAAACTCATGTAACAATAATTACATCCTTAACTTTCTTCTATTATATTAATATATATCTACTATATATCTTCTATTATATTAATATATCTCATATCATCTTATAATAATAATAATAATATTTTTACTCTTTAAGATTAAGAAATTACAACGTTGATTAATGGAAAACCGTCTCTAATTCCGTCATCGAACAACTTCATTTAGAACGGGCGAAACCTGACATAACCTGGCCAAGTGTCGAAGTTTAAATCCGAATTTCGTTGTATTTTTAGTCCTCCATAAAACTCGTCCAACGCGTGCGAACTATGCACGCAGAAATCCGTAGAAGAATGTTTGCTCCGCGCGCCGGGTTGGATAAAGGTGAACTTTGTTCGGCTTGTTTCGATGCCGCGGAGGCCCGCATTCTTACCTGTCGAGTTCGACTGTGTTTCCCCCGCAGAGGTTTTCCCAACCGATCTCTCCTCTCCACTCGCAACTTTTCCTCTCCACCTAACAGTTCGCTCGCTGACCATTTCTCCCGCAACTTCTCATCAACTCTGTTCCCTCGCGATCCTCTCCTCTCCCCCCCTCTCTCTTTCTTTTATTTTCCCTGTCAGCCTCCTTCCATTCAAAAGCTCCGCGGCCCCCGTCGGTAGATCCTTAGATCTTTCTCTTCGCCCCGCGAACGGTCTATTACGGATTTATGGGGCATAACGTGATCCTCCGGATGTTGCGGCGATGGAAAACGTTTAGGAAAACGAAGACTACGAAAACTGGACGGGGGCAATGATCCTCGAGCGTCGAAACAGTATCGAGATCTCAATAGTCGATATGAAGAGAATTTCTATGGGAACCCTTCGTGTATGGAGATCTTTAGGAATTTTTCTAGCATTCTCGGAGTGCGTTTTAGAGGATTGGAATCACTGTGATGTAAGGTATGTTTATATTAATTTAGAATTAAGGGTGTTATTTGTTATTAAGATGTCTATCGTTTGCTGATCAAATTTATCAAGTTAGTTTACAGTAAATTCATCATTTACCGTCTTTGTAACATTTTGGTAGAGATAACATTTTAAAAATTGATAAATTATACCTGTAAGTTGTAATTTATCTCACTATAATTTTATTCGATCGATAATATATTTAAAACGCGATGTTTTGACTGCCACGTCGACCTCAAAAATTACGTAAAATTTGAAATAATGTATTAAGTTATTGTACATGAAATGTCAGGTAATCCCATGAAGTGTCACCTAATCCCTTTTACCATCTCAAAACATATCGCCAGTATTATATACCGCCATAAAGAATTCTGCCAAAAAAGCCCTACATCTCTCAGAAAAATACAAACAAGTTTTACGAAAATACAGTTTCCACTGTTCATCTAAAAATCCATTTCTTATCCAATTAAATCGAACGAAAACGAACCAAGCGAATAATTCAGCCCCCTCGTTCCTCGAAATAATTTTCTCGTTCCTTGAAATAATTTTCTCGTTCGTGGAAATAATTTTCTCGTTCTTCGAAATAATTTTTCTCGTTCGTGGAAATAATATTCTCGTTCCTCGAAATAAATTTTCTCGTTTCGCGGTAATTTTCCGCCGGGTTTTTCCGCGACACCCGTTACGCCGCGTCGCGGAGAGGCGGCTTCTAATGTCTGAGTTCTCATCTAACTTCGCGAGCCCTCTCCGGCCCGACCCGGAAGAACAGGCGGGGTTCGAGGAAAAAAACGAGAGAGAGAGAAACCGGGCGCGGAACAAGGGGGAGGGGGGTTGTGGAAAGCGAGGGTGGAGAGAACGAGAGCCCGGAGGAGAGCAAGGAGAGGCGAGCTTTTCTCCGGAAGATGGAGTAATGAGTACGGTCAGCTAGACGAAAGTTTAAAGAGAGCGAAGAGTGCCCCGCGCTCTGCCCGCCTTCACATGTGTTCAATGACAAACGGCTTGGCTCCGCCACTCGAAAAACTCATCAGTGTTCCTAGATGCGGAGAGCCCTGTCCCTCCTAGGGCCGTGCCAGCGACGGTTGCCGAGCCGACTCCGTTCTGACAAAGCGGAGCATCCATTGTGTCGAATGTACTCCGGGAAAGAATTCCTTAATTACGCGGGGACGAATCGCGATTTTTTTTTTTCTTTCCGACGGAGTTTTCGAGACCCCGATTTCGGCGAAGGTGCGCGTCAACCGGGACTCAACCGCTTTTCTACATAATTATGTACTTGTGTATCGACGATGAGGATTCTTATGTTAATCCTAGAACGAGCCACTTTTATTTTAACCCTTTGCACTCGGAGCCATTTTAACTGTGATTCTAGAATAACTTTTCCGAG